>NC_064624.1:35842548-36160941 GCF_023898315.1 Schistocerca nitens | reverse complement strand
TTCATCGCTATCTCTGAAATGCTGTGTCCCATGGCTCGCGCGCCAACTATAACGCCACGTTCAAACACAAATCTCGATAACCTGCCATTGTAGCAGCAGTAATCGATCTAACAGCACCAAACAGTTTGCCTTATATAGGCGTAGCCGATCGCAGCGCCGTATTCTGCCTGTTTACATATATCTGTAGTCTAATACGCATCTCTATACCAGTTTCTCTGGCGCTCCAGTGTGACACATTGTCACTCAACTCACGTCGACAACAGAAGTAAACAGACTAAGGTTTCGCTCTAACTTCCTCTGATGGTTCGCTGAAGCGCAGGCAACCAGAGAACGAGAGCGAGTGCGAACCGAACACGAACGTACGCTATTCCCTTGCGCTCGCCTGCTTTCGACGCAAAATATTCCTCGTCCGCCGACAATAACGCACTTCTGTTCCCTCCCGTGTCAGCCAGTCTTCAAGTTACAACAGCGTACCCACTGTAAGTCCCTGGTCGTTATACCGTCATTTTATCGGCAGCATTGCAACTTAGCGTTCGTAATGCCTACTGAGTAATACCGAACATCTTGAACGGGAACATTCATCACTTAGATGTGTGACAAATGTCCCTGTTCCTCACCGCGCCCGCCCGCCCCCCGCCCCCCCCCCCTCATGTTTCGGTCGTGTGACGTATTTATCTGTCGCGTTTTGGTCTAAGTTGGACAAACCAGTGAATGGGCGACGAATGCAGTAAAGTTTGAGGTGAAAGACTGAGCCGAAATTATATATTCGCGTCATACATGACGCACTTTCCATTATAAGTATAGGAACAAAAATTGCGAAAATACAGACTACCAATAGACAAATCCCAACGAGCATTTCGCATGTTATGAGCACGTGGCAGAAGGCACTACGCAACTCACGTATTTGCTGGTAGCGCATTTCCCAGTATTTCCATACATTAAAGGCGGCTATGGTATTTCACACTTCCGCAGTACATAATTTAAAGGACGATAACTACCGAATACAACTCAAAGTTTCGCATAGAATGAATATTATCTGTCACCTACACGGGCAGTTTGTTTCAGCCATTCACAGCACAGGAAACCCGATGTCACGTGGAAACTTTCGTCACACGTACATGAACGCGATCTTTTTTTACCCGTCTACTCTTAATGTAGGTTAAAGTAACTTCCCGTCTGGATAACTAACACTTTACATTTCACTCATTAACCCTATATTTACAACGAAACTAATGACCGCTTCGTGTCTCTTTTCTGTTTTTGTTTTATTATTATTACTATTATTACTTGCGTAACAACGCATATACGAAAAGAGCCGTGAAGTACCTTTTAGTAATGCTGTGCCATGAATTTCTTTATAATTATTAATGTTCAACAAAACAATATATTGGGTTCTTATTGTTCTGTATCTGGCTTTCTATTAAAGGAACATTTTTCGTTACTGTAACTCACTATAAAAGTCAACATATCTTCCCTACTTTATAGTTATTGAAAGTGAAATGAAAATTACTATGTTATGAATACTGATGTTACAGTTCGAAATGATTGTTCAACATCAAAATTTTGCAGTGGATTTTTGTTAACAGTAAAACACCAATAAGTACCACGACTAGCACAAGAACAGACTATTATCGGAGAAAAATACGTTTTTACTATAAGGTTTGCCAGACCAGAACTAAGCACAGCAAGATTCCTATTATGTTACGAAGGTAAATTATCTTTTTTGTACTGTTAGTAATATATCAGCAGCCCGCGTCAACCTGCAAAACACATCATAAAATTTGCTGCTCTGCTCTGCAAGTCCGAAAGCTGAAAGAAATGATTTTATTTCACTATTACCTTCCCGCTTCTTTGCGGTATGATAGATTTCATTTAATGCAGTTTGAATGCGCCGCGGCAGCGGCTCGCTCGTTCGTAGTGCAGCTCTGCACCACGGATAATATTTAAATAACTGAAAATGTCTTAAAAGGATGGGATAATATGCCAAGCAAGCTACTACAAATAATAATCCAAGGTTTCATTAAGTAACTATTCAAAACATTTAAATATGTTAATTATTACACACCTTTAAAATGAGTACGTAATGGCGTACATCTCCCAATCTTGACAAAAGAATGCTACGCTAGCGATCAATACAACGTCACAGGCTATCCTACTCACATAACTCCAAGAAGAGAGAAATTAATGTTCGTTCTGTATTATTTATACTAGTATATTCTCATCTTTGTTTGATGTTTACCGTCCGTGTGGTTTCAGTACTCGCCGACACATATCTAAAATAAATAATAAATACATAATTTTATACAACAACAAAACATGATACACAATGTTTTTCTCTTTATCACATAATATGTCTTTTGCTAAGAGACGTTACAATGCCCCCTGGCAGCAATTGACTAACGTTAAGAATGTTCGGCAATATGCTGCCACTAACGTTCGTTTTGTCCTTGTTTGTCACCTTATTTGGAATATTCACTATTCACTTGTTTGCTATTTTGCACTACAGTTTTAATCACACTTTTTATGGGTTTCTCACACTTTGCGAGGTGACCGTAAACCTAGTCCCAGGGTCATTACAGTTTTTCTGGCTCCCCATTCGGGCTACGTGCGGTCGGAAAACTGCGCCGGAGCCATTGTCATCTCGCCTGGTTTGTCTTAAAACACAGTTTTGATTGTTCATCAAAAAGGTTGGACTTTATCCCATGTTCACAGATAACAAAGGTTATTTATGACAAACTGTTAAACTTTTAGTCTCCTTGTTAAAAATGTACCTTCTACACTTTCACATTTGTGTTCTGTGTCACACTGAAAGTCAATCATTAAACAGTTTTACAGTAATGTAATGGATTGTCTCTACACTTACTCACGACAAATGTTCTACCATGGTATGGCATTCGTGTCAGTTTGCTTCACTAATATGACGAAAACATCACATATATCATCCAACAAGTGAATGTTTTGAGTTTATACATAGTAAACTAAAGAAAAAAATGTTTGTCACGTAATTACGTGTCCAATAAATCATTTTCATATTAGTACATTAACAGCGTAGTTGGTAATGTTCGGTTGAATGTCGACAATGTCGTACTGAGCGGGCGGTGCGAAGCAATTGTTGCGTAGCGTCGTCTGGAACGCGGCGTGCCAACGACCGCTGGGGTCGACGACCTGCTCGCAGTAACAGCGACGGCGTGCTGAGGTGGCGCCCGAGCAGTCGCGAACCGCGCCGAACCATTCAATGTCGGCGTGTTGCAGTGGTTTCCCGCGACCGGCTGGCTGGCGGCACGGCACCCGTCTCTGCTTCTCCGCATGGCTCCCCGTCGTAACGCATGAAACAAATATTCCACAACGGTGTACTGTCTTTAAGGATACAGATTATTAGCTGTGGGAGAATATGCAACTTGGTTAAAAGCGTTTATTGTTCAGTAAGCCGTCGCTTCGCTGGTATGCACAGGATGTTTTGGCGTGATAACGGGTTTCTTGTGACACTGGTATTCAGGGTTCGACACACACACACACACACACACACACACACACACACACACACACACACACACACACACACGTTGTACTACACACTCATTTGTTCTCACGGTCGATACGCTGCCAGAGCGTCTCTCAACACGCGAAAATGTTTCGGTTCACACACACTAAATGTCTCCGTCGAGCGATGTTTGTTTGAATCGACTCCGAACGGATCACTAACTACCGTTTTTTACACACAGTATATTGTTCGTTGAGCACTGCACTATGACAGTCACTCAACACTTATACCGACGTATATATTGGTGAGATACAACAGTCATTTTCTGTCCCTACTACACAATATTCCGTCCTTCCCTAGATTGTTTATGCGCACAGTTTTGTTTTTAATGCATATCAACTGTTCTTAGCATAATCACTCTCATCTACATTGAGTCCATTGTGTTTACCTTGTCATTACACACTTTTAATACTATTACTAGGCATATATGGCTTTTTGTAATTATTTAAAGGTGTGTGATTTTTGGTACATAACTTTCTTTTCCTTTTTTCAGTGTAGCTTGCCAGGTCATCACCCATCTAGCAAACAGATTTTACGATGTGCATGACAGCTGGACTTGGGCATATTGCTCAATAAATACTTCATTTAGTACTAGTATTTTTAATGATCTGTCCTACAGGACTACAGTGTAGTTTCCGCGTTGATCGACTTGATTCGCGTACCGCGTAATTAATATTCAAGGACGTGTACCAAGTACACGGGCTTCAATTGAAGCATCGATACATACAAAGCGTATGTTACCCGGAACGGGTTTGTTTTTGATAGAATTCTGCTCCAGTGTCGTTCTCAGATCACTATTGGCGGTAAACGTTACATCACATAATTGTTTCGTACTACAAAGTCAATTTTTGGCCATTGGAGACTCTCTCTCTCTCTCTCTCTCTCTCTCTCTCTCTCTCTCTCTCTCTCTCTCTCTCTCTCTCTCAGGGTTCCTTAATTCTAACACAATTACATCTGTTACATTACTATATGAGATTTCATCATTAATTGTACGTTCTTACTACAAATGAAAAATGATTCAAGAAATTAATCATTTTATCAACAAAAGATTATTCATGGCTTGATGAGCATATAGTATTTTAATGACACTAATTTTCTGTAAACAAAGTCTTCCATTTGCATGGTATTGCTCAGTTTACTGATTCTACTTACATGCTATGCTTACTTATTTATGTTTTACTTCCTCAAAATTTTAACTACACACAAATTCTTTCTTGAAACTAACATACTTATACTCAAACACAATTGAAATCGTCTTACTGCTACTATTTACATCTGACAGGTCACTGAATAAATAATTTTACTATCCCACTCTAACATCTTTTAAATCTCTCTAGCCACTACTTCCCTCCTCGACCAAGGGATGGAGTAAGATGCGTGACAGTATGTTTTGTGGGGCATCACCTCTATGTGATAGTGGTACCCCTTGACTATTCCTGGTCGGTCGGTAAATACCATGGTATATTCCGATAGCAGCTGCGTCAACTGTTGCTTTTGTATGTTGCTTAAACCTTCAGATTCCTGTACTTTGGTTCGAAATGCATCAACATTTGTTTCAAAATTTCGATCTTCTATACTCGGATAATATAGATCCGTCACAGGTGAATAATCATTGAGGTGTAGTACCCAGGGGTTCCTACATTTGATATTAATTCGATTGCAACATGGCACAAGTACCTCCTTCGATTTAATCATAGACAACTCAATCCTCCTACCTTTATTAACTATGCTTAGTTTTCCCGAGGAGAGGTCGATCACTGCGTCCCTCTCACGGAGAAAATCTACTCCCAGAATGCAGGCCTCCTTTAACAATGAGGAACGAGCTCACTAAGGCTTCGCCCTCCTTATAAATCACCTGCACCTGGTACTTAACTAACTGGCTCTGTGCACTTATAGCTCCAGACACCTTGCAATTATTAACCGGTAAAGTCGGTATGCTACGTCCTTTCCCCAGCGCTTTAAACAACACTGTACTCATTACACTCACTGAGGCACCTGTGTCGATGATTATATTCACTGCAACATCATTGATTTTCGCTTCTATTATGGCTTGCACATTTCCGTTGCTATCTTTCTTACATTCATGCGGTTCGGTCAGTAGATATTTATCCATACTGATACCGTCGTTGTATCGCAGCATATGTATTCCAGGGATATTATTGTCATTCGTGTTGCTCTCACTCCACCCCTCGGCCAGCGATGGAGAGCATATCGAGGCCGATTCTAGTTTGTTGGATGGCTTGCTTGCGAGGTACTTGGACGGCTATTGTCCGTGACCTCTACTATGTGTACGTTTTGATTTGTAGGCCGCCACGACTGCGCAGTAGGCGCGTTTTGCAGTGGTGGTCTGTTATCGTACCGGTCATTACCCTGCCGTTCTGGGCTTGGTCGCTGATTCTGATTCCAATTGCGATTACTGTCACTGTAATTGCTATGCCACTGACCTCGCGCATTTTTCCAGCGGTTGGTCCCTGGCAGTCCGGAATCGTACCGGTCGTCAAATCGACGCTTTTTATTATGGGACGGTTGACCATACCCATTCTGACTTCTACCATTATTACCATTTTGCTAATGCTCTTGCCGCTTGTTACCACCCCCACCATTTCCATGGTTGTGGTTTTGTGCACTATTATTTCTGTCATGTTTACACCCTGATCCATTATTCCGCGAGTGATCACACGCTGCTTTTGCGTCTTCCTGGATTAAGTCTATCGAATCTAGAACAGACAGGAAATGTTCCATGTCGCTCTCTGGTACGTGTATTAATTTCTCTTTGATATGAATGGGTAAATGTGATTTTAGGAGTCTTATTATGTCTCGTGGTGAGATAGGCTCGTCCCAGTAGCGCGTTTTGTTTATATACTTCTCGAAATACCGTCTCAAATTCCCAAGACGGGGTGAGTACGGTTCGGGATTGTATACTTCTTTTCTTAGCCGCTCTTGTATACAAGGCGACCAGTATTTCGACAAAAACGCCCTTTCGAACTGTTCATACGTCATGCAGCTGTCTGCTACTTCCGTAGCCCACAACGCTGCATCACCCTGAATGTATGACATTACGTATTGAATTTTCTGTGCTTCGTTCCACACACTAGGCAATATATTGTTAAAGCTTTTTATGAATACTACTGGGTGTACTGACTTTGGTTCAGTAGTAAACGTTTGAAATTTCCTATTTTTGATCAAACTTTCTTCAACTAATATTTTTGGACTATACTGGTTTGCTCCTGGGACATAGGCTGTGTGCTCCGAACAGAAGCTACAGCTCTTCGCATTATCGCCTAAAGATTCACCATTGTTGCGTCGCGTATAAGTTTGTGCGTTGCCAAAAACATTGGCTGTTGGCGACATAGTTTCATGTTCAAGATGTTTACTGCTCTGTGCTAAACCCTTTTCCAAGACGGATATCCGTTTGTTAATATTCACTTGCCACTGCGGAATATCCTCACTGAGTATTTGTTTGATGGTTTGCACGTCGTTCTGTACCTGACTACTGCGGTACTGAACGATTCGGAATCTGCCATGGCTGCTTGTACCTCAGAATTAATATTTTTGTCGATCTCACTCCCCTTCGCTTCTAGCCATGAGTTGAATTCGGTTACAATTTTAGTCGCTTGTTCGTTCCACTTCTGCTCTACAAGCTGTGTGGAATCTATTTCTAGCTTTTCTAATCGGTTGGCTAAGACACCTATCTCGTCTACCCTGTTAGTGTTTGCTACTTACCGGTTGTTGACCTGTATAGTCAACTCCTGCACGGCCTTAGGTATCGACTCATAATTCTGTTTCATACAGGCAATCTCTTTTTTCATAATTTCTAACGATTGCACAAGTTGCTGGTCCCGCTCAGCTTGCTGGCGATCCCTCTCAGCCTGCTGGCGATCCCTCTCAGCCTGCTGGGCAAGGAAATTCTGTCAACTAGCGATCTCGCTCAGCTTGCTGGCGATCCCGCTCAGCTTGCTGGGCAAGAAACTTTTCCTCTAACTGGCGATCTCGCTCAGCTTGCTGGCGATCTCGCTCAGCTTGCTGTGCGAGAAAGATCTCAATTTTTCGTCCTTTTCAGCTTGTTGTTGCGCAAATTTTGCCTGGTAATCCAGCACGCGCTCTAATATCGCCTGAAGTGAATATCCACCAGGCAGATTACCACTCTCTGGTTCCTGCTTTTCAGGAAGTGGTGCAATTTCTTTATCTACTTCTCCTTGAGCACTGGTGGGAGGTGGCATCACTTCCTGTGCCCTGCCCCCACATTTTCGCATGGTATATCCTCAAAGAGAGTACTTTTACTGCTTAATGCACCCGTGTCTACATTTCCTGCACTAACTAATGGCTGTTCCTCAATATCCATATTGCTCGGACGTTGACTACGCAATTTAACCATATTCATAAATTACCTACTCTAACACAAGATCTGACAGTTTTTCCACTTGCACACAAAATATGTTAATTTATCTACAATACACTGCACATTAAATATTACTATCTACAATCAACTTTGCCCTGTCACAAACACTAACGTCAAACTACGCACACCACTAGCGATATGAGATCACTTCACTGGAGTTAAGCTTCTACAAACAGGACAACTACACTGTAGTCTTACCTTTAGTTTATCTGATTTCGGGGTTCGGCTGCCCCCGGATTATGTAGTAGTTACAGTTTCTCAGTACTATCAGGATCGTTTCCTCTGACTCGCTTGCAGTAGTGCGTTTTTTCATGAAAGAATGTTTGTACATTCATTAATACATGGCATTAATCATGATACACTTACATACACTTGTCACTAAATACATATATATAACAATAGACACTGAAAGAAAATACATAAAACAATTTTCATGGCCACTGCAAATTCGGGCCCCGCGTTTTTGGGCGACAGTTTCGCTTCGTGTCTCTTTTCTGTTTGTTTTTGTTTTATTATTATTACTATTATTACTTGCGTAACAACGCATATACGAAAAGAGCCGCGAAGTACCTTTTAGTAATGCTGTGCCATGAATTTCTTTATAATTATTAATGTTCAACAAAACAGAATATATTGGGTTCTTATTGTTCTGTATCTGGCTTTCTATTAAAGGAACATTTTTCGTTACTGTAACTCACTATAAAAGTCAACATATCTTCCCTACTTTATAGTTATTGAAAGTGAAATGAAAATTACTTTGTTATGAATACTGATGTTACAGTTCGAAATGATTGTTCAAC
Source organism: Schistocerca nitens (assembly GCF_023898315.1). Lineage (NCBI taxonomy): Eukaryota > Metazoa > Arthropoda > Insecta > Orthoptera > Acrididae > Schistocerca > Schistocerca nitens. The sequence continues at coordinate 36,152,201 of NC_064624.1, read as the reverse complement.
ATCAAAATTTTGCAGTGGATTTTTGTTAACAGTGAAACACCAATAAGTACCACGACTAGCACAAGAACAGACTATTATCGGAGAAAAATACGTTTTTACTATAAGGTTTGCCAGACCAGAACTAAGCACAGCAAGATTCCTATTATGTTACGAAGGTAAATTATCTTTTTTGTACTGTTAGTAATATATTATCAGCAGCCCGCTTCCACCTGCAAAACACATCATAAAATCTGCTGCTCTGCTCTGCAAGTCCGAAAGCTGAAAGAAATGATTTTATTTCACTATTACCTTCCCGCTTCTTTGCGGTATGATAGATTTCATTTAATGCAGTTTGAATGCGCCGCGGGAGCGGCTCGCTCGTTCGTTCGTAGCGCAGCTCTGCACCACGGATAATATTTAAATAACTGAAAATGTCTTAAAAGGATGGGATAATATGCCAAGCAAGCTACTACAAATAATAATCCAAGGTTTCATTAAGTAACTATTCAAAACATTTAAATATGTTAATTATTACACACCTTTAAAATGAGTACGTAATGGCGTACATCTCCCAATCTTGACAAAAGAATGCTACGCTAGCGTTCAATACAACGTCACAGGCTATCCTACTCACATAACTCCAAGAAGAAGACAGAAATTAATGTTCGTTCTGTATTATTTATACTAGTCGTATATTCTCATCTTTGTTTGATATTTATCGTCTGTGCGGTTTCAGTACTCTCCGACACAGATATTATCTAAAATAAATAATAAAAAAATACATAATTTTATACAATAACAAAACATGATACACAATGTTTTTCTCTTTATCACATAATATGTCTTTTGCTAAGAGACGTTATAAGCTGTATGATAAATCTTTCTGTTGCAACTAGATTCGCGGCCTTAGAGCCACACCTTCAATGATACGGATTTAAATAATTTATTCCCAACGATAAGCAGTAGATGACCCAACATTTTTCTCCAATTGTAATAAAACTTGAGCCGTAGAGAGGACAGTAGTCTAATTTAACATGAGCAGGATGCAAGGAACCGACCTTCTGACGGTTAAACAGTTTTACCGCAATCGGACATACAGCGTTGTGTCATCTACAGATTATCGTTTGGAGTAAATTATGATATTCGTATCCCTGAGGACTTACTAACGCAGCGAAACTAGTTGGGTCAGAAAACACTATGGTACAGCTAAAGCGGTCTAATGGATCAATTTTACAGCTGTGGATGCGCACAGCACAAAATTTTCTGTAATCACTGCATTGTGACTATCAACTCTGAACTTCCAGGTACGTAATTCGCACTTTAGCAGATGAAGTCGGTATGAGTAGCAAAACGTGATCTAGATAGAAAATGCATTCACTCAGTGCTGATTTAATTTATACTACATAACCCTTGCGAACTAAAATCACGACCTCAACTTTATATACAGTTCGAAAATCTTGAACCTACTAATAGTGCCCGACAGCTTCGACCCGTGACTTATTCAAAATGCAGTACCCGTCAACTATTCTCAATGTTAGGAATTATTGTTGCACACACGAGACTGCCTCAGCATTCTCCACTCCTTCCAAATTAATGAAATGACGTAAGTGTAGACCAGATGTGGATTGAGTTCAGAAAAATAGAATCGATAGCAATTTAGAGATTTATACCAAATATATTAACAAACGACTGAGCTGATCCTCGTTGGTACACAAAACGGGTCAGAACACTGTTGTAGTAACAAGAAAAACATGCCAAATTTAAACGAGGCAAAATCCATAAGATTGGAGATCTTTCACAGAAGCTCGAAATTTAGCGCAGACTTCAATGCGAGACGCTTGTAAGAGTATCCACAACGAAACTGTAAACCTAGCAGAAAAACCAACGAGATTCTGGTCGTATGTGGAGTGTTAGCTGCAAGAAACAATCAATGCCTTCTCTATCTATCTAAGACAGTGCTGCTCAAGCAGGATTATCGAACACAGCCTTCCTAAATGCCTTCGCGAAAGACGAAGTAAATATTCCAGAATTCGAATCAGGAACTTTAACGTAGAAGTAAGTATCATCGGAGTTGTGAGGCAACTTAAATCACTTAATAAAAACAAGCCTTCTGATCCAGACTATTTCAATTACGTTCCTTTCAGAATGTGCTGATGCAATAGCTCCATACTCAACAGTCATATGCAACAAAAATGGCTCTAAGCACTATGTGACTTAAAATCTGAGGTAATCAGTCCCCTAGACGTAGAACTACTTAAACCTAACTAACCTAAGGACATCACACACATCCATGACCGAGGCAGGATTTGAACCTGCGACCGTAGCAGGAGCGTGGTTCCGGACCGAAGCGCCTAGAACCGCTCGGCCACAGAGGCAGGCTAATCATATACAACCGTTCGCTCGACGAAAGATCCGTACCCAAAGACTGGAAAGTTGCACAGGTCACACCAATATTCAAGAAATTTATTAGGAATAATCCACTTAATTACAGGCCCATATCATTAACGTCGATATGCAGCAGGATTCTGGAACACACATTGTGTTCGAACATTATGAATTCCAGAAATTCTTCCAATCCATCTGTGGCATGAATCAGCAATTCTGTGTTTAGTAGTATTAGTAGAAAACAGTCTTGGTTGCAATTTTATTTCTTTTGTCAACTACGCGTTTCACCTTATTTAGGCATCTTCATGCTGATCTTAATTTGGTATTTCTTAGGACGATCCTTTAGACAGTGTCGCTAAGAGGCATCGTCGAGTACATCAGGCCATCATCGCCATCACAGGAGCTGAATGCGTTATGCAGGTCATTGAGTTACTCGTGTCCATCTAGAAAGTATTTACCAAGGTTAACGAAGGCGATGATGGTCTGATGTACTCGATGGTGTCCCTTAGCTACACTGAAGGATCGTCCTAAGAAATACCAAATTAAGATCAGCCTGAAGATGAGTAAATAAGATGAAACGCGTAGTTTATAAATAAAAAACTAAAATGGCAACCAAGATTTTTCAACTAATATTATCAATTAACTAAAAACTTGATACACAGTCAACATGGGTTTAGAAAACAAAGTTCATGTGAAACTAGCTCTTTATTCGCATGAAGTGCTGAGTGCTACTGACAGGCAATTTCAGATCGATTCCGTATTTTTGGTTTTCCAGAAGGCTTTTGACACTGTACCACACAAGCGGCTTGTAGTGAAACTGCGTGCTTATGGAATATCTTCTCAGTTATGTGACTGGATTTGTGACTTCCTGTCAGAGGTCACAGTTTGTGGTATCTGACAAAAAGTCATCGAGTAAAACAGAAGTGACTTCTGCTGTTCCCAAAGGTAATGTTATAGGCCCTTTGCTGCTCCTTATCTATATACACGATTTGGTAGACAATCTGAGGAGCTGTCTTAGGCGGTTATACAATAAGTCCGTCTAATATAAAGGCCGTAAATTCATCTAAATACCTACGAATTGCAATAACGAACAACTTAAATTGGGAGGAACACACAGAAAATGTGGGGAAGGCTAAAGATTGCGTTTTATTGGCAAGAACTTCAAATGTAACATATCTACTTACTGCCTATAGTACGGTTATCCGTCTTTTAGACTATTGCTGCGTGGTGTGGGATCCTTACCAGATAGGACTGACAGTACATCGAAAAAGTTCAAAGAAGGCCAACACGTTTTGTATTGTAGAAAAACATGGAAAGAGTGTCACTGAAATGATACAGGATTTGGGCTGGGCATCATTAATAGGCATTTTTCGTTGCGACAGAATCTTCACAAAATTCCGATCACCAACTTTCTCCTGCGAATGCGAAAATATTTTGTTGACACCGACCTACATGGGGAGAAACGATCACGATAAAATAAGGGAAATTGGACCTCGTACGGAAAGATATAGGTGTTCATTCTTTCCGCGCGCTATACGAGACTGGAATAATAGAGAATTGTGAAGGTGGTTCGATGAACCCTCTGCCAGGCACTTTAATTGATTTACTATCGATGATGTGGAGTCGGCAGTAGGCTAGTAGCGGTCGGCTTTGGCTAGCTACGTAATAATGGATGCTAGAGCTCCTGAAAACATAGGCTGGCGCATCCACCATTTTGTTTCCCAACGAATGCTAAACAGCACATAACTTATGCTAACTGTGGTGTTTTGTTCAAGTTTTCTGAAATGTTTTCGGAGATCCTGCATAGAGCATTAGATAGTGCTATTTTGAGCTTTCATTCCGCTCATGTTTACATCGATATGTGGATTAGAAAAAATCTCGCGTTTTATTGGCATATTTCTGTTTTTCTTTGCTGTCCGAATGAAGAATAAAGATGCATGTATATTTCTGTGACAGAATCGCGGAATTCAGATTAAATATTCCACAATGACGTTTATTGGATCATATACTAAGCTCCTGTAAGTACGAGTTGGCGAGGCTGCATCTAAAGTGCATATTTCGGCAACAACCAAGCGTAAATACGAAACTCACCAAACACTGCACTTCTAATCGAATGAAGGCTTGCTTCGATAAATTTACAGGACACACAAGAACGCACTTAACACACATTACACAATTCCTTCTCCAACGTAACGCACAAGTTATGTGTAAATACGAAAAATGGCTGAAGCTGACATAGGGTAAAATGTTATATTTTTGTACATTAGCCTTTCTTGAATGATATGCGGTACTTTTCTCTGTTTATACCAAATGCCCATTTCAAGATACAGTCCTACATAGTCAGGCCTACTAATCCTATAGACAGCAACGAACATTACTGCAGAGGCACTGTCAGTATCAACGTTCGTCATTGTGACTTCCGGGCGGCGATCTGATATCGGTGACATCGTTTAAATACAAGCCAAGATCGCGTAACATTTTACTTAGATCGTTTTCGGCACAATTAGACTCAGTATAGCTTTTGACGTAACCTAAACCCTATCATCCCAAGGGCTTAATGTTTTAAATTACGTGCTGCTATTGCGAAATGCCAATAGTGGGAATGGCGAGCTTTCAACTTAAAAATAGCAGATAGCTCTTAAGTGTTATAATTACAATTGTGATACAGATCCGATGACGGCAGTTTAGGCGTAATTCGGTCGGAGAAGGCCGAATAAATAAAAGTTTTCAGCGATCGTGGCTTTTATTTGATTAATGACTCAATATATTATAAAACACACATTGTACTGTAAATACTGTATGTTCTGGAATCTCTTGCCGCGTTATATTTTGGGACTGCTAATTCCCTACGGGCAGAATCTCTTAAGACTATCAGTCTTCTTACTGTTAAATAATGCTTCAGGTTATAATAAGTATTATTTACCTACAGTACATAACTGTGCGCTCCGCTCACGTTCCCAGTTTTCGCAACGAGTTTTCCTCTCTTCGAATCTTTTAGGAAACTAATCATTCTAAATCCACTTCTAGAATTGTTAGAACAGTTTGTGGCAGCACAACCATTCATAATCTTGCGCTAAAGTGCCGTGACGCAAATGCTATAGCACCGCAGAACGTTTACACTTCAGAGAACTGGGAAACAAAAGGGCGGATGCGCCAGCTCGTACTTTAGGATGCTGTGACGTCACGTCTTTGTGGATATTTTGATTTAAATTTATTTATAGCGCTATTTATCGTATTTTCGTTGGTTTCGGGAGAAATTACACTTAATTGCAGCTGTGTATGAGAAGCACTGCTGTTTTGAATGTCTAAGGAATAATAATATTCAGTTGGTTTATTAGTCTTGTTTAGGATGATGTTTTTTAGTCTTAGTATTTATCCTTGCACGCATTTCAACGAAAGCTCTTACGATACATCTTTAGCTACCATGTAGCCTAATATTGGTATCGTTGCGTGCCCTGAACGATACGTGATGTCAGAATCTATGCTGAGTAGGATCGGTTATATTGTTAAGTGTGAAATCACATAATGCGAAATACTGTCCCTCTTATTCAAGCGCATTAGTTGAAAACCGATTCGCCTATAGTACGGCCTTTCCCGGATTCTGCAACTGTTCCCTGTTGGTGGATGCGTAGGAACCTGAGAAAAATTTGTTTGCGCTTCGTTCTGTGCATACCGCGCACATTTTTTTTTATTTCGTTATGGCGTCGTTTATTTTCACTACGATGTTTAACGAACCAAGGTCCGTCATTGCGCCCGCTAAATTAAGCAAACACCTCTCGTTGCCTCATAGCGCTAAGAAGAGCAAATTTAAGATTTGTAGAAGTAGAAATACATCTTGTCTACATTTCGCTATCGGAGAAACAATACACGTGCATGTACTTTGGTAGCTGCCAGATGTCGACAAGTTCTACCTCTGATTGCTTGTTATCAAGCTAACGACGCAGTCAGTTTTTAGAAAAGCGATTATTAACAATAACGGAAGACGAAACTCTTGACATTCAGCATTCTAAGTACGACAAAAGGTGTGAAAGTATGCACCTTAAGAAACTCGACACCCATCTGGTAATTCATTTAAGCTTGCACTAACAGCAATAGTCAAGATGAAGTTGAAACGGGACAGCCTAATCTGACGTGACTATGCAACAGTTTGACACCACAAACTTCATTCTAAAATATTCTGAAGACAAAATCGAAATTGTAAAGTGGCCAGCCGCAACACGACGCATTTGAGTACATCACTGGAAGCTAACTGAGCGGACGCCATATTTGACTAAATGTATACGCAGCCAAGCGCTATTACTAGTGGTTTCCGAAATATGTGCTGTGCTGCTAAAATGTGCTGTTTATGATGTTACTGTGCGTTCAGGAACTCTCAAAAACGCACAGTGGTACCATCTCAACCGGTGACCGCAGCATTAGACAACAGTAATAGGTAATACGAAGTTCTTACACCAAGCACTGATTGAAGTTTTGTGTTATCCAGTACACTTCGAAGGAAAACGTTTTGTTCCCCTGCGAAAGATATGGCTTCCATCATGTATTGGCTAGTGCGATTTGAGGACACACCACACACATCTCCCCCCCCCCCCCCCCCCATTCCCCCTGCTCCATTCCACAGCCAATCCAAATTGTGGTTGTGGTGACAGACCAACCTGTAACATAGCTCTATCTCTAGGTTGGGTTGAAAGCTGATTTTCGCGCTACATTTAAAGGTAGTTTGATATATAAAGCGCACCTTGCCGTCACAAAAATTGAAAGTTCTGGCTAAATACAGAAAATATGTAATACATAATAGCACGTCTTTATTCGTCTGATGTATACTACGTTCATGTATCGCAAATATACTATGAAAAACGAAAGGAGGTCTAGCATGCAAATATCACCCCGTTATTCCTTACTCAGGATTTTTCAGCAGATTCGTGGAAGTACAGCATTACATTCCGTTTCAAGTTTTCTCATCAAAATGGCGAGAGCACAAAACACGTCCATTCCAGTTGACGCTACAGTTTTCGTACCTGAAATCTGTCATCTAGCGGGATTTACGAGACTACAGCTATAGTTAGGAATATACGTAGCAATTTTGATAAATGCACGAGTAATTATTTAAAATATTGACCCATGTAGCATCGACGGTGAAATCAATAACAGAAAAGTACCGTCGCTACGCGAAGTAACTGTGAAGCACGCGCAAGAACAAAAAAAGGTACTACCTACCTTATTAATTCGGTTGAGGCGGCAAACGATCTACATGCAGCACTGTGTAACACGTCACACCGTTTACTACCGCTGTGTCAAATCGAATAGCACGCACGGTGGCTAACGCAGAACAGTGCCACGCGGTCAGTGCTGCCAACTGCTCTGATGACTCCGCATTTCCAGAAGAACGAATGACGCAGTGAAAAGGTTTAATCGCGGATTCGAGGCAAGGGCTGTTTTTTTTTTCCTTTATTGTAATTTATAATCACCTATACAGGCGGTCTGGGCAAGAGCTGTTTATGAAATATAATTTGTTCTGTGAAAGAGCCCTACACGCGCGGCAATATACCGGCCGACCGACAAATTGGATGAGTGTACGCGGTTTGACCGACCGATCGACCGACCGACTGACGAACTTCCCCTGTTGGATGTCGGGCGGGTAGGACAACGCGACAGCCGAGCCCTAGACCACTCCACCCAACAAATCGTCCCCTGTGTAGCGCAGTCGTGCCAACAGCCACACAGAGCTTCCTCTTTCGTCACTGGCGCAGGATTCAACGCTACTCTACAGAGTACGACGTGTGCAGATATTATGGTGGTGGTGGTGGTGGTTAGTGTTTAACGTCCCGTCAACAATGAGGTCATTAGAGACGGAGCTAATGCTCGGGTTAGGGAAGGATTGGAAAGGAAATCGGCCGTGCCCTTTCAAAGGAACCATCCCAGCATTTGCCTGAAACGATTTAGGGAAATCACGGAAAACCTAAAACAGGATGGCTGGAGACGGGATTGAACCGTCGTCCTCCCGAATGCGAGTCCAGTGTGCTAACCACTGCGCCACGTCGCTCGGTAGATAGTATGGGTCACGTCGTTCGACAAATATAGCCAGAGAGCTGCAAGAAATGAAGCACTTGTTTAAAGTTTTAACGAATCAGTAATACACTCATCGAAAAAAGTTTGCATCACCCCAGTTCCCGGGACTCCTGAAGATAGACGTTGGCTGTGGGTATTGTACCACATACACAGTCCCTTTGACTGTTCAGAGATGCCACTAAGCCCGCCCAAAGACGTAAAAAAACCATGCATGAGCAACGCGTATTAGAAGGAGGGGGTCCGATAGCCGATCAGTTCCAGTCATTCCACCAGGAAGTAGGTACACGGTTCGTGTTGTCTGGAGATCAACCATGCCTAGACGGTCAGTACCGCTGTTCGATCGCGTCCGCATTGTTGCTTTGTGCTAGGAAGGGCTCTCAACAAGGGAAGTGTCCAGGAGTCTTGGAGTGAACCAGAGCGATGTTGTTCGGACATCGAGGAGATACAGAGAGAGAGGAACTGTCTATTACATGCCTCGCTCAGGCCGCCCGTGGACTACTACTGCAGCAGATGACCGCTACCTACGGATTATGGCTAAGAGGAACCCTGACAGCAACCCCACCATGTTGAATAATGCTTCTCGTGCAGCCACAGGACGTCGTGTTATGACGCAAATCGCAAATGGCGATACTGAACATGTCTAACCTTGCCTGCTTCTCACAGGCGGGAACCAGGAGTCCCAACATTGAAACAACTACGGCGTATTTCTAGCAAAAATGGTTCAAATGGCTCTGACCACTATGGGACTTAACTTCTGAGGTCGTCAGTTCCCTAGAACTTAGAACTACATAAACCTAACCAACCTAAGGATATCACACACATCCATGCCTGTGGCAGGATTCGAACCTGCGACTATAGCGGTCACGTGGTTCCAGACTGTAGCGCTTAGAAACGCTCGGCCATCCCGGCCAGCGTATTTCTTGCATGTTAAGCTAACAGAATATCATAAGATTAAATTGTAGCGCGAGAAATTATAGCCGTAAAAATTGTGGTCATTGTTCATTGAACAGCCGTCGTAAGAACAGTAGCAGACATCTTGCTGCCTGTGACAGATGATGCAAGGGTAGGATTGTTAGTAACGGGTGTCGTGCATCGATATCCGTCTCAGAGCCCTAGGTCGATGTAGTGAGAGGAGTGTGGTGCGGCAGCGCAGAGCGCTAATTTGAGCCCTCTGCTGCCCACTGTGATTGGTGACTTGGCGAACCCGCAGAATAAAGTTGAACGGCGGCAGTTTGTTGTCGTGTGGCGTCTCCTGTGTACTACAAGGCGCAGTTTTTCTGCAGTTGAGCAGTGCGGTGTCATGTATTGATGGCCTCAGCAGTGCCGCGCGGGATTAGCCGAGCGGTCTTAGGCGCTGCAGTCATGGACTGTGCGGCTGGTCCCGGCGGAGGTTCGAGTCCTCCCTCGGGCATGGGTGTGTGTGTTTGTCCTTAGGATAATTTAGGTTAGGGACTGATAACCTTAGCAGTTGAGTCTCATAAGCTTTCGCACACATTTGAACATTTTGAACCTCGGCAGTTTGCTCCCATAGGAGCTTACATTTCCAGATTTCTGAAGTTGATCCTCGAGCAGTTCTGCTTGCCCGACGAGCTGCGCTGCTGACTCCTTGGAGAGATGCAGGCCGTCCTCTCGTGTTTGGGCGATGAATGCTGTCTCCTTTTTATTCTGTCACGGTGGTCTTCTCTCGTGCTGGTGGCTAGTCGGCGGTGATGGGCGGCCACGGAGCTCTCGATCGCCCTGTGGCCAGGTATGTTCGCTGCCTGCATGGACATCATTCCGTCTGAACCCACAGATGCGTAGACCACCTCGAGCATTGTTCAGCTCCCCAGCAACTGTGCCGTCCACCAGCCTCTAAGACAGGACAGGCTGCGACTCCTCTCCTCGAGCCTTGTTCGCCTGGTCGACAGACTCAGAACTTCACGACTGACTGCCCCTTCCTGGCGGGAGGTTTCTTCTGCGCTGTTTCCTTCCCCACACTCTGTCGTGGATAGCACGACAATTTGATTTCGCTGTTGCAGCAACATCCGACAAATTGGTTCGATAGGTGTCATGTATAATTTGTTGCTTGTAGGGCCAGTTTTTCCAAAGAAAATTCCGCACTAACTTCTAACAATACCAGCACTTGCAAAGTAGGTTAGAAATCAGATTAATAATGTGGCTCACGCAGCATATGTTCCCTTTATCGGGCAACAACAAAGTTATTGACTGTGGTTGGTATCGTCAGAATGGAAAGAATCAAGTCAATGTAAAAGAGTCATTAATTTTGGCACTTACTTGAATGGATTCCCACGTAGATTTCGTCGAAATTGTTATGGCTCATCTTGTTGATTCTAGAGTGATTCCACTTTGACTGTATTTTAGCAATATTTGAAGACCAAACAAATGCGTTTTTCAGTAAATTCTTAATGATCAAACAATCCCAGATCAGAACAATGGTATAGTAGAAATAATTTTTGACTTAGTGTTCAAAAATGGTTCAAATGGCTCTGAGCACTATGCGACTTAACGTCTGAGGTCATCAGTCGCCTAGGACTTAGAACTAATTAAACCTAACTAACCTAAGATCATCACACACATCCATGCCCGAGGCAGGATTCGAACATGCAACCGTAGCGGTCGCTCGGCTCCAGACTGTAGCGCCTAGAACCGCACGGCCACTCCGGCCGGCGAATTGGTGTTCACGATCCACATTTTTATTAAACTTCTTGTGTAAATTCACATATACTTCTTCTTAATTGTCACATCATCAAGAAAACACTTTTGTATCAATCTTCACATGTTTAATTTCAACTTTAACCAAAAACAAGATTTGACTGTTCTTTTACAAAGCGAAATAACAACTTCACTTCTGCAAAGTGAAACAAAGACTGCTCTGTGCGCATTCGCGCCAAAACGGTTACAAGTAGGTCAAAGATTATGACAGTGTCATAGAAATGAATGCACACAAGAACCATATCACTGTAATATATCGATACATCTGAGTATCTATAAATTAATAAAACCAAATGTCAATATTGCCACAAACACATGTCAGTTACTTCGCAGAAAAGTATACGATATTACTGGTATCGAGAACTGGCGTTGGAGTGCAGTAATGGTCACGTAAATAAAGAATATATATATATATATATATATATATATATATATATATATATATATATATATATATATATATATATATATTAAATCTGCGACCGGTTTCGCATTTCGCACCACTTATCATTGCATCCTCAGGCAATATACGCTCTTTATAACATGGTAACGTTACCCTGTTATAAATAGCGTATATTGCCTGAGCATGCACCGATAAGTGGTGCGAAACCAGTCGCAGATTTAATAAAGATCATTGATACAGCCAGTGCGGAATTTTCTTTGAAATCATGAAATCTGAATCGACTGTGAGCGAGCAGCGATGTTGTAAAGCTGCATCGCAGAGGCTACACTATGTGATCAAAAATATCCAGACACCCCAAAAAACGAACGTTTTTCATATTAGGCGCATTGTGATGCCACCTACTGCGCGGTACTCCATATCAGCAACCTCAGTAGTCATTAGACATCGTGAGAGAGCAGAATCGCGCACTCCACATGTAAGTAGGCTGTTTATGTTTTCTTATTGGCAACGTTACGTAGCGCTCTGTATGAAAATCACGGGCTGTGCTGTGTGCAGTCTGTGGCTAGTTTGCATTGTTGTCTGCCATTGTAGTGTTGGGCATCTGGATGTGAACAGCGCGTAGCGTTGCGCAGTTGGAGGTGAGCCGCCAGCCGTGGTGGATGTGGGGAGTGAAATGGCGGAGTTTTGAAATTTGTAAGACTGGATGTCATGAACTGCTTTATATATTATGACTATTAAGGTAAACACATTGTTTGCTCTCTATTAAAATCTTTCATTTACTAACTATGCCTATCAGTAGTTAGTGCCTTCCGTAGTTTGAATCTTTTATTTAGCTGGCAGTAGTGGCGCTCGCTGTATTGCAGTAGTTCGAGTAACGAAGATTTTTGTGAAGTAAGTGATTTGTGAAAGGTATAGGTTAATGTTAGTCAGGGCCATTCTTTTGTAGGGATTATTGAAAGTCAGATTGCGTTGCGCTAAAAATATTGTGTGTCAGTTTAAGCACAGTCATGTATAAATTGTTCTAAGGGGACGTTTCATATGTCGACCCTTAGCCTTGGATACCTCACTGGAATCTTCTGATTTTTTTCTTGTAGTTTGTGCAATTAGTGCAGCCTTTGTTTATTGCTAGCGCGTAATTGTAGAGAGAATTTCCTTTGTAGTTGTAGTTTTTCATTCTTGTACAGTAAAACAGTTGTGGCATGCATGTAGATTTGCACCAAGTGTTTCGCAGCTGCGCTTGCAATTAACGAGATATTATTTTCAGTGCTATGTTAATGTGTTTTCTTATTTTGCTCTTCAAATTGTGCTTTTCTGTGTTGTCGTGTGAAATATTGTGACAATAATGGCGTGTGAAAAACGTAATACTAGGCCCCAAAGTAAACTGAGAAATGACAGTGAAGACGAAAGCAGTGTGTTAGCGCCACCATGTAATGAATTAACTAATGTTCAAAGTAGTAATTTGGTAATTGTACATAGGAAAATGGAGCGGGCTGCAAATAATGGTGTAGGCAGTGAAACAACTAGTGAACAGGGAAGCATTATCGATCGATCGGTCGGCAATAGCTCGCCTCAGAAATCCGAAGTGACAGGACACAATCTCGCAAATACTGTAGATTCAGGTTTTAGGTCCTCACCGTTTTCTCAAATAAGTCAAGACACATTTTCTGCTTGTCAAAATGTGAATGTTGCCGGTGCAAATTCACTGCCGAAAAGCACTCAGGAACATGTTTCAGACACCAGTGCATTGTTATTACAATTAATGCAACAAATGGGACAAAAGCTTCAAAAGTTAGACACAATGGAACAAAATCAGAGACAAACACAGCAAAAGCTTCAAAAGTTAGACATAATGGAACAAAATCAGAGACAAACACAGCAAAAGCTTCAAAAGTTGGACACAATGGGTCAAAATCTACAAAAGTTAGACACGATGGAACAAAATCTTCGGAAGTTAGACACCACTCTTGAACAAACACGTGAAGATTTAACTACTGAGTTACATAACATTGAATCGAAATGTCAAAAACTCTGTAATAACGTAAAAACACAAATTTGTGAGCATTTTCAACCTATTTTTTCGCCGCATTAAAATGCATTACAGAATCACGAAGCAGCCATAAAAGAACTGCAAACTATTGTTCATGAAGATCATGAGACATTGCAAGCTAAAATTGACTCAGTTGCATCTACCAATTCGGTTACGCAACTTGCAAAAACTCATGAAAACTTAAAGGACACAGTAGATACTCTGAAAATTGGTTCAGAAAGACACATGGAGGAAATTAGTTCATTATCAGAGAAAGTAGTTGAACTTTCGGATCAGCTAAATAATTTATCTACAAAGGTAGATGATGAGCTGAATGACACAAGACCTGTAGCCTTCACTGACACTGAAGAGTTTGAACAAATTAGAAAATTCAAACAAAACCAAAATCAAATCAATACACAGTACAAAAGAGAAATCCGGGAAGTACAAGATCAGTTGGCACAAGTAATACAAGAATTACATATTTCAGAGGACACTCGTGCTCCAATACAGGAAGAGGGACTTAGAAATACAGAAAAGCCGCAAAATAATAACACAGCGCATTTCGGAAATTATGAAAGAAATTGGCAAGGTGCACCGAATTTTGAAATGGAACCGCCGAAACGACGTAACAATGACCGATATGCGACTCGCCGACATGATGATTTTGACTATAAGCTGTTCATTACTACACGTAAATTTAAAACATTTAAAAATTCTGGCAACGACATTCATCCACAAGCGTGGCTCCATCAATTCTCTCATTGTTTTCCTCCCAACTGGTCATTAGAGCACAGATTAGAATTTATGTGTGGCTTCTTAGAGAATGAACCAGCTGTAAGAATGCGATTGGTCATTCACAATTGCCACAGTGAAGGAGAATTTTATCATGCCTTCCTCTCAGCATATTGGTCTCAAGTTACACAAGACCGAGTAAAACATAGCATCATAATGATGAAACATTTCGAACAATCTGAATTCTCCAGTCTTGTCAAATATTTCGAAGACATGTTACATAGGAATCAGTACCTGTCAAACCCTTACAGCCCCTCAGACTCATCCGCATTTGCTTAATCAAATTGCCTGAACATTTACGACATATTATTTTAGCAGGACGTTGCAAAGACGACCTTGAAGCTTTTCAGGAAATGTTACAAGAACTGGAAATTGACACTGACAATCGCGGAACGCGAAAACAGGATCACAACAATTACAGGTCACATCTGTCACAATTTCGCGATGAGAGAAATAATACACGACAAAGCTATTCTTACAACGTAAATCGTGACCAAAACAGACACCACCCTTATGACAATTGTAGGCAGAATAATAGGTACAGAGAAAGATCGCACTTCCGTAGTAATGACAGAGATAACCATAGAAACAGACAATATGGGAACCAAAACAATTATTATCAAGGGAGACAGAATAACTTCAGACGCAATGGTCTCCTCGTGCAGTTACGATTCCGGGAGAAATTCTCCACCACGTGACCAACAAGAAAGAAATTATGGAATCTACCGACATGACGACAGACGATATATTCGTAACGACAGGCCTGAATTGCATCAGAATTGGCGGGATTCAAACACGGCAGGGCCCTCTCGACAAGGTGAATTTGTAGAAGTTAGGTCTCCTAATCCCAATAACGACGCACGCCAACAAAGAGACAGACAATGACTTGCATCACAGGCAGCCACGTGCGCCAGCCAGCTAAGCAAAAAATAACAGAGACGCTAACCTTGAGAAAAATTTTAGCATTCCTTACGGACGTATACCACATGATAATTGCATTGAAGTTGAAACACTGCGTACTAGGAAGAGTAAAGGTTTACACCACATTTCACATGTAAAACCGTTTATTGAAAGATAAACTGCTTTTTAACTTTGTCTTTGCCATATAACTTTTCACTTTACATTACCAGTATGCTTTGTCAGACTTAGGATCTGTTAACATGCAACAATGTTTGAAGTTAAACATCCAGTCAAGAACCAAGAGAAATTTAAACAGAAATTACGAATGCATTGTTATAGTGAACAGACGACACAGTGTTGTTATTTGTACATTCTCGCTTGTTAGTTGCACGATCACGTAACGACTATAAGGCTCACATACTTAGAACATATACTGGCACTGCTAATGAGATTTTCATGCAACATTTTGGTTTACTTGAAAAGACATTCTTTATTTGAAGTACATCCTGTTGGATTAAAGATGACTTAGCACTTGGTTTCTTTGACAGCTACACAATTATATCATGATGCTACTAATGTGTGACACAATTTACATTGTTGCTTTTGTGCTGTATCTGCTTTATATCTGCACAGTTTTTCTGAATTCTTCTGGAAATTAAAACATGTTTAATAGTAACTTTGTGGTATAGCTACAATAAGACAGCCTTTTTTTTTTTGTTTTGTAGCACAACAATACGTTACAGTGTAGTACTTTCTTGATCACGGTACTGCACGTAATAACTACGATATCTATATGCAAAGCATTTCACTTTTGTTTATCATGAGGTAAGTACATTGGCTTTTGCAGAACTTAGCTTTCGGAGGACAATAACTACGACACTTCCACAGAGATTATCTTACAACAAGACGCACATTTAGTGCTACAGGACACGTATTTGAGTGATTAATTTTGTACTTAAATAATTTATTTTTAAAGATATTTGAAGTACAATGATACAAAGGTTTTCCGTGATACATTTCATTCCATTGTTGTAATCTGTAACACCTGAGGGTATAAATACATTAATCCTCAGGGGGGTACACGCCTACTTTGTGTACCATGTGTTTGGCAAGCACAAGGAGCCCTAGCTAATATGGTATTTGCTTATACAACTTTAGTCATCGGTACCATATTTCTCCAACACATAAATTACACAGCTATCTGATTATTTAACAGAGAAACAAACATTTTTTTTATTACGTCAGTGACGCATGTTTATGCAATTACACAGTTGGATAACTACACACCTATGAAATTGTATTTTGTCTGTACTTTGTGAACTGTTCGTATTTTTTCGGAACCATTGTGATACTATGAGAGCTCTGAATATTGTATTTGGTATGGGATCATGATTTTTAAAGTACACTGGAGGTAGATGACACTGTTGAAATGAGCAGAGGTTTTTTATTTAGGTTTTGACATTATTGCAGGAAGCTACGACGTTTTTGAGATTTGACTGAGGTGTTATGATGTTATTATTATGATGAAAATGTGTATTATGCTGTTGAGGTATGTTTATGATCAATAAGCTGATGTTATATGAAGAATTTGATTATGTTATGTATTTATTATGATGAAATATTGAAGAAGTGTCGACAAATATGTATATGTGTAATAAGGTAAGGAATAATGAGTGGTGGTTAGGGACTCTGACTTGTGAAAAAGGATGTTGGAAACCTAGAATCGTACTTTTAGAGTTATGAAATGTGTGTAAATGCGTGAATGTATCACAATGCAGGCGAAAATTTTTTGCACACTGTTATATGCATAGGATTTAGTTGCTACACATTTGCAACGGAAATTCTTGACCTGTGAAATATTTCTATATGAGACTGTCAATGTAGTGGAAACTGCTGTCGTAAATATTTTGGTAAGAAAGTTAAGTGAACACCTTCACGTAATGCGTCATGGGCACCCAGCTGCGCGACAGACGCCTGGAAAAAAATCCTTTAGTGTGTGCCTTTCAGAGGCATAGGTGGAGAAAAAAAAAAGGTGGCCATTAACCTCGCTATTGACATTCCTTTGTAGAAAGCATCGTAAATACGACACCCTCAAACTTGAAAATATATGATTACACTGTGGAGTTCTTAATTTATGATATTTATTGAAATGAAATGATGAGAAACATTTCGTGTCTATTACCTTGCTAGTTGAAAGATTGTTTACTGCATTATAAAAAAAAATATGGCTAGTGAATGACGTTTCACGCGTTGCTTTGCCTAGTTTGTTTAATATCTAGTTTCTAGCTGCACTGCAGCATTGGTTAAAATAAAATTTTATAGATGTACTAATATAGATATTTTATGCCTACAGATCCAGTAAATAACCATTTTATAATCTACTTCAAAAAAACGAATGAGCAAAAAAAGACATTTCCCTTCACAGGAATTGCATACATAATTTTTGTCAATGACTGGGTAACTTATTTAGTAGTGTAAGTTAAGGTGATGCATCACCCTAGTGTTAAGATGTGACATAGGTATTAAACATGGCCACTTTTACCGTAATATTTTTTCTGCTTGAGCTATGTCATGTTTAGATATAAGTTATTGCATTTTCTGCTGCTGTTTGCCAGGCATAGTGCTACTAAATTTCACTTTACATTACTCTGTTAAGCCAGTTTTACTACTGATTTATTTTTCTTGTTTGCTGCACATTGCCTTATACTAGTTGTAATATTGCAATTGCTTTGTTAATTTCTATAATGCTGCTTGCTTTGCAAATCTGCATTTTTTGTCATTGCTGTTTGTGTTAATTTGTTATGTGCTGCTGCATTGCCTTGTCTCTTGGTATATATATCTGAGCTCAGTAGATTTAAGTTAGCTTAAGAGGGAGTAGACTATATAAGAAACTAACTATGATGAATTGGAAGAAATGCATTGAGAAGCTATAAGAAAATGGTTTGGCCAAAAAAAGAATTTTGAAAGAGGATATGAACCAAAAAAGTAGGGTTTAGGGACAACAGGTTTAGGTAGGATTTTCTTGGAAATAAATGATGAGGTAAGATAATGGTAAATAAATAATGAGGTAAGAAATGTATGAACGTATAAATACAGAAAGCATGCTTGGATATAATTTTTTTGGTGGAAACAAATGTTGAACTAAGAGGAAAGATATATGGAATGAAGTTTTGGGGTGGACTGCAGTACCAAATGTTACACTGAAAACAAACCCTGTCCTTTCCTTTTGTGTTATCCCACTATGTGTTTGAGTACCCTTGTGTATTTGTTTTCTTCCTGTCTCTGTGTACTGTTTCATAGAATTTTTTTCTCTTCTAATACAAAGCCACATTCACTGTGATGAGGAATACTGTTATCCTCAAATATAATTTGCATTAATAATATGTTATTTACTTCATAAAGATGTTTAGACATTATTTATTCAGTTTTGTTTTAATGCTCATGTGTGAAGTTGATGTTTCGAAAGTTATTCTGATCTTTTATGTATGTACTTATGTCATAATTCTTGTAACACTGATGCATATGTTTATTTCTATTCTTTTGTAAAACCTGTACTACAAATGTTATCTGTATTGTTATGTTCTTTAATGATGTATTTTGTACCTTTGTAATTGTATTCTTATGCTATAAAATTTTAATTGACACCAGTTCATCATATTATTAACTTGTAAGTTCCATTTCACTGCACATGTTTCTGTTGGTCATAGTATATGGACAATATGTGAGAAGTAGGGACTGTTAGTGTTTGCACGTGTGTTAATAATTCAGCAAGGGACTGGATAACAGCACTGCTGGTTCTAAGGACAATTCCAAAAACTTTGTGAATGTACAAGTGGTGGTTATGGACTTGCTATATTACCGCAAGACTCTTCAATGGTGATTGTGCACCTGCACAGTCGCAACAGATGGCTGCTGGCCGTCTCTACAAGGATTACAGTGGGTCTGCATCTTTGATGGCCCACCAATACCATTATTTCTACAAGGACTGCAGTGGGCCTGCACCTCTGGTGGCCCACCAATACCATAATCTCTACCAGGACTACAGTGGGTCTGCTCTGTGATGACCTACCTATCAATATTCTTCAAAACGTCGAATGACTCTGCTGTGGGTTTGCTCTGTTGTGGCCCATTACCTGTCAGCATGTCAAGAGTCAGCACTGTCTTTCCGTTGGAAGGACAACACTACTTCTTCAAGACTGCATGGAAATCCACTACTTCTGCGTGCATTTTCTTTTACTGTTCAGACTTTGAGAAAGACACTGCAATTTTACTGTGATGAATGATCAGGACTGTCTTTATGGACTGTGAGAAAATTTTAGCTTTTGACCAACATTGTATCAATAAGTTTGTGCATTTGATATCTTTGTTATTGTAATTATGAAAAATTTTATCAAATCATTATTGGCCACTGCCAAAAACAATATGTAAAATTTTTTGTGGGGAGCATGGAGGCTATGTAAGTAGGTTGTTTATGTTTTCTTATTGGCAACGTTACGTAGCGCTCTGTATGAAAATCACTGGCTATGCTGTGTGCAGTCTGTGGCTAGTTTGCATTGTTGTCTGCCATTGTAGTGTTGGGCAGCTGGATGTTAACAACGCGTAGGGTTGTGCGGTTGGAGAGCCGCCAGCAGTGGTGGATGTGGGGAGAGAGATGGCGGAGCTTTGAAATTTGTAAGACTGGATATCATGAACTGCTATATACATTATGACTTTTGAACACTATTGAGGTAAATACATTGTTTATTGTCTATCAAAATCTTTCATTTGCTAACTATGCCTATCAGTAGTTAGTGCCTTCAGTAGTTTGAATCTTTTATTTAGCTGGCAGTAGTGGCGCTCGCTGTATTGCAGTAGTTCGAGTAACCAAGATTTTTGTGAGGTAAGTGATTTGTGTAAGGTATAGGTTAATGTTAGTCAGGGCCATTATTTTGTAGGGATTTTTGTAAGTCAGATTGCGTTGCGCTAAAAATATATTGTATGTCAGTTTAAGCAGTCATGTATAATTGTTCAAAGGGGACGTTTCAACATGTTTCAAAAGTGTTTTAAAGTGAAGGCATGTTTATTCCGGTGTGTTTTTTAGAAGGTACGGAATATTTCAAGTAATTTTGTGTAGGAGAAAATACAGTAATTCTGCGTGGCCTATTCATCAGAATCGGTGACTACAAAGTTGAGTGCATTAGACACCGATAAACTTAATATTGTGGCGAGCATTTTCATTTAAGAACAACCCCTGCTTTGTACCTGATTTCGGGAAATACATTGCCGTAAATTTGGTAACGTGGATGACAGGGTTTGTGCATGACTGTGTTAAGATTAGTACGGGCTTGGGAATGAACGTGTACATTATCTAAGTTCAGGATATACCGAAGTTTTGCCAGTATTTCCACGTTTCGTTCAAAATTAAGACCTTTTCCCGATTCTTGGAATAGTTACGTTATCTGCAGCCTGGCGTGAGTTTCAGTGTGGTAGGTTTCTGCCCGGCTTTCCTACCAGCGATCTGCTGCAACTTCACAGGTAGGAGCAAGAGAAAGGGAACCGCGCCACCGCACGACACATTTCAACATTTTACTATTACGCATTGGTCCTTTTCTAGCTTTAACGTCGTCTTCAATCAGATCTATTGAATCTGACAAGAACTCAGAGACTGTCCTCATTGTCATGGATGAGGTTGTTCCTCATTTCGACTGACAATTTTTACTTTATTACGCGTAGCGAATCTTTATGGCAATCGGCTCGTCCCAATAGCACGCCATATTCATACACTTTTCAAAATAATATCTTAAATTTCCTGTTTTGTAAGAAATATTTCCAGGTTAAACATCTCGTGACCAGTACTTCGCTAGAAAAGCTCTTCCAAACTCTCCGTTAGTACTGACCTGTTTGACCGCATCCACAGCCGGTAATATAGGGTCTTTCTGGCAATAGCATCATGCCACACAGCAAATTTTCAGAATGTTTAGACAACATAGTTCTATGGAGATAAACAGCGATTAATTTACTTATAATTAGTTTTTCAAAATGGCAGTCACAATCGCATTATTTATTTTGCCACCAACCGGTTTCAACCCGCGATGGGGTCATCTTCAGGGCAATTTACACCATCTGGTCGCTCGCTGGAGTCGTCACCCTGCCTATGTGCAGTTGGTTCAAAAATGGCTCTGAGCACTATGGGACAACTTCTGAGGTCAACAGTCCCCTAGAACCTAGAACCACTTAAAGCTAACTAACCTAAGGACACCACACACATCCATGCCCGAGGCAGGATTCGAACCTGTGACCGTAGGGGTTGCGCAGTTTCAGACTGTAGCGCTTAGAACCGCTCGGCCACCCTGGGCGGCTGTACGGTTGTTAGCTATATAGTTACCATCCGTACCTAGGCAGGGTGACGACTCCAGCGAGCGACAAAATGGTGTAAATTGCCCTGAAGATGACTCCCTCGCGGGTTGAAACCGGTTGGCGGCAAAATAAATAATGCGGTTGTGGCTATCATTTTGAATAATTGACTAATTATCTGAGTTTCAGTTCATGCTCTTGGCAAAACCACGAAATCCCCGTATGAAACCAACCGCTTTCATAGATTTTCTCTTGTCAGTGAATGGTTGAAATTGCCTGTTTGAGAATTTTTCCTGCCATGAGCATTGGTCGCCTATAGGTTTGTTGGTGACAGTTCACCTGCAGCAGCATTTGCATTGCAATTCATGAATGCTTGATGCACCCGCCTGTTACTCGTATTTGTAGATACTTTGTGCAGAGCTGGAGGCCTGTGGCATTGTCGCACCTCCTTCCACTGCCGCAGAGGGTGGGCTTACTTGTAGTTGTGAGCTCCAACGTCAGGCGCGTAATGGGGCCCCTTAGGGATATGGCAGCAAGAGAGGGGAAGAAAACCAATGTGCACTCCGTGTGCATACCGGGGGGAGTCATTCCAGATGTGGAAAGGGTTCTTCCGGATGCCATGAAGGGTACAGGGTGCACCCATCTGCAGGTGGTCGCTCATGTCGGCACCAATGATGTGTCGCTATGGATCGGAGGAAATCCTCTCTGGCTTCCGGTGGCTATCTGATTTGGTAAAGACTGCCAGTCTCGCTAGCGGGATGAAAGCAGAGCTCACCATCTGCAGCATCGTCGACAGGACTGACTGCGGGCCCTTGGTACAGAGCCAAGTGGAGGGTCTGAATCAGAGGCTGAGACGGTTCTGCGACCATGTGGGCTGCAGATTCCTCGACTTGCGCCATAGGGTGGAGGGGTTTCGGGTTCCGCTGGATAGGTCAGGAGTCCACTACACGCAACAAGCGGCTACACGGGTAGCAGGGGTTGTGTGGCGTGGGCTGGGCGGTTTTTTAGGTTAGATGGCTTTGGGCAAGTACGGAAAGGGCAACAGCCTCAACGGGTGCGGGGCAAAGTCAAGACATGCGGGGACCAAGCAGCAATCGGTATTGTAATTGTAAACTGTCGAAGCTGCGTTGGTAAAGTACCGGAACTTCAAGCGCTGATAGAAAGCACCGAAGCTGAAATCGTTATAGGTACAGAAAGCTGGCTGAAGCCAGAGATAAATTCTGCCGAAATATTTACAAAGGTACAGACGGTGTTTAGAAAGGATAGATTGCATGCAACCAGTGGTGGAGTGTTCGTCGCTGTTAGTAGTAGTTTATCCTGTAGTGAAGTAGAAGTGGATAGTTCCTGTGAATTATTATGGGTGGAGGTTACACTCAACAACCGAGCTAGGTTAATAATTGGCTCCTTTTACCGACCTCCCGACTCAGCAGCATTAGTGGCAGAACAACTTAGAGAAAATTTGGAATACATTTCACATAAATTTTCTCAGCATGTTATAGTCTCAGGTGGAGATTTCTATTTACCAGATATAGACTGGGACACACAGATGTTTAGGACGGGTAGTAGGGACAGAGCATCGAGTGACATTATACTGAGTCCACTATCCTAAAATTACCTCGAGCAATTAAACAGAGAACCGACTCGTGGAGATAACATCTTGGACCTACTGTTAACAAACAGACCCGAACTTTTCGACTCTGTATGTGCAGAACAGTAAATCAGTGATCATAAGGCCGTAGCAGCATCCCTGAATATGGAAGTTAATAGGAATATAAAAAAAGGGAGGAAGGTTTATCCGTTTAGCAAGAGTAATAGAAGGCAGATTTCAGACTACCTAACAGATCAAAGCGAAAATTTCTGTTCCGACACTGACAATATTGAGTGTTTATGGAAAAAGTTCAAGGCAATCGTAAAATGCGTTTTAGACAGGTACGTGCCGAGTAAAACTGTGAGGGACGGGAAAACCCACCGTGGTACAACTACAAAGTTAGGAAACTACTGCGAAAGCAAAGAGAGCTTCACTCCAAGTTTAAACGCAGCCAAAACCTCTCAGACAAACAGAAGCTAAACGATGTCAAAGTTACCGTAAGGAGGGCTATGCGTGAAGCGTTCAGTGAATTCGAAAGTAAAATTCTATGTACCGACTTGACAGAAAATCCTAGGAAGTTCTGGTCTTACGTTAAATCAGTAAGTGGCTCGAAACAGCATATCCAGACACTCCGAGATGATGATGGCATTGAAACAGAGGATGACACGCGTAAAGCTGAAATACTAAACACCTTTTTCCAAAGCTGTTTCACAGAGGAAGACCGCACGGCAGTTCCTTCTCTAAATCCTCGCACAAACGAAAAAAATGGCTGACATCGAAATAAGTGTCCAAGGAATAGAAAAGCAACTGGAATCACTCAACAGAGGAAAGTCCACTGGACCTGACGGGATACCAATTCGATTCTACACAGAGTACGCGAAAGAACTTGCCCCCCTTCTAACAGCCGTGTACCGCAAGTCTCTAGAGGAACGGAAGGTTCCAAATGATTGGAAAAGAGCACAGGTAGTCCCAGTCTTCAAGAAGGGTCATCGAGCAGGTGCGCAAAACTATAGACCTATATCTCTGACGTCGATCTGTTGTAGAATTTTAGAACATGTTTTTTGCTCGAGTATCATGTCGTTTTTGGAAACCCAGAATTTACTATGTAGGAATCAACATGGATTCCGGAAACAGCGATCGTGTGAGACCCAACTCACTCTATTTGTTCATGAGACCCAGAAAATATTAGATACAGGCTCCCAGGTAGATGCTATTTTTCTTGACTTCCGGAAGGCGTTTGATACAGTTCCGCACTGTCGCCTGATAAACAAAGTAAGAGCCTACGGAATATCAGACCAGCTGTGTGGCTGGATTGAAGAGTTTTTTAGCAAACAGAACACAGCATGTTGTTATCAATGGAGAGACGTCTACAGACGTTAAAGTAACCTCTGGCGTGCCATAGGGGAGTGTTATGGGACCATTGCTTTTCACAATATATATAAATGACCTAGTAGATAGTGTCGGAAGTTCCATGCAGCTTTTCGCGGATGATGCTGTAGTATACAGAGAAGTTGCAGCATTAGAAAATTGTAGCGAAATGGAGGAAGATCTGCAGCGGATAGGCACTTGGTGCAGGGAGTGGCAACTGACCCTTAAAATAGACAAATGTAATGTATTGCGAATACATAGAAAGAAGGATCCTTTATTGTATGATTATATTATAGCAGAACAAACACTGGTAGCAGTTACTTCTGTAAAATATCTGGGAGTATGCGTGTGGAACGATTTGAAGTGGAACGATCATATAAAATTAATTGTTGGTAAGGCGGGTACCAGGTTGAGATTCATTGTGAGAGTCCTTAGAAAATGTAGTCCATCAACAAAGGAGGTGGCTTACAAAACACTCGTTCGACCTATACTTGAGTATTGCTAATCAGTGTGGGATCCGTACCAGATCGGGTTGACGGAGGAGACAGAGAAGATCCAAAGAAGAGTGGCGCGTTTCGTCACAGGGTTATTTGGTAACCGTGATAGCGTTACGGAGATGTTTAACAAACTCAAGTGGCAGACTCTGCAAGAGAGGCGCTCTGCATCGCGGTGTAGCTTGCTCGTCAGGTTTCGAGAGGGTGCGTTTCTGGATGAGGTATCGAATATATTGCTTCCCCCTACTTATACCTCCCGAGGAGATCACGAATGTAAAATTAGAGAGATTAGAGCGCGCACGGAGGCTTTCAGAGAGTCGTTCTTCCCGCGAACCATACGCGACTGGAACAGGAAAGGGAGGTCATGACAGTGGCACGTAAAATGCCTTCCGCCACACACCGTTGGGTGGCTTGCGGAGTATAAATGTTGATGTAGATGTAGATGTTTGCAGCGCACCTCGAACCTCTTTTACATCTCGACAAAATTCCTTCACCGACTCGTTGACCTGCTCCCTTCGCTGGACGAATTCAGGACCTCTTTGTTCCTTTACTTCTTCCAACAATGCTTTCCATTCGGTTCTGTATGGTAAATTGTCTGCTGATAAATTATCTCCGGTTGCTTGTACGGTTTGTTGCATGCTAGTCTCAACTTGCTTATGTTTAATTCTAGCCCACCCTTCAAGTTTCCTAGAAAAAAGTTTTCGTTGCTCTGTACAACTTACCCTTCGTAATCTGTGTATTCAGCTGGTATAATGTAGACTCAACCGTACCTTCAAATTCCTGCAAAGCCGTGATTTCGAGTGACGCTGTGAGGATATCTCTGTCGCACGTGACGTAATCTCTCCCAACTCCTGTTTGTCACCATATTGCCCACCTTAGTACTTATGTCAACCAGACTAGTACTTATTTCATTCACAGCAGCAGTCAGAGCAGACAATATTGCAGCTAGTTCGTCTATTTTGTCTGTCTTCGTACTGATGTCATCTATTCTCTCTATCTCAGTAGTCATCTCATCTACTTCGTGGCCAAAAGACCATCTGTTCAGTATTTCCATTAAAGGATCCATATTCGACCTAGATGTAGCCATTGTCTCATCTGCAAAAGCTTCAGTAGCTGGATGAAAGTCCGATTGCTGTTCACTGTGAGTTTTCTAAAACTAGCCACGAGTCCTTACCATAACCCAGTAACAATAAACAAATATTGCACCTGACCTATTATCACACTGAATTTATAGTACACAAAAATCAACTAAAATACACATGTAACATACAGCACTATAATGTATCTACAAATCGCTAACGACTAGAAAATACATACAATACATTACGTGTTCTTGATAAAGAGTTTGTATGTTAGAGCTACAGGAATCTGTAATCAAAGACAATACGCTGATCTTTCCTGTATTAGTAACTGTTGGGTGTACAAGTTCGTTTGTGACGCAGGAGACTGCTCGGCTACCGTGAGTACACCAGCACTGCAGCAAGGACGAAACAAAATTATACAAAACAGAGATTACACACTGCACAAGTTTTGAACAATACAAATTTCCCAAAAGGTTCTTCCAACAGTGCTGCAGAGACGAGTGTTTCATCGTGCGTGTAGTTAAACTTCAAGCACAAATTTCCAAGTTCTTAAAATGATGAAATTGCTCTCCTTTGAATAGACATTTATTTATAAGGTAGTTTGCTTCAACGAAACAACCATATTCGTATTTCTGTTCACAAGATATTACAGTTCAACGTTTCAATAAACTTTATTCTCCAACAAATTCCGTAATGGCTGCAGTACAACAGTACAATTAGATCCTCTCCGACAACACGTCTTTCTATTCCAGTATCTCAAACCATATTAAAAAGTATTATTAATCGTGTGTCAAGGATGCTATATCAGTGAAGAGTGACATCGCCTAGACAGAGATTATTTTCGCAGTCACTTTTGTTCGCTACGTTATTTGTCAAGGGCACGTAGCGTACAGTCTCCGCCGTAAAACGCAATAAACACACTTTATATCCACAGTCCATCTCAAAATTAGGACATTTCTCGTCTGTTAAGCCGGTTTGTGTCGTTGCAAGCATTAAATATTCAATGATGACAACGAAGACATGGAGCAAAAATCGGCAACATTCAAAAGCATCGATAAAAAGGTCTTAGACAAAACATTTAAAAAAACTTGCCTTGGGCAAGTATGTTCCGAGCAACATCTTAAGGGATGGGAAAGGCCCACAGTGACTTAATAGCGTGTTAGAAAACTGCTCCGTAACTGCTTCAGCTCGGATTCAGCATGGTTCAAATGGCTGTGAGCACTATGGAACTTAACTTCTGTCATCAGTCCCCTAGAAATTAGAACTACTTAAACCCAACTAACCTAAGGACATCACACACATCCATGCCCGAGGCAGGATTCGAACATGCGACCGTAGCTGTCGCGTGGTTCCAGACTGTAGCGCCTAGAACCGCTCGGCCACTCCGGCCGGCTCTCGGATTCAAGAGAAGTCAAAACCCGGCTGATAAACGTAAGCTGAACGAGGCAAAAACGAGCGAAAGGAGATCAGTGAGAAAAGCGTTCGGTGACACTGAAAGTAAAATTTCGTAACCCATCTCAGTAAACACGCTAAGAGGTTTTGGTCTTATGTGAAATCAGCGGTTCTAAACTACACTATGTGATCAAAAGTATCCGGACACCCCCAAACACGTACATATTTCATATTAGGTGCATTGTACTATCACCTACTGCCAGGTACTCCATATCAGCGACCTCAGTAGTCATTAGACATCGTGAGAGAGCTGAATGGGGCGCTCCGCGGAACTCACGGACTTCGAACGTGTTCAGGTGATTGGGTGTCACTTGTGTTATACGTCTGTACGTGAGATTTCCACACTTCTAAAGATCCCTAGGTGCATTGTTTCCGATATGATAGTGAAGTGGAAACGTGAAGGGACACGTGCAGCTCAAAAACCTACAGGTCGACCTCGTCTGTTGACTCACAGAGACCGCCGACAGTTGAAGAGGGTTGTAACGTGTAATAGACAGAGATCTATCCAGACCATCACACAGAATTCTAACCTGCATCTGGAGCCACAGCAAGGACTGTGACAGTTAGGCGGAAGGTGAGAAAAGTTGGATTTCGTGGTCGAGCGGTTGCTCATAAGCCACACATCACGCCGGTAAATGCCAAACGACGCCTCGCTTGGTGTAAGGATGAGTGAACAGTGAAAAACAGTGTGTGGAGTGGCGAATCACGGTACACGATGTGGCGATCGGATGGCAGGGTGAGGGTATGGCGAATGCCCGGTGAACGTCATGTGCCAGCATGTGTAGTGCCAACAGTAAGATTCGGAGGCAGTGGTGTTAATGGTGTGGTCGTGTATTTCATGGAGGGGGCTTTGCACCCCTTGTTCTTTTGTGTGGCACTATCACAGCACACGGCTAAATTGATATTTTAAGGACCTTCTTCCTGCCCACTGTTGAAGAGCAATTCGGGGATGGCGATTGCATCTTTCAACACGATGGAGCAGCTGCTCATGATGCACGGCCTGTGGCGGAGTGGTTACACGACAATAAAATCCCTGTAATGGACTGGCCTGCACAGAGTCCTGGCCTGAATCGTACAGAACACCTCTGGGATGTTTCGGAATGCCGACTTCGTGCCAGGCCTCACCGACCGACATCGATGCCTCTCCGCAGTGCAGCACTCTGTGATGAATGGGCTGTCATTCCGCAAGAAGCCTTCTAGCACGTGACTGAACGTATGCCTGCGAGAGTGGAAGGCGACATCAAAGCTACGGGTGTGCCAATACCATATTGAATTCCAGCATTACCTATGGCGAGCGCCACGAAATTGCAAGTCATTGTCAGCCAAGTGTCCGGATACTTTTGATCACATAGTGTATCTGTTGATTCACGCAGAGATCATACTGGCACCGAAACGTAAGATAACAGAGAGATGGCCGAAATAAGGACCTCAGTGTTCTGAATTTGATTCACAGCGGAAGATCGTAAAACAGTCTCTCCTTTCAATTGTCGTATGGAGGCGAAATGGCAGATACTGAGATAACCGGTCACGGAATAGAAAAGCAACTATAATAGCTTAGTAGTGGGAAGGCATGAAGACCAGGTGGGATACCTGTAAGATTCTACAAAGATTATTATGCGGAAGAACTCGCTCCTTTTCTACCAGCAGTTTGTCGTAGATCTCTGGAGCGTCGAATGGTAGCTAGCGACATTCCCATTTTCGAGAACGGCCGTACAACAGATGCACACAGTTGTAGCCCTATATCGCTGAGGTCAGTCAGTTGTAGAATTATGGAACGTGTTTTACGCTGAAGAATAACGACGTTTTTGGAGAGCGAAAAATCTCCTCTGTAAAAATCGGATGGAATTCCGCATGCAGAAATCTTGTGAGACTCAGCTCGTTTTGTTCCTCCACGAGATCCACAGTGCTGTACAAAACGGCGCCCTGGTTGATGCTGTGTTCCTTGACTTTAGGAAGGCATCTGACACCGTTCCACATGGCTGCTTGGAGGAAACATACGAGCTTACCGAGTATTGCACCAGATTTGTGACTGGATCCTAGACTTGCTTGCAGATGGAACTGAACTCGTCGCTCTTAAAAGAGCAAATTCGACAGATGTGCAGGTAATTTCCGGGGTACGCCAAGGACGTGTTTTTGTACACAATGTACACATTATTGTTCACAATGTACATCATCGCGCGTGGAGAAAGCGAAGTGCAGGGTGTGTCTGCACGGTGCATCGATCCGACTCTACTCGCAACCCTATTCAAGACTGAAGCAGATAAACAGATAAGCGCCAGACATTTACTAGAATAGCGAAATAACATGCTCCGAAAAAAGCAGACATTTCCGAAAATCTGTTTAAACCGAAGTGGGAAATTTATACTATTTTTCTGTTAGTTGTGAGTATACAGGGAAATGGTCTAATGTGTGGTACCTGTGTAAGAAAGTCGTCTATTGAAAGACACTACAGGAAACTAGTTTCAGAGTAGTAGGGTGAAAACACACGTGACGCCAGAGAGGAAGAATTAACGTAGTGGCCCACTCTTGCAGAAGAGGATTCTGTATCCACAAATGACAAGTACTTTGGCTTGTTCATGTTGGTTAAAAGTCCTACATAATGTAAAAGATACAAGAGACGTCGTAAATCGGTAAATAAAATAAATACAGATACGTAACTTTCAGGGATGATAGCAAGAGCGCAGTGCTAACATTCGAGATATCGTATGTTGAAATCTCACAATGCGTTTGAAAGTTGTTAATTCAGACGTTCATTGTGTAAATATTTATTGAATGTGAAACATTAACTTCTGTAGTTTCAAAGAAACTACTGAAGGTTGATGGTTCAGATGGCTCTGAACACTATGGGACTTAACATCTGAGGTCATCAGTCCCCTAGACTTAGAACTATTTCAACCTAACTAACCTAAGGACATCACACACATCCATGCCCGAGGCAGGAATCGAACCTGCAACTGTAGCAGCAGCGCGGTTCCGGACTGAAGCGCCTAGAACCGCTCGGCCACAGCGGTCGGCTTCTGAAGTTCGTTTTCATTCCTCTCAAATGTGTAATTTGTTTACGTTTACGCTTTTATTATTCCTAACACAATGTTCTTACTTCAATTTAGGACGGAAAAGATGAAGGGCTGTAACGCTGCGCGTATTTAGGCGTCGCAGTATCGGTACAGGTAACTTGTGCGGCTGAGCGCCATCCTCCCAGCAATGGCTTGCTTTGAGACGAACCGAATGATGGGTTCTCACAGTCCTTTGAGAGTCGATATCTATTTACAACGAAATATTAATGAGGCGTATGCAGTGACAACAACAACATTTCAATATGTTTAAAACCACGCATGTTAATATTTCACAGTGAATAAATACATATACAATCCTTTCAATTAACAACTTTGAAGAATGAAATTTTCACTCTGCAGCAGAGTGTGCGCTGGTATGAAACTTCCTAGCAGATGAAACCTGTGTGCCGGACCGAGACTCGAACTCGGGACCTTTGCCTTTCGCAGAAGAGCTTCTGTGAAGTTTGGAAGGTAGGAGACGAGATACTGGTAGAAGTGAAGCTGTGAGAACAGGTATTGAGTCGTGCTTGGGTAGCTCAGATGGCAGAGCATTTGTTCGCGAAATGCAAAGGTCCCGAGTTTGAGTCTCGATCCGGCACACAGTTTTAATCTGCTAGGAAGTTTCAACAACTTTGAAACTTCAACAGACGGTATGTCAGATGATAGCACTATGCTATTGCTATCATCCCTGAAAGCGACGTATCTGTATCTATTTTTTTTATCGATTTACGACGCGTATTATATCTTTTACATAACGCAAGTGTTTCACGGAACATCCTGTTCTCCACATTCACAGCCCAGCGAAAGGACAGAGGAAAGGAGGGGGGCTGAGGATCAGAGTTGATAGGAGGGATAAATGGAGGGAGAGGGGGCATCATCCAGGAGGGAGAGTTGATGGAACCCTCCTTGGGAAAGCAGATGAAGGGTGCAGAGATGGATGGTAGGGGGGACACAACAATTGAAGGCGTGGCAGGGGGCGGGGTTGGAGAGGGAAGGAGCCACCAAGAGATGATAGGGATCAAGGCGGCGGGAGGAGTAGAGTATGCGGATATGTTCGAGAAATAGGAGCAGATGGGGGAAAGGAATGAGTTGTAGAGGATCTGTGTGGGGGACAGGAGGCATATACGGAAGGCGAGGTGGAGTGCATGGCGCTCGAGGATCTGGTGGGACTTATAGAATTTTGGGGGGGCGGATATACAGGTGGGACTGGCATAACAGAGGATGGGACGGATTAAGGATTTGTAGGTGTGGGCGCACCTGTGGAAGCATGTTGGGATATTTATTAATGAACAAAGCTTTACAAGTATTGTGAATTATCTGAGCGTAACCAGATGTTTGTCATAGTTCTTTATCTACACATTAATGTAATATACAGGTTTATTCTAAATGACGGACCCCTTTTCAAAAATCCAAACTGAACAAGTTTTATACGAATGAGAAGAGGAAGTTTCAAAGTGTTTGGCGGGCGGTGGAGGGCGGGCTGTGATGGTTTCAGAAGCGGCCGGTAAAGTTCGCGCGGCAGTAGGGCCGTCATTCCGTTTCACTGTCAGTTAGGGATGGGCTAAACTGCGATTTTTCGATGTCAGTGATTTCTGTAAATGCTACTTTTCGGTAACTACGATTCTTAACTGCGATATGTCGCGGTTAAGAGTCGCAGTTTACGAATTAACAACTTGAATTCCTCCGCCATTTCTGTGACTTCTGATAGTCCTGAGATTTATGAGATTTCTGCGACTTACGCGACTTCTATGGCGTCTGCGATTTATCACCGTAGATCTTACGTTGTCATTTGGTGCAACTAACAAGTGAACTGTGTCAATGCAACCGAGAAATACGTTCTCGCCTGTATAAGTGATTATTTATGAGGGCCTAATGTAACGTTTCAGTAACTCAACTGGCAAAAAGTTACCTGAAATGGTGTTATTAATATTTCTAACGATTCTTCCTCAGTATTTATGTGGTATACGAAAGAAACGGTTGCCGACAGACGAAATTTCATCTTAACAAAACAGTCAGTATTAAGTATGTTTTACGCATGTTCTTCCTTTGGCTTTAGTTTTATATTAATGGAACTAGTGTGTAAATATTCATAGTGAGATGCTGAGGATAACATGAATACCACACAGCACCACAGAAGCTCATGTTTAGAATATGCTTTCTAGCCACGTTTTTACATCCACAAGTATCTGAACCACATTGTCAGTCACTCGACATGGCAATAATTCAAAATATCAGTGGCAGAAGAACTGGAAAAGTTGCGACAACGTGTTTGTCAGAAGTAGGGTTTGTTCCTGAGTTTATGAATGAACATTGGGACATCGTTTATGCAAAGTGTGAAACCACCCCCCCCCTTCTCCCCCCTCGACTGCCATCCTCCCCAGAAGTATTAGCAAATGTATAATGTGAATTATATTAGTACCAGTATAAAAGTTAAATAATCCTCGTGATTTTCCACACGCAGTTCCCATTTCGATTACTGACTGCTTTATATATCCATCCACGTCTAGAAGTAATCGTGAAAATTCAAAACGACCCGTGAAGAATTCGCAGCGTGAAAGAGCCTTAATTGGTAACATAAGTGATGAGTATTGGTACAGTATGGCATTGAGAAGTCATTATGTGATTTTAAAGGGATGATAAATTAGTGTAAACTACACTGTGATTGAATTAAGAAAATTGCATTCTGATCTCTCATCACGTCTCCAAAATTTTCTGCTGTCTATTTAGTGATAAAGACTTTCCAGACTGTGATCATGATCCGTCGATTTCTCCTTCCTTGTATGTTCGTTGTGATGACAGAGTGCCCTGTAGCGTAGCCCAAGACCTAGGTTAGGTTGCAAGATTCCGTTTTTAAGGTTGATGATCTGCAAGTGAAAACAGTGGAAAGAACTGATCTTACAATTTGACATTGGGAATAGTGCTAATGCAATATTTGAAAATGCCGACAGAAGTTTAACCGTCGGAAAAAAATTTCCGTCTTGTGAATACACCTTATATATGTGTAATACGCATCAAAATACTCGTAGGAGCCTTATCCATTATCTGTTTTTGAAATTATCGTCCACTTTTAGATGATGAAGAGTGTGTTTAAATATGTCACGAAAATTCCAGGCTACGCTTCGCGTCTGCCTATTGGCACAACCATTATTCGGTCTTCAGATTTCTCGAATGCACCAATTCTCAACCGAGTACAAAATTTTTTTCAGAGCAAATTAGCTTGTTGGTTCATTTCTTCGACTATAAGCGTCTAATATTTCCATAACGTTCTTAGAACGAAGTACGGATGAAGGACAACAGATGGCATGCGGCATCTTATGTTAACTGCGCTTTTTAGTTGCTACTCGTGACTTCTAGCTGCGACTTGTCACGGAAATAGCAGTTCGACTCCATAGAGTGTCACAAAGAAAACAGTAGTACGAACTTAGGCCGTCGGATGGCATACGGCGTTGAATGATAACTGCGCTTTTTAGTTGCTACTTGCGACTTTTCACTGAAATCTTAGCTAGACAAAAGGTCCACAGGAAATGTGGCTGAAATCGCAGCCAGATTCTATAAAGTTGTTATTGTGATATCTGTGACTCCTCAATCACTGTGATTTATAACAGATACTCGATTTCTTGCTCACCCCTACTGTCAGTTGTGAGTGAGATGGCGACTGTGGAGCACAAGGTTTTCTGCTTTCTTGTGTTCGCGAAAAGTGAGTCGCAAATTTTAGTGCAGCGGGTATTTTGTACCAAATTCGGAATTCAACCACCAAGTCGCAAAAGCATTAGCCTTTGGTTTAAGCAATTTAAACAGACCGGGAGTGTGTGCAAAGGAAAAAACACATTCCGACCTCGTGTGTCAGAGGAAGATGTCCGACGGATTCAAAAAAGGTTCATGTGCAGTCGCAGTAAGTCTAGCAATAGAGCCAGTCGAGAACTTGAAATACCCCAACCAACCGTATGGAAAGTTCTGAGATGGCGTTTGCTGTACAAGCCCTACCGATTGTAACTTGTGCAGGCTCTCAGTCCTTATGACCAAGAGAAGCGTCTCGAATTTTGTGGTTACGTGCTAGCAAATATGGAGGATGATGCATTTCTACAGCGAGTAATTTTTAGCGATGAGCGACGTTCCACCATAGTGGAAAAGTCAACAGACACACTGTTCGCTTATGGGGTTTACGAAATGCACATTCACTATTGCAACACTAAAGGGACTCACCGAACATCAACATGTTCTGTGCCGTATCCCGAACAAAGGTTTATGGACCATTTTTCTTTGCGGAAAGAATTGTAATGGGAATCGTGTACTCGGACATGTTGAAAGAATGGCTGTTCCATCAACTTACGGAAGGTTCCCAGAACTTTATTTTCCAACAGGATGGAGCTCCGCCCCATTGGCACCACGACATGATTACAAATTATTCAATTGACATCAAATATTATTTTTTAAAAAACCTTTTGAAACCACTTTTCATTTGTACACAGCTTGTTCATTTTGGATCTGTACATGAATAAATACGAAGCTTTGAAAATGGGTTCGTCATTTAGAATAATCCTGTTTTCGTACACCTTTGATGAAAGTTTAGCCTGAGGATTTTGGGACCGTTCCCTTAACGCTCTCAGCTTTACTGCATTTGATAAGGGTACCTATTTTCTGTGTGCATTTTAACTGAATATCGCAGGACCACCCCATTTAATTGACATGTCCTTTCCTGAAAACACATTATTCAGCCTAGTTCTCTGGCGTCTACATCAGCTACAGGCAATAGAACAGAATCCTTTTTCTTACAAATATTCATTTACCTTTTATTTTATATTTCTGTGTATTTCATTAATTCGCATTTATGGCCTGTGTATAGGCTATTTGACTGCAGGATGACAGTTATGGGTTATTGTTTACAGGGAATTAGCTGTGGGGCATGAAAGCAGACGTTTGCGGCTCGCCCTCTGACTACATCGAGCTATTCTTTTTAAACATAGCCGTGCGAAGCCCCTATACGAGTTTGCTCGTATGGGATACTGCTTGGAACAGAACTACTCATATTAGCAACCACTAGCTACCATCGCAGGATGTTGCGAAAGGACCCTTAGAGCTAGTTATGAAGTTGCTTTAGTGTAATAAAAGTTGGGAAGAGCATTATGGAAGGGACACTGATTAATAATATTTTGTTGGATGTAGTGGGCACAATACCAACGGCATTGCCGCAGTGGTAACACCGATTCCAGTCAGATCACCGAAGTGAAGCGCTGTCGGGCTGGGCCAGCACTTGGATGGCTGACCACCTGGTCTGCCAAACGTTGTTGGCAAGCGGGATGCACTCAGCCCTTGTGAGGCAAACTGAGGAGCTACTTGATAGAGAAGTAGCGGCTCCGGTCTCGTAAACTGACATACAGCTGGGAGAGCGTCGTGCTGACCACATGCACCTCCATATCCGCTTCCAGTAACGTCCGTTCCAGTGACGTCCGTGAGCGAAGGATGACACGGCGGCCGGTCGGTACTGCTGGGCCTTCCAAGGCCTTTCCGGGCGGAGTATTTTAGTTTTAGTAGGGACAATAAAAAAAGTCTACTAATATCAAATACCGGCCTTAATTTGAGGAAGCAATTTCTGAGGATGTACGTCTGGAGTACAGCATTGTATGGTAGTGAAACATGGACTGTGGGAAAACTGGAACAGAAGAGAATCGAAACATTTGAGATGTGGTGCTATAGACGAATGTTGAAAATTAGGTGGACTGATAAGGTAAGGAATGAAGAGGTTCTATGCAGAATCAGAGAGGAAAGGAATATGTGGAAAACACTGATAAGGAGAAGGGACAGGATGATAGGACATCTGCTAAGACATGAGGGAATGACTTCCATGGTACTAGAGGGAGCTGTAGAGGGCAAAAACTGTAGAGGAAGACAGAGATTGGAATACGTCAAGCAAATAATTGAGGACGTAGGTTGCAAATGCTACTCTGAGATGAAGAGGTTAGCACAGGAAAGGAATTCGTGGCGGGCCGCACCAAACCAGTCAGTAGACTGATGACCAAAAAAAAAAGGGACAATAAATCCCTCATTAGCTCCGGCGTACCGCAGAACACCACTCTCAGGTATGACAGTCTCTCAGCGAATCAGCAGTCTTGCCGCATTTTGGATGAACAGTTGGCAGCCAAAATTGAAAACCCCCTGGCATACTCCATCGCACTTGATGAGTCCGCAGATACTAAAGTGCGCGTCATTTACGACGGCGGCCGAGTTTAGGTTCGTTCTGCGCATCTGACATCACAAAACACAGTGAGCCAATGGACAGAGAACGACGTTGCCAGAGCTCAAATGCAGTGCAGAGCACAGATGAGTGTCTTCAGTTTTAGAAACGTTCAGTCATAAATAATAAATAAAGTACTTGAACAAAAACAATGTCTTGATAGCAGACTTTCTTTTTTAGAAAGTTTGGAAAAAGCATTCTTTATACAAATTGCTTCATATTCTATTAATTAATTAAACCGAACCAGCAATAAGCCTCCTAATTCAGGCGATAGCAAGGAAAGGTGTTTGGATCATTCTCACTAACCGCTTTTTCGCAATAAAGAACAGCGGTAATTGTTTCTTTCCTATTGTACTTCGACGAAACGTGAGTCATACCAACAGTGTTTGTACTTTGCGTGCTAGTTTAAAGTTCTTCGGAAGATCCATTCAACGACAAGTTGTGTTAGCGTAATGGTTAAAGTGTTTGGCTGTTAAGTGAAAGGTTCTGTGTTCAAACCTTCTTTGGTGCCTAACATTTTCTTTATTTTAAAACAATATGGAAGTGTTTTACTTCATGAATTTTATTCGTTTGAATGTAATATTTTGAAATTTCTAGTGCCAACTAAAATCGACCATGCGGAAAGTATACGCTATGGACTTTTACCTCTGCAAACTCTTCAAAATTTCGTGCAATCGTTTACTACATCTAATGCTGCACAATAGCTGCGTTGAACATCGAAACAAAATTAAGTCATTTATGGGGGGGGGGGGGGGGGGGGGAAGGTATCAGTCAAGAAGATGTGTAAAAATCAATTTATTGGGCTAAATAGTTTTTGTGAAATCGAATGATAAGTGTGTCAAAGCAGTCGGAACACCATGTGTCTGCACAGGCGAGCAGTGCAGTGATGACAAAATCGCGCACAGCGCGGAATGCAGGGAGCACGTCTCTGTAGCAGCGAAAGGCTTAATGCGGCCGTGGTGGCTTTACTTCATAAACTGCGCGCTCCCCCTAAACTATACTATGGCGCTACTTTTGGCGCGTACAACTGCCAACGCAGCAATCTCCCGCGTCTGGGCGGGCATGGGCGAACCGCCAAGATAAAAGAATTGAACTATAGCGACATGGATCAGTTAGCCATTTGTCTGCGTGGCGTGGACGACAGTCTACATGTTACGGAATAGTTCCTGGATTTGGTTTAGATGAGTGTCACTGTTGCAGGGGCGGATATTTTAGGAGCAGCCGAGATGGCAGCTGAAGAAACAGGACTCTGTCGGCAAAAGCGGTTTCTTGTAACCATGGTGCTAGCAATGCATGGTGAAGTAAAAAGGGTTTATTGGCCTGCTGTGGAACAAGCTTGACATGCCAAATTTCCCTTCCGTTCATTGTTTTGTACTTCAAGAGGCTCGTGAAAATGTTACCAGTCTTCAGTCGGACTTCCTCGAAGAGCTCTGCGAAATAAATCTTAGTGGACACATCACCACAGACGAATTCAACGGGAAAGTAGATATTGAATTTAAGACAGGACCGAGAGCAAAACGCGCTGTTGATCATATTCTGGAAGTCACCCCGGGGGTCTGTCTCTTGCTGCTAACCAGGTGTAGAAGTACGAGACCGGAATTTCCCTATAGATGGTGCTAGCTGTCAGTGTAGGACCTGTGAGACCGCGTCTTTAGCGCCATGCTTCCTGTAACGGCTGACGAGGAATGTCAACACACAGTAATCCAAGTTCCATACGTTGGTGTCTGTTTCAAACCCGTACACATGGCGAGTTCAGTGCCTATGAAGTGCGATTTGCAGACAACATTGGTTTTCTGTTATCGTTTGAGGAAAACTGCTGTAGAATCGCATCAAAGGCCTATCAAAGCTTTCGGAGAACATATTCTTAGGAAAAAAACAGTGTTTCGAGTGGTTCAAAAAATTCAAAAGTGGTGATCTTGACGTGAGAAACGACGTGCGCGGGAAACCACCGAAAAAGTTCCAAGACAACGAATTGTAGGCTTTATTGGACGAAGATGATACTCAAACTCAACAGAAACTCGCCGAACTATTGCACATGCCGCAGAAAGCCGTTTCTCTTCTCTTGAATGCTATAGGAAAGGTGGGGAATGTGGGGAAATGGGTTCCGCATCAACTGATGAAAGAGTGAAAGCAAATCGAAAGACCAGTTGTGAAATGCTACTATCCAGATACCAAAGAAAGTCGTTTCTTCATCGAATAGTCGTCGTCGTCGTCGGCTGATACTCGTATCCGAGTTTTCATTTCTCTCCTGAGATTTCCTTTGTCACGGTTCAGGCGTGGAAGTGTCGTTGATGGCTTAGCAATCCAATCCTAGCGTGGAACAGGCGGCCACAGACATTACAGCTGATGGAAGGTGGAGGACGTGGCTGAACCTGGAGCAGTTTACGTCTCCGGCGTTTGTCATTCTCCATTCTTCGACGTCCCAGCTCAAAGTTTTGAAGAGCATTTGATGTAACCGAGCGCCAGCGACTTCGGTCTTCTGCTATTGCGGACCAGTTACTCGGATTGATGTTCAAGTTTTTCAGATTTTTCTTGTACTGATCCTTATAACGTTTGAGAGGGGCACCTCGTGGCCTTTTACTTCGCTGTACAGCAGTTGGCGTGGAAGTCTGTCATGTTTCATCCGCTGGACATGTCCGACCCATCTGAGTGGAAGCCTAATGGTAAGACCTTCCAAGCTATACATTTTTGCTTTCTCAAGAACAGCCGTGTTGGATACGAACTCATCCCATTTCAGGTTAATGATATATATTAGCTTCTGTTGGTTGAAGCGTTCTAGCTTCTTCAGATTACAGCAATATAACGTCCAGGTTTCGCAACCATATAGAGGGTGGAAATGACTACAACTTTGTACACCATCAGTTTGGTGTACGGTGTTAGGTCTTCATTCAGGAAGACACGCTTTGTAAGACGTCCAAATGCTACATGCGCAGCACATAATCTATTCTCCACATCTTTTCCAGATGAGCAGTTATATGAAAGTATGCTTCCTAGGTAGAGGAAATGGTCCACTTGTTCCAAGGGTGTATCATAAATGGATATACTGAAATTAGGAATGGAGGAGCCAGGAGTTGGCTGCGCCATCACCTTTGTCTTTGGAATATTGATGGAGAGATAAAATCGTTCATATGCCCTGCTGAAGGAATCAACTGACAGCTGCAACTCTCCAGGTGAATGAGCTGGAGAAGCATTGTCATCAGCATACTGCTGCAGCTCTGGCACACGAGTGGTACTGGTGAACCTTTTTTAATGGAGCTTGGACTGGTTGAATAATCCTCTATCGAACCTGTACTTTAGTTCTATTCCTGCTTTGTTTACCGATGTCTCGTAAAGCATAGCTGCCAGATACAATGCAAATAATGTAGGTGCAAGAACGCATCCTTGTTTAAGCCCACTTGTTATTGGGAATTCAGGTGACGAAAAATGGATATATTTTGAGAATCCTAAGCATCGTAAATCCGACAAAGCATCGACATCCACTGCAAGACCAAATCGCCTTGGAAAGTAGATAATGCTCTGTGTTTGGAGCGATCAGAAGGGAGTCATCTATTGTGAGCTGCTAAAACCTGGTGAAACCGTCAACACTGACCACTACCAACAGTAAATGATCGATTTAAATCGGGCATTAAGTGGAAAAAGTCCGGAATATAGAAAAACGCCCACGGTAACGCCCCATCACACACAGCAAAACAGCTCCAGAAAACCATCGAGGCGTTCAGTTGGGAAACACTAGGGCATGCGGCTTATCATCCAGATTTGGCTCCGTCCAGTTATCATCTGTTTGCATCACTGGGACACGCTCTCGCTGAACAACGCTTCAATTGGTATGAAAATGTACGAAAATGGTTCACTGACTGCCTCGCTGCAAAAGAAGAACTTTTTTGGCATGGCATTCATAGCCTGCCGGACAGGTAGGAGAAATGTATAAATAGCAATGGAAATTATTTTGAATACAATATTGTTTATCGGTTTCAAAAAACTGACGTTTAATTTTTGCAACTGAATTCCGGTTTCATACTTCGACCACTGGTATATACAATTCGAGACACTAAGCATCTTTTGACAATGTTGACTGGAATACTCTCTTTCAAATTCTGAGGGTGGCAGGGGTAAAATACAGGGAGCGAAAAGCTATTTACAATCTGTACAGAAAGCAGTTATAAGAGTCGAGGGACATGAAAGGGAAGCAATGGTTGGGAAGGGAGTGAGACAGGGTTGTAGCCTCTCCCCGATGCTATTCAATCTGCATATTGAGCAAGCAGTAAAGGAAACAAAAGAAAAGTTCGGAGTAGGCATTAAAATCCATGGAGAAGAAATAAAAACTTTGAGGTTCGCCGATGACAATGTAATTCTGTCAGAGACAGCAAAGGACCTGCAAGAGCAGTTGAACGGAATGGACAGTGCCTTGAAAGGAGGGGATAAGATGAACATCATCAAAAGCAAAACGAGGATAATGGAATGTTGTCGAATTAAGTCAGGTGATTCTGAGGGAATCAGATTAGGAAACGAGACACTTAAGGGGCTCCGCAACGCCCTATACTTGCAATGTTAAAATAACGCTTATAAATTACATCTTTCCTCACAAAGTATTTGAGGTAAGAAGTTGAACTTTTTACAGATTATTTATTGGAATATGGGCTACAACTTAACACAGGGATTTTACAAAATTTTAGTTCAGTTATTAAAGATGATTTTTTTTCAATTGTAATGAAAATTCACAACATTTTTTTGCAATTTTTTATTTATATATTAAAAAATATACAGTTTTTTGGAAAAAGGCTGTGTTAACTTATGCAGAAGGTACTGTGTAACATTTACTGAAAGTTTGAAACAAATATGTTTGGAAGATCCTTAGAAAACATGTAATTAGTATGAGAAAACAAAAGTTTTGGGAATCGAGCGACAAAGATTGGATTAACATTTTAGTGCATTCCAGGTCCATAGGATGGATTATCTTCATCCTCTGCAAACTCCTCCTCCAGCTTCCTCTTGTTCCTCCTCCTGTTTACTCTTGCTTGTATTTCTAGACTCTTTACAGCCCTGTCTGCAGCCCGAAGGCGTTCCTTGTCTAAAGCAAGCATCGCTCGTACCATGTTAGAACCTATCTTCATTCCCATATTTCTAAATACCTTGCACCTTACAATGTTGCCATAATTGAAAGTCGCAACAGCATCATACACACCAAAGTGAAGTGTTTCTATTCCAACAAATACAGTCTTGGGGATTCTCGACCATATAACACTATTTACACTTTCATTGGGGTTTTGAGTTTTTCCGTGAATACACTTTTTCAACAGTTCAGGTGCTGCTAAGTCTCTGAAAATAGGTTTTATCACCTCTATTATTGCATGAGGCAGACTATGCTTATGAGTGTACACTTCACCAGTTAGCAAACCTTTGTTATATTTACACCAAATGTCTTCTTCTTTGGGACACAAGCTATGTGGGATTATCATCGGTTGAAGAAGTATGAAAAAAAAAAGAGCCCAAACAGCCTTCTTCATTTCGTCGACACTTTGTGTATTTTGCCTAATAGCCATTCCATAATAGTTCTGTATTTTGTCAATTACACTGTCAGTTAACCTTCCCTTCCCATCCAACCCTTTACCATCACTGAGTTTTTGTTTTTTGTACGAAGCTTTCAGTCGCCGAAGTCTTGTTCCCATTCGCTTCTGTACGTGTCCAATACACTCAAATTTCTGCACTACAACATCACCATAGGGCTTCAGTCTTTGAACATGTT
This sequence comes from Schistocerca nitens, assembly GCF_023898315.1. Taxonomy (NCBI): domain Eukaryota; kingdom Metazoa; phylum Arthropoda; class Insecta; order Orthoptera; family Acrididae; genus Schistocerca; species Schistocerca nitens. Next base: position 36,109,590 of record NC_064624.1, on the reverse strand, counting down.
TGAAACTTTTAGAATCACCGTCACCAAGGTAATTAACATATCGCACTTTATCACACGCCTCAGAACGCTGGAATATACTGGCAACACCAGCCACTTCCATTGCTCCACTACTGCCACTATAGTTAGCTTTACAATTATTTTCATGTGTACCTTTATATTTTTGTGGACATCTACAATACTTTGATATTACTGCTACATCTAAAACTTTCCATGTATACATACTGGTGGCAGATACTACACCATGAAGAGATGTGTGTCCCCGTTTATGCCAGGTACCATCGAACGCTGCAGTCAAATCTCTGTTACCATTATTTTCCATTACTGCCCCTTCCACAGCGTTCTTCATAGATTCTATACAGACATCTTCTACTTTAGACCCTATTAATTTATTATAGGTCGTAAACTTGGTTGGGGGATTTGGAAGATTCATGATGCCACAGAAAATTGCACATGCAGTAGCACCCTTACCAACTGAACGCAAGGAATAAACAAATCTAATGTTGTGTTCGTAGATTTTGCTACCATTTTCTTCAGTTGCAGTTACTGCAACACTGTTCCAAAAGGTGGTCATGTATGAACACTTATCACATTTCATTTGTATTTCACTAACAAGTCCTACGTGCTTTATTATGGAGAGTTCCAGACCAACTTCACTACAATGAATACATCTTACACAGTTTGAAAAAATTCCTTTGAGAACCGACATATCAAATATTTCATTCACATCCGATTCGCCCATAAAACATTCATAGTTTTCACTCATTGAACCAAGCTTCTTCTGTAAAGTATTTTCTTTCCAACTTTGACTGCTATGGGCAGGTGTACTTGAGAGGTTAGGTTCACTCACTTGGTTATCGTCTTTATTGTTTACAGTAATAACACATACCTTTGGCTTTCCAACATTTCTCCTTTTCTTAAAAGCCTTCAGAGGATTTCTAATAACTTTACTTTTACTCATTATTATACTTCAACAAAATAGAGACTCAAGAAACAGAATTAATTACGAATATTTTCGAGATAACGACAGAGTAAATAAACATGAAACAATCGACAATCACACCGGCAATATATATTGAACCATCACAAGTTAGCCACAACACATACTTTATCTCACATCACTAAAATGTACCTGATGAACACGGACGTTAATAATAACACCATTTGACAGCAGTTTAACAGCGCCACAGTGGGTCACGCCCATGTAGAACACATTTCAAAAAAAAATTAAAAATAGTTGTAGTCTTCGGAAGTGAATAAATTATATATCTATTAAAAGGTAATAGTCTGCAGATTCAGAAAATGCAAAAAAGTAAAAATTGAACTTTTCATGATTTTGAGCCTTTCCGGAGCCCCTTAATTCAGCATTGTGGCTTTTGTATTCAATCGGGATGCGATTTCTGTGTTTCATGGTCACTGTGAAGGTCCAAGGGATACAGTAAACCTGCACTGGTGCATCGGAAGCTAATACTGGTCTCCCAGGAGCCGCTCAAAGCACAAACTCTTAGAAGATTCACACTTCTTGTACTTCAGTCGGCATTGTGCCTTTTGTATTCAATCCCGATACAATTTCTGTGTTTCATGGTCAATGTGAAGGTCCAAGGGATACAGTAAACCTGCACTGGTGCATCGGAATCTAATACTGGTCTCCCAGGAGCCGCTCAAAGCACAAACTGTTAGAAGATTCACTCTTCTTGTACTTCAGTCGGCATTGTGCCTTTTGTATTTAATCCCGATGCAATTTCTGTGTTTCATGGTCAATGTGAAGGTCCAAGGGATACAATAAACCTGCACTGGTGCATCGGAAGCTAATACTGGTCTCCCAGGAGCCGCTCAAAGCACAAACTCTTAGAAGATTCACTCTTCTTGTACTTCAGCCGGCATTGTTCCTTTTGTATTCAATCCCGATACAATTTCTGTGTTTCATGGTCAATGTGAAGGTCCAAGGGATACAGTAAACCTGCACTGGTGCATCGGAAGCTAATACTGGTCTCCCAGGAGCCGCTCAAAGCACAAACTCTTAGAAGATTCACTCTTCTTGTACTTCAGTCGGCATTGTGCTTTTTGTATTTAATCCCGATGCAATTTCTGTGTTTCATGTTCAATGTGAAGGTCCAAGGGATACAATAAACCTGCACTGGTGCATCGGAAGCTAATACTGGTCTCCCAGGAGCCGCTCAAAGCACAAGCTCTTAGAAGATACACTCTTCTTGTACTTCAGTCGGCATTGTGCCTTTTGTATTCAATACCGATACAATTTCTGTGTTTCATGGTCAATGTGAAGGTCCAAGGGATACAGTGAACCTGCACTGGTGCATTGGAATCTATTAGTGGTCTCCCAGGAACCGCTCAAAGCACAAACTCTTAGAAGATTCACTCTTCTTGTATATCAGTCGGCATTGTGCCTTTTGTATTCAATCCCGATACAATTTCTACGTTTCATGGTCAATGTGAAGGTCCAAGGGATACAGCAAACCGGCACTGGTGCATCAGAAGCTAATACTGGTCTCCCAGGAGCCGCTCAAAGCACAAACTCTTAGAAGATTCACTCTTCTTGTACTTCAGTCGGCATTGTGCCCTTTGTATTCAATCCCGATACAATTCCTGTGTTTCATGGTCAATGTGAAGGTCCAAGGGATACAGCAAACCGGCACTGGTGCATCGGAAGCTAATACTGGTCTCCCAGGAGCCGCTCAAAGCACAAACTCTTAGAAGATTCACTCTTCTTGTACTTAAGTCGGCATTGTACAACAATATATCTGGACAAAACACCGCTTATTTTACACCACAAATTAACTCTTTCATTGGTGTTAACTTTCCTTCTATTCCTTGTAGACAAAGAGAATGGCTTGTCCGTTGTAACAACACAAGTACCATAATTTCTGTCTCCAACAACACCAATTGCAAATGTTTTGTAACAGATAATATCTCTGTCATAGTAAGCCTCCAATCCCTCTAAAGTCTTGTCACTGCCTCTAACCAAAGCAACAGACAACCACGAATTGCCTGTGACAACTTCATTTGTAGTACAAGAAAATGTAATCCTACAGCCAACAAATGTAATTGGCCCTGCTAATATCTCAGTTTGAGATGTTGCATTTGGTGTCTCCTCAAAACTTAAAACAGTCTTGTAAACAGGCATTCTGCTCCTCCTGGAGTATCTCCTGCGGCGGTACGGCATGGCTGTGTGCTGCGTGCTGCTGCCTGCAGTCGACTGACGCAGAAACAGGAAGCGCGCCCAGACCCCAGCGCTGGCCTTATCAGCCGCCGGAAGTTGCGCAACCCATTCACAGAAACTTGATTTTTGCCCGACGCGGCCCTAGTAATACTAGGGGCCGCGTCTCGCCGCAGCCTCGCTCAGCAGCTAAGTCCCCTTCAAGGTCACCCGCCTCTAAGGCGGCACACACATCCTTAGAGGCGGGTGACCTTGAGTGTGCGAGTGAGAGCGTTGCGTAGTGTGTGAGAGAGAGGTGACGCGGCCCCTAGTATTACTAGGGCCGCGTCGGGCAAAAATCAAGTTTCTGTGAATGGGTTGCGCAACTTCCGGCTGCTGATAAGGCCAGCGCTGGGGTCTGGGCGCGCTTCCTGTTTCTGCGTCAGTCGACTGCAGGCAGCAGCACGCAGCACACAGCCATGCCGTACCGCCGCAGGAGATACTCTAGGAGGAGCAGAATGCCTGTTTACAAGACTGTTTTAAGTTTTGAGGAGACACCAAATGCAACATCTCAAACTGAGATATTAGCAGGGCCAATTACATTTGTTGGCTGTAGGATTACGTTTTCTTGTACTACAAATGAAGTTGTCACAGGCAATTCATGGTTGTCTGTTGCTTTGGTTAGAGGCAGTGACAAGCCTTTACAGGGATTGGAGGCTTACTATGACAGTGTTTCTGTGTTTCATGGTCACTGTGAAGGTCCAAGGGATACAATAAACCTGCACTGGTGCATCGGAATCTAATACTGGTCTCCCAGGAGCCGCTCAAAGCACAAACTCTTAGAAGATTCACACTTCTTGTACTTCAGTCGGCATTGTGCCTTTTGTATTCAATCCCGATACAATTTCTGTGTTTCATGGTCAATGTGAAGGTCCAAGGGATACAATAAACCTGCACTGGAGCATCGGAAACTAATACTGGTCTCCCAGGAGCCGCTCAAAGCACAAACTCTTAGAAGATTCACTCTTCTTGTACTTAAGTCGGCATTGTGCCTTTTGTATTAAATCCCGATGCAATTTCTGTGTTTCATGGTCAATGTGAAGGTCCAAGGGATACAATAAACCTGCACTAGTGCATCGGAAGCTAATACTGGTCTCCCAGCAGCCGCTCAAAGCTCAAACTCTTAGAAGATTCACTCTTATTGTACTTCAGTCGGCATTGTGCTTTTGTATCAATCCCGATACAATTTCTGTGTTTCGTGGTCAATGTGAAGGTCCAAGGGATACAGTAAACCTGCACTGGTGCATCGGAATCTAATACTGGTCTCCCAGGAGCCGCTCAAAGCACAAACTCTTGGAAGATTCACTCTTCTTGTATTTCAGTCGGCATTGTGCCTTTTGTATTTAATCCCGATGCAATTTCTGTGTTTCATGGACACTGTGAAGGTCCAAGGGATACAATAAACCTGCACTGGTGCATCATAAGCTAATACTGGTCTCCCAGGAGCCGCTCAAAGCACAAACTCTTAGAAGATTCACACTTCTTGTACTTCAGTCGGCATTGTGCCTTTTGTATTCAATCCCGATACAATTTCTGTGTTTCATGGTCAATGTGAAGGTCCAAGTGATACAGTAAACCTGCACTGGTGCATCGGAAGCTAATACTGGCCTCCCAGGAGCCGCTCAAAGCACGAACTCTTAGAAGATTCACTCTTCTTGTACTTAAGTCGGCATTGTGCATTTTGTATCTAATCCCGATGCAATTTCTGTATTTCATGGTCAATGTGACGGTCCAAGGGATACAATAAACCTGCACTGGTGCATCGGAAGCTAATGCTGGTCTCCAAGGAGCCGCTCAAAGCACAAACTCTTAGAAGATTCACTCTTCTTGTACTTAAGTCGAATTTGCGCCTTTTGTATTCAATCCCGATACAATTTCTGTGTTTCATGGTGAATGTGAAGGTCCAAGGGATACAGTAAGCCTGCACTGGTGCATCGGAAGCTAATACTGGTCTCCCAGGAGCCGCTCAAAGCACAAACTCTTATAAGATTCACTCTTCTTGTACTTCAGTCGGCATTGTGCCTTTTGTATTTAATCCCGATGCAATTTCTGTGCTTCATGGTCAATGTGAAGGTCCAAGGGATACAATAAGCCTGCACTGGTGCATCGGAGGCTAATACTGGTCTCCCAGGAGCCGCTCAAAGCACAAACTCTTAGAAGATTCACTCTTCTTGTACTTCAGTCGGCATTGTGCTTTTGTATTCAATCCCGATACAATTTCTGTGTTTCATGGTCAATGTGAAGGTCCAAGGAATACAGTAAACCTGCACTGGTGCATCGGAATCTAATACTGGTATCCCAGGAGCCGCTCAAAGCACAAACTCTCAGAAGATTCACTCTTCTTGTACTTAAGTCGAATTTGTGCCTTTTGTATTCAATCCCGATACAATTTCTGTGTTTCATGGTCAATGTGAAGGTCCAAGGGATACAGTAAACCTGCACTGGTGCATCGGAAGCTAATCCTGGTCTCCCAGGAGCCGCTCAAAGCACAAACTCTTAGAAGATTCACTCTTCTTGTACTTAAGTCGGCATTGTTTCTTTTGTATTAAATCCCGATGCAATTTCTGTGTTTCATGGTCAATGTGAAGGTCCAAGGGATACAATAAACCTGCACTAGTGCATCGGAAGCTAATACTTGTCTCCCAGGAGCCCCTCAAAGCTCATACTTTTAGAAGATTCACTCTTCTTGTACTTCAGTCGGCATTGTGCTTTTGTATTCAATCCCAATACAATTTCTGTGTTTCATGGTCAATGTGAAGGTCCAAGGGATACAGTAAACTTGCACTGGTGCATCGGAATCTAATACTGGTCTCCCAGGAGCCGCTCAAAGCACAAACTCTTAGAAGATTCACTCTTCTTGTACTTCAGTCGGCATTGTGCATTTTGTATTTAATCCCGATGCATATTCTGTGTTTCATTGCCACTGTGAAGGTCCAAGGGATACAATCAACCTGCACTGGTGCATCGGAAGCTAATACTGGTATCCCAGGAGCCGCTCAAAGCACAAACTCTTAGAAGATTCACACTTCTTGTACTTCAGTCGGCCGTGTGCCTTTTGTATTCAATCCCGATACAATTTCTGTGTTTCATGGTCAATGTGAAGGTCCAAGTGATACAGTAGACCTGCACTGGTGCATCGGAAGCTAATACTGGCCTCATAGGAGCCGCTCAAAGCACAAACTCTTAGAAGATTCACTCTTCTTGTACTTCAGTCGGCATTGTGCCTTTTGTATTTAATCCCGATGCAATTTCTGTGTTTCATGGTCAATGGGAAGGTCCAAGGGATACAATAAACCTGCACCGGTGCATCGGAAACTAATGCTGGTCTCTCAGGAGCCGCTCAAATCACAAACTCTTAGAAGATTCACTCTTCTTGTACTTAAGTCCAATTTGTGGCTTTTGTATTCAATCCCAATACAATTTCTGTGGTTCATGGTCAATGTGAAGGTCCAAGGGATACAGTAAACCTGCACTGGTGCATCGGAATCTAATGCTGGTCTCCCAGGAGCCGCTCAAAGCACAAACTCTTAGAAGATTCACTCTTCTTGTACTTCAGTCGGCATTGTGCCTTTTGTATTTAATCCCGATGCAATTTCTGTGTTTCATGGTCAATGTGATGGTCCAAGGGATACAATAAACCTGCACTGGTGCATCGGAAGCTAATACTGGTCTCTCAGGAGCCGCTCAAAGCACAAACTCTTAGAAGATTCACTCTTCTTGTACTTCAGTCGGCATTGTGAGTTTGTATTCAATCCCGATACAATTTCTGTGTTTCATGGTCACTGTGAAGGTCCAAGGGATACAATAAACCTGCACTGGTGCATTATAAGCTAATACTGGTCTCCCAGGAGCCGCTCAAAGCACAAACTCTTAGAAGATTCACACTTCTTGTACTTCAGTCGGCATTGTGCCTTTTGTATTCAATCCCGATACAATTTCTGTGTTTCATGGTCAATGTGAAGGTCCAAGTGATACAGTAAACCTGCACTGGTGCATCGGAAGCTAATACTGGCCTCCCAGGAGCCGCTCAAAGCAGGAACTCTTAGAAGATTCACTCTTCTTGTACTTAAGTCGGCATTGTGCATTTTGTATCTAATCCCGATGCAATTTCTGTGTTTCATGGTCAATGTGACGGTCCAAGGGATACAACAAACCTGCACTGGTGCATCGGAAGCTAATGCTGGTCTCCAAGGAGCCGCTCAAAGCACAAACTCTTAGAAGATTCACTCTTCTTGTACTTAAGTCGAATTTGCGCCTTTTGTATTCAATCCCGATACAATTTCTGTGTTTCATGGTGAATGTGAAGGTCCAAGGGATACAGTAAGCCTGCACTGGTGCATCGGAAGCTAATACTGGTCTCCCAGGAGCCGCTCAAAGCACAAACTCTTATAAGATTCACTCTTCTTGTACTTCAGTCGGCATTGTGCCTTTTGTATTTAATCCCGATGCAATTTCTGTGCTTCATGGTCAATGTGAAGGTCCAAGGGATACAATAAGCCTGCACTGGTGCATCGGAGGCTAATACTGGTCTCCCAGGAGCCGCTCAAAGCACAAACTCTTAGAAGATTCACTCTTCTTGTACTTCAGTCGGCATTGTGCTTTTGTATTCAATCCCGATACAATTTCTGTGTTTCATGGTCAATGTGAAGGTCCAAGGAATACAGTAAACCTGCACTGGTGCATCGGAATCTAATACTGGTCTCCCAGGAGCCGCTCAAAGCACAAACTCTCAGAAGATTCACTCTTCTTGTACTTAAGTCGAATTTGTGCCTTTTGTATTCAATCCCGATACAATTTCTGTGTTTCATGGTCAATGTGAAGGTCCAAGGGATACATTAAACCTGCACTGGTGCATCGGAAGCTAATACTGGTCTCCCAGGAGCCGCTCAAAGCACAAACTCTTAGAAGATTCACTCTTCTTGTACTTAAGTCGGCATTGTCTCTTTTGTATTAAATCCCGATGCAATTTCTGTGTTTCATGGTCAATGTGGAGGTCCAAGGGATACAATAAACCTGCACTAGTGCATCGGAAGCTAATACTTGTCTCCCAGGAGCCCCTCAAAGCTCATACTTTTAGAAGATTCACTCTTCTTGTACTTCAGTCGGCATTGTGCTTTTGTATTCAATCCCAATACAATTTCTGTGTTTCATGGTCAATGTGAAGGTCCAAGGGATACAGTAAACTTGCACTGGTGCATCGGAATCTAATACTGGTCTCCCAGGAGCCGCTCAAAGCACAAACTCTTAGAAGATTCACTCTTCTTGTACTTCAGTCGGCATTGTGCATTTTGTATTTAATCCCGATGCATATTCTGTGTTTCATTGCCACTGTGAAGGTCCAAGGGATACAATAAACCTGCACTGGTGCATCGGAAGCTAATACTGGTATCCCAGGAGCCGCTCAAAGCACAAACTCTTAGAAGATTCACACTTCTTGTACTTCAGTCGGCCGTGTGCCTTTTGTATTCAATCCCGATACAATTTCTGTGTTTCATGGTCAATGTGAAGGTCCAAGTGATACAGTAGACCTGCACTGGTGCATCGGAAGCTAATACTGGCCTCATAGGAGCCGCTCAAAGCACAAACTCTTAGAAGATTCACCCTTCTTGTACTTCCGTCGGCATTGTGCCTTTTGTATTTAATCCCGATGCAATTGATGTGTTTCATGGTCAATGGGAAGGTCCAAGGGATACAATAAACCTGCACCGGTGCATCGGAAACTAATGCTGGTGTCTCAGGAGCCGCTCAAATCACAAACTCTTAGAAGATTCACTCTTCTTGTACTTAAGTCGAATTTGTGCCTTTTGTATTCAATCCCAATACAATTTCTGTGTTTCATGGTCAATGTGAAGGTCCAAGGGATACAGTAAACCTGCACTGGTGCATCGGAATCTAATACTGGTCTCCCAGGAGCCGCTCAAAGCACAAACTCTTAGAAGATTCACTCTTCTTGTACTTCAGTCGGCATTGTGCCTTTTGTATTTAATCCCGATGCAATTTCTGTGTTTCATGGTCAATGTGATGGTCCAAGGGATACAATAAACCTGCACTGGTGCATCGGAAGCTAATACTGGTCTGTCAGGAGCCGCTCAAAACACAAACTCTTAGAATATTCACTCTTCTTGTACTTCAGTCGGCATTGTGAGTTTGTATTCAATCCCGATACAATTTCTGAGTTTCATGGTCAATGTGAAGGTCCAAGGGATACAGTAAACCTGCACTGGTGCATCGGAAGCTAATAATGGTCTCCCAGGAGCCGCTCAAACCACAAACTCTTAGAGGATTCACTGTTCTTGTACTTCAGTCGGCATTGTGCCTTTTGTGTTTAATCCCGATGCAATTTCTGTGTTTCATGGTCAATGTGAAGGTCCAAGCGATACAATAAACCTGCAGTGGTGCATTGGAAGCTAATACTGGTCTCCCAGGAGCCGCTCAAAGCACAAACTCTTATAAGATTCACTCTTCATGTACTTCAGTCGGCATTGTGCCTTTTGTATTTAATCCCGATGCAAATTTTGTGTTTCATGGTCAATGTGATGGTCCAAAGGATACAATAAACCTGCACTGGTGCATCGGAAGCTAATACTGGTCTCCCAGGAGCCGATCAAAGCACAAACTCTTAGAAGATTCACTCTTGTTGTACTTCAGTCGGCATTGTGCCTTTTGTATTCAATCCCGATACAATTTCTGTGTTTCATGGTCAATGTGAAGGTCCAAGTGATACAGTAAACCTGCACTGGTGCATCGGAAGCTAATACAGGCCTCCCAGGAGCCGCTCAAAGCACAAACTCTTAGAAGATTCACTCTTCTTGTACTTCAGTCGGCATTGTGCCTTTTGTATCTAATCCCGATGCAATTTCTGTGTTTCATGGTCAATGTGACGGTCCAAGGGATACAATAAACCTGCACCGGTGCATCGGAAGCTAATGCTGGTCTCCAAGGAGCCGCTCAAAGCACAAACTCTTAGAAGATTCACTCTTCTTGTACTTAAGTCGAATTTGTGGTTTTTGTATTCAATCCCGATTCAATTTCTGTGTTTCATGGTCAATGTGAAGGTCCAAGGGATACAGTAAACCTGCACTGGTGCATCAGAAGCTAATACTGGTCTCCCAGGAGCCGCTCAAAGCAGAAACTCTTATAAGATTCACTCTTCTTGTACTTCAGTCGGCATTGTGCCTTTTGTATTTAATCCCGATGCAATTTCTGTGTTTCATGGTCAATGTGAAAGTCCAAGGGATACAATAAGCCTGCACTGGTGCATCGGAAGCTAATACTGGTCTCCCAGGAGCCGCTCAAAGCACAAACTCTTAGAAGATTCACTCTTCTTGTACTTCAGTCGGCATTGTGCTTTTGTATTCAATCCCGATACAATTTCTGTGTTTCATGTTCAATGTGAAGGTCCAAGGGATACAGTAAACCTGCACTGGTGCATCGGAATCTAATACTGGTCTCCCAGGAGCCGCTCAAAGCACAAACTCTCAGAAGATTCACTCTTCTTGTACTTAAGTCGAATTTGTGCTTTTTGTATTCAATCCCGTTACAATTTCTGTGTTTCATGGTCAATGTGAAGGTCCAAGGGATACAGTAAACCTGCACTGGTGCATCGGAAGCTAATACTGGTCTCCCAGGAGCCGCTCAAAGCACAAACTCTTAGAAGATTCACTCTTCTTGTACTTAAGTCGTCATTGTGTCTTTTGTATTAAATCCTGATGCAATTTCTGTGTTTCATGGTCAATGTGAAGGTCCAAGGGATACAATAAACCTGCACTAGTGCATCGGAAGCTAATACTGGTCTCCCAGGAGCCGCTCAAAGCTCATACTCTTAGAAGATTCACTCTTCTTGTACTTCAGTCGGCATTGTGCTTTTGTATTCAATCCCAATACAATTTCTGTGTTTCATGGTCAATGTGAAGGCCTAAGGGATACAGAAAACTTGCACTGGTGCATCGGAATCTAATACTGGTCTCCCAGGAGCCGCTCAAAGCACAAACTCTTAGAAGATTCACTCTTCTTGTACTTCAGTCGGCATTGTGCATTTTGTATTTAATCCCGATGCAATTTCTGTGTTTCATGGTCACTGTGAAGGTCCAAGGGATACAATAAACCTGCACTGGTGCATCGGAAGCTAATACTGGTATCCCAGGAGCCGCTCAAAGCACAAACTCTTAGAAGATTCACACTTCTTGTACTTCAGTCGGCATTGTGCCTTTTGTATTCAATCCCGATACTATTTCTGTGTTTCATGGTCAATGTGAAGGTCCAAGTGATACAGTATACCTGCACTGGTGCATCGGAAGCTAATACTGGCCTCCCAGGAGCCGCTCAAAGCACAAACTCTTAGAAGATTCACTCTTCTTGTACTTCAGTCGGCATTGTGCCTTTTGTATTTAATCCCGATGCAATTTCTGTGTTTCATGGTCAATGTGAAGGTCCAAGGGATACAATTAACCTGCACCGGTGCATCGGAAGCTAATGCTGGTCTCCCAGGAGCCGCTCAAAGCACAAACTCTTAGAAGATTCACTCTTCTTGTACTTAAGTCGAATTTGTACCTTTTGTATTAAATCCCGATGCAATTTCTGTGTTTCATGGTCAATGTGAAGGTCCAAGGGATACAATAAACCTGCACTAGTGCATCGGAAGCTAATACTGGTCTCCCAGGAGCCGCTCAAATCTCAAACTCTTAGAAGATTCACTCTTCTTGTACTTCAGTCGGCATTGTGCTTTTGTATCAATCCCGATACAATTTCTGTGTTTCATGGTCAATGTGAAGGTCCAAGGGATACAGTAAACCTGCACTGGTGCATCGGAAGCTAATACTGGTCTCCCAGGAGCCGCTCAAAGCACAAACTCTTATAAGATTCACTCTTCTTGTACTTCAGTCGGCATTGTGCCTTTTGTATTTAATCCCGATGCAATTTCTGTGTTTCATGGTCAATGTGAAGGTACAAGGGATACAATAAGCCTGCACTGGTGCATCGAAAGCTAATACTGGTCTCCCAGGAGCCGTTCAAAGCACAAACTCTTAGAAGATTCACTCTTCTTGTACTTCAGTCGGCATTGTGCTTTTGTATTCAATCCCGATACAATTTCTGTGTTTCATGGTCAATGTGAAGGTCCAAGGGATACAGTAAACCTGCACTGGTGCATCGGAATCTAATACTGGTCTCCCAGGAGCCGCTAAAAGCACAAACTCTCAGAAGATTCACTCTTCTTGTACTTAAGTCGAATTTGTGCCTTTTGTATTCAATCACGATACAATTTCTGTGTTTCATGGTCAATGTGAAGGTCCAAGGGATACAATAAACCTGCACTAGTGCATCGGAAGCTAATACTGGTCTCCCAGTAGCCGCTCAAAGCTCATACTCTTAGAAGATTCACTCTTCTTGTACTTCAGTTGGCATTGTGCTTTTGTATTCAATCCCAATACAATTTCTGTGTTTCATGGTCAATGTGAAGGTACAAGGGATACAGTAAACTTGCACTGGTGCATCGGAATCTAATACTGGTCTCCCAGGAGCCGCTCAAAGCACAAACTCTTAGAAGATTCACTCTTCTTGTACTTCAGTCGGCATTGTGCATTTTGTATTTAATCCCGATGCAATTTCTGTGTTTCATGGTCAATGGGAAGGTCCAAGGGATACAATAAGCCTGCACTGGTGCATCGGAAGATAATACTGGTCTCCCAGGAGCCGCTCAAAGCACAAACTCTTAGAAGATTCACTCTTCTTGTACTTCAGTCGGCATTGTGCTTTTGTATTCAATCCCAATACAATTTCTGTGTTTCATGGTCAATGTGAAGGTCCAAGGGATACAGTAAACCTGCACTGGTGCATCGGAAGCTAATACTGGTCTCCCAGGAGCCGCTCAAAGCACAAACTCTTAGAAGATTCACTCTTCTTGTAGTTCAGTCGGCATTGTGTCTTTTGTATTAAATCCCGATGCAATTTCTGTGTTTCATGGTGAATGTGAAGGTCCAAGGGATACAATAAACCTGCACTAGTGCATCGGAAGCTAATACTGGTCTCCCAGTAGCCGCTCAAAGCTCATACTCTTAGAAGATTCACTCTTCTTGTACTTCAGTTGGCATTGTGCTTTTGTATTCAATCCCAATACAATATCTGTGTTTCATGGTCAATGTGAAGGTACAAGGGATACAGTAAACTTGCACTGGTGCATCGGAATCTAATACTGGTCTCCCAGGAGCCGCTCAAAGCACAAACTCTTAGAAGATTCACTCTTCTTGTACTTCAGTCGGCATTGTGCATTTTGTATTTAACCCCGATGCAATTTCTGTGTTTCATGGTCAATGGGAAGGTCCAAGGGATACAATAAGCCTGCACTGGTGCATCGGAAGATAATACTGGTCTCCCAGGAGCCGCTCAAAGCACAAACTCTTAGAAGATTCACTCTTCTTGTACTTCAGTCGGCATTGTGCTTTTGTATTCAATCCCAATACAATTTCTGTATTTCATGGTCAATGTGAAGGTCCAAGGGATACAGTAAACCTGCACTGGTGCATCGGAAGCTAATACTGGTCTCCCAGGAGCCGCTCAAAGCACAAACTCTTAGATGATTCACTCTTCTTGTACTTAAGTCGTCATTGTGTCTTTTGTATTAAATCCCGATGCAATTTCTGTGTTTCATGGTCAATGTGAAGGTCCAAGGGATACAATAAACCTGCACTGGTGCATCGGAAGCTAATACTGGTCTCCCAGGAGCCGCTCAAAGCTCATACTCTTAGAAGATTCACTCTTCTTGTACTTCAGTTGGCATTGTGCTTTTGTATTCAATCCTAATACAATTTCTGTGTTTCATGGTCAATGTGAAGGTCCAAGGGATACAGAAAACTTGCACTGGTGCATCGGAATCTAATACTGGTCTCCCAGGAGCCGCTCAAAGCACAAACTCTTAGAAGATTCACTCTTCTTGTACTTCAGTCGGCATTGTGCATTTTGTATTTAATCCCGATGCAATTTCTGTGTTTCATGGTCACTGTGAAGGTCCAAGGGATACAATAAACCTGCACTGGTGCATCGGAAGCTAATACTGGTATCCCAGGAGCCGCTCAAAGCACAAACTCTTAGAAGATTCACACTTCTTGTACTTCAGTCGGCATTGTGCTTTTGTATTCAATCCCAATACAATTTCTGTGTTTCATGGTCAATGTGAAGGTACAAGGGATACAGTAAACTTGCACTGGTGCATCGGAATCTAATACTGGTCTCCCAGGAGCCGCTCAAAGCACAAACTCTTAGAAGATTCACTCTTCTTGTACTTCAGTCGGCATTGTGCATTTTGTATTTAATCCCGATGCAATTTCTGTGTTTCATGGTCAATGGGAAGGTCCAAGGGATACAATAAGCCTGCACTGGTGCATCGGAAGATAATACTGGTCTCCCAGGAGCCGCTCAAAGCACAAACTCTTAGAAGATTCACTCTTCTTGTACTTCAGTCGGCATTGTGCTTTTGTATTCAATCCCAATACAATTTCTGTGTTTCATGGTCAATGTGAAGGTCCAAGGGATACAGTAAACCTGCACTGGTGCATCGGAAGCTAATACTGGTCTCCCAGGAGCCGCTCAAAGCACAAACTCTTAGAAGATTCACTCTTCTTGTAGTTCAGTCGGCATTGTGTCTTTTGTATTAAATCCCGATGCAATTTCTGTGTTTCATGGTCAATGTGAAGGTCCAAGGGATACAATAAACCTGCACTAGTGCATCGGAAGCTAATACTGGTCTCCCAGTAGCCGCTCAAAGCTCATACTCTTAGAAGATTCACTCTTCTTGTACTTCAGTTGGCATTGTGCTTTTGTATTCAATCCCAATACAATTTCTGTGTTTCATGGTCAATGTGAAGGTACAAGGGATACAGTAAACTTGCACTGGTGCATCGGAATCTAATACTGGTCTCCCAGGAGCCGCTCAAAGCACAAACTCTTAGAAGATTCACTCTTCTTGTACTTCAGTCGGCATTGTGCATTTTGTATTTAATCCCGATGCAATTTCTTTGTTTCATGGTCAATGGGAAGGTCCAAGGGATACAATAAGCCTGCACTGGTGCATCGGAAGATAATACTGGTCTCCCAGGAGCCGCTCAAAGCACAAACTCTTAGAAGATTCACTCTTCTTGTACTTCAGTCGGCATTGTGCTTTTGTATTCAATCCCAATACAATTTCTGTGTTTCATGGTCAATGTGAAGGTCCAAGGGATACAGTAAACCTGCACTGGTGCATCGGAAGCTAATACTGGTCTCCCAGGAGCCGCTCAAAGCACAAACTCTTAGATGATTCACTCTTCTTGTACTTAAGTCGTCATTGTGTCTTTTGTATTAAATCCCGATGCAATTTCTGTGTTTCATGGTCAATGTGAAGGTCCAAGGGATACAATAAACCTGCACTGGTGCATCGGAAGCTAATACTGGTCTCCCAGGAGCCGCTCAAAGCTCATACTCTTAGAAGATTCACTCTTCTTGTACTTCAGTTGGCATTGTGCTTTTGTATTCAATCCCAATACAATTTCTGTGTTTCATGGTCAATGTGAAGGTCCAAGGGATACAGAAAACTTGCACTGGTGCATCGGAATCTAATACTGGTCTCCCAGGAGCCGCTCAAAGCACAAACTCTTAGAAGATTCACTCTTCTTGTACTTCAGTCGGCATTGTGCATTTTGTATTTAATCCCGATGCAATTTCTGTGTTTCATGGTCACTGTGAAGGTCCAAGGGATACAATAAACCTGCACTGGTGCATCGGAAGCTAATACTGGTATCCCAGGAGCCGCTCAAAGCACAAACTCTTAGAAGATTCACACTTCTTGTACTTCAGTCGGCATTGTGCCTTTTGTATTCAATCCCGACACTATTTCTGTGTTTCATGGTCAATGTGAAGGTCCAAGTGATACAGTATACCTGCACTGGTGCATCGGAAGCTAATACTGGCCTCCCAGGAGCCGCTCACAGCACAAACTCTTAGAAGATTCACTCTTCTTGTACTTCAGTCGGCATTGTGCTTTTTGTATTTAATCCCGATGCAATTTCTGTGTTTCATGGTCAATGTGAAGGTCCAAGGGATACAATAAACCTGCACCGGTGCATCGGAAGCTAATGCTGGTCTCCCAGGAGCCGCTCAAAGCACAAACTCTTAGAAGATTCACTCTTCTTGTACTTAAGTCGAATTTGTGCTTTTTGTATTAAATCCCGATGCAATTTCTGTGTTGCATCGTCAATGTGAAGGTCCAAGGGATACAATAAACCTGCACTAGTGCATCGGAAGCTAATACTGGTCTCCCAGGAGACGCTCAAAGCTCAAACTCTTAGAAGATTCACTCTTCTTGTACTTCAGTCGGCATTGTGCTTTTGTATCAATCCCGATACAATTTCTGTGTTTCATGGTCAATGTGAAGGTCCAAGGGATACAGTAAACCTGCACTGGTGCATCGGAATCTAATACTGGTCTCCCAGGAGCCGCTCAAAGCACAAACTCTTAGAAGATTCACTCTTCTTGTACTTCAGTCGGCATTGTGCTTTTGTATTTAATCCCGATGCAATTTCTGTGTTTCATGGTCACTGTGAAGGTCCAAGGGATACAATAAACCTGCACTGGTGCATCGGAAGCTAATGCTGGTCTCCAAGGAGCCGCTCAAAGCACAAACCCTTAGAAGATTCACTCTTCTTGTACTTAAGTCAAATTTGTGCCTTTTGTATTCAATCCCGATACAATTTCTGTGTTTCATGGTCAATGTGAAGGTCCAAGGGATACAGTAAACCTGCACTGGTGCATCGGAAGCTAATACTGGTCTCCCAGGAGCCGTTCAAAGCACAAACTCTTCGAAGATTCACTCTTCTTGTACTTCAGTCGGCATTGTGCTTTTGTATTCAATCCCGATACAATTTCTGTGTTTCATGGTCAATGTGAAGGTCCAAGGGATACAGTAAACCTGCACTGGTGCATCGGAATCTAATACTGGTCTCCCAGGAGCCGCTCAAAGCACAAACTCTCAGAAGATTCACTCTTCTTGTACTTAAGTCGAATTTGTGCCTTTTGTATTCAATCACGATACAATTTCTGTGTTTCATGGTCAATGTGAAGGTCCAAGGGATACAGTAAATCTGCACTGGTGCATCGGAAGCTAATACTGGTCTCCCAGGAGCCGCTCAAAGCACAAACTCTTAGAAGATTCACTCTTCTTGTACTTCAGTCGGCATTGTGCATTTTGTATTTAATCCCGATGCAATTTCTGTGTTTCATGGTCACTGTGAAGGTCCAAGGGATACAATAAACCTGCACTGGTGCATCGGAAGCTAATACTGGTATCCCAGGAGCCGCTCAAAGCACAAACTCTTAGAAGATTCACACTTCTTGTACTTCAGTCGGCATTGTGCCTTTTGTATTCAATCCCGATACTATTTCTGTGTTTCATGGTCAATGTGAAGGTCCAAGTGATACAGTATACCTGCACTGGTGCATCGGAAGCTAATTCTGGCCTCCCAGGAGCCGCTCAAAGCACAAACTCTTAGAAGATTCACTCTTCTTGTACTTCAGTCGGCATTGTGCCTTTTGTATTTAATCCCGATGCAATTTCTGTGTTTCATGGTCAATGTGAAGGTCCAAGGGGTACAATAAACCTGCACCGGTGCATCGGAAGCTAATGCTGGTCTCCCAGGAGCCGCTCAAAGCACAAACTCTTAGAAGATTCACTCTTCTTGTACTTAAGTCGAATTTGTGCCTTTTGTATTAAATCCCAATACAATTTCTGTGTTTCATGGTCAATGTGAAGGTCCAAGGGATACAATAAACCTGCACTAGTGCATCGGAAGCTAATACTGGTCTCGCAGGAGCCGCTCAAAGCTCAAACTCTTAGAAGATTCACTCTTCTTGTACTTCAGTCGGCATTGTGCCTTTTGTATTCAATCCCGATACAATTTCTGTGTTTCATGGTCAATGTGAAGGTCCAAGTGATACAGTAAACCTGCACTGGTGCATCGGAAGCTAATACTGGCCTCCCAGGAGCCGCTCAAAGCACAAACTCTTAGAAGATTCACTCTTCTTGTACTTCAGTCGTCATTGTGCCTTTTGTATCTAATCCCGATGCAATTTCTGTGTTTCATGGTCAATGTGACGGTCCAAGGGATACAATAAACCTGCACCGGTGCATCGGAAGCTAATGCTGGTCTCCAAGGAGCCGCTCAAAGCACAAACCCTTAGAAGATTCACTCTTCTTGTACTTAAGTCAAATTTGTGCCTTTTGTATTCAATCCCGATACAATTTCTGTGTTTCATGGTCAATGTGAAGGTCCAAGGGATACAGTAAACCTGCACTGGTGCATCGGAAGCTAAATCTGGTCTCCCAGGAGCCGCTCAAAGCACAAACTCTTATAAGATTCACTCTTCTTGTACTTCAGTCGGCATTGTGCCTTTTGTATTTAATCCCGATGCAATTTCTGTGTTTCATGGTCAATGTGAAGGTCCAAGGGATACAATAAACCTGCACTGGTGCATCGGAAGCTAATACTGGTCTCCCAGGAGCCGTTCAAAGCACAAACTCTTAGAAGATTCACTCTTCTTGTACTTCAGTCGGCATTGTGCTTTTGTATTCAATCCCGATACAATTTCTGTGTTTCATGGTCAATGTGAAGGTCCAAGGGATACAGTAAACCTGCACTGGTGCATCGGAATCTAATACTGGTCTCCCAGGAGCCCCTCAAAGCACAATCCCTCAGAAGATTCACTCTTCTTGTACTTAAGTCGAATTTGTGCCTTTTGTATTCAATCACGATACAATTTCTGTGTTTCATGGTCAATGTGAAGGTCCAAGGGATACAGTAAACCTGCACTGGTGCATCGGAATCTAATACTGGTCTCCCAGGAGCCGCTCAAAGCACAAACTCTTAGAAGATTCACTCTTCTTGTAGTTCAGTCGGCATTGTGTCTTTTGTATTAAATCCCGATGCAATTTCTGTGTTTCATGGTCAATGTGAAGGTCCAAGGGATACAATAAACCTGCAGTGGTGCATCGGAAGCTAATACTGGTCTCCCAGGAGCCGCTCAAAGCTCATACTCTTAGAAGATTCACTCTTCTTGTACTTCAGTCGGCATTGTGCTTTTGTATTCAATCCCAATACAATTTCTGTGTTTCATGGTCAATGTGAAGGTACAAGGGATACAGTAAACTTGCACTGGTGCATCGGAATCTAATACTGGTCTCCCAGGAGCCGCTCAAAGCACATACTCTTAGAAGATTCACTCTTCTTGTACTTCAGTCGGCATTGTGCATTTTGTATTTAATCCCGATGCAATTTCTGTGTTTCATGGTGACTGTGAAGGTCCAAGGGATACAATAAACCTGCACTGGTGCATCGGAAGCTAATACTGGTCTCCCAGGAGCCGCTCAAAGCACAAACTCTTAGAAGATTCACACTTCTTGTACTTCAGTCGGCATTGTGCATTTTGTATTCAATCCCGATACAATTTCTGTGTTTCATGGTCAATGTGAAGGTCCAAGTGATACAGTAAACCTGCACTGGTGCATCGGAAGCTAATACTGGCCTCCCAGGAGCCGCTCAAAGCACAAACTCTTAGAAGATTCACTCTTCTTGTACTTAAGTCGGCATTGTGCCTTTTGTATCTAATCCCGATGCAATTTCTGTGTTTCATGGTCAATGTGACGGTCCAAGGGATACAATAAACCTGCACTGGTGCATCAGAATTTAATGCTGGTCTCCAAGGAGCCGCTCAAAGCACAAACTCTTAGAAGATTCACTCTTCTTGTACTTAAGTCGAATTTGTGCCTTTTGTATTCAATCCCGATACAATTTCTGTCTTTCATGGTCAATGTGAAGGTCCAAGGGGTACAGTAAACCTGCACTGGTGCATCAGAAGCTAATACTGGTCTCCCAGGAGCCGCTCAAAGCACAAACTCTTATAAGATTCACTCTTCTTGTACTTCAGTCGGCATTGTGCCTTTTGTATTCAATCCCGATACAATTTCTGTGTTTCATGGTCAATGTGAAGGTCCAAGGAATACAGTAAACCTGCACTGGTGCATCGAAATCTAATACTGGTCTCCCAGGAGTCGCTCAAAGCACAAACTCTCAGAAGATTCACTCTTCTTGTACTTAAGTCGAATTTGTGCCTTTTGTATTCAATCCCGATACAATTTCTGTGTTTCATGGTCAATGTGAAGGTCCAAGGGATACAGTAAACCTGCACTGGTGCATCGGAAGCTAATACTGGTCTCCCAGGAGCCGCTCAAAGCACAAACTCTTAGAAGATTCACTCTTCTTGTACTTAAGTCGGCATTGTGTCTTTTGTATTAAATCCCGATGCAATTTCTGTGTTTCATGGTCAATGTGAAGGTCCAAGGGATACAATAAACCTGCACTAGTGCATCGGAAGCTAATACTGGTCTCCCAGGAGCCGCTCAAAGCTCATACTTTTAGAAGATTCACTCTTCTTGTACTTCAGTCAGCGTTGTGCTTTTGTATTCAATCCCAATACAATTTCTGTGTTTCATGGTCTATGTGAAGGTACAAGGGATACAGTAAACTTGCACTGGTGCATCGGAATCTAATACTGGTCTCCCAGGAGCCGCTCAAAGTACAAACTCTTAGAAGATTCACTCTTGTTGTACTTCAGTCGGCATTGTGCCTTTTGTATTTAATCCCGATGCAATTTCTGTGTTTCATGGTCACTGTGAATGTCCAAGGGATACAATAAACCTGCACTGGTGCATCGGAAGCTAATACTGGTCTCCCAGGAGCCGCTCAAACACAAACTCTTAGAAGATTCACACTTCTTGTACTTCAGTCGGCATTGTGCCTTTTGTATTCAATCCCGATACAATTTCTGTGTTTCATGGTCAATGTGAAGGTCCAAGTGATACAGTAAACCTGCACTGGTGCATCGGAAGCTAATACTGGCCTCCCAGGAACCGCTCAAAGCACAAACTCTTCGAAGATTCACTCTTCTTGTACTTCAGTCGGCATTGTGCCTTTTGTATCTAATCCCGATGCAATTTCTGTGTTTCATGGTCAATGTGACGGTCCAAGGGATACAATAAACCTGCACCGGTGCATCGGAAGCTAATGCTGGTCTCCAAGTAGCCGCTCAAAGCACAAACCCTTAGAAGATTCACTCTTCTTGTACTTAAGTCAAATTTGTGCCTTTTGTATTCAATCCCGATACAATTTCTGTGTTTCATGGTCAATGTGAAGGTCCAAGGGATACAGTAAACCTGCACTGGTGCATCGGAAGCTAATACTGGTCTCCCAGGAGCCGCTCAAAGCACAAACTCTTATAAGATTCACTCTTCTTGTACTTCAGTCGGCATTGTGCCTTTTGTATTTAATCCCGATGCAATGTCTGTGTTTCATGGTCAATGTGAAGGTCCAAGGGATACAATAAACCTGCAATAGTGCATCGGAAGCTAATACTGGTCTCCGAGGAGCCGCTCAAAGCTCATACTCTTAGAAGATTCACTCTTCTTGTACTTCAGTCGGCATTGTGCTTTTGTATTCAATCCCAATACAATTTCTGTGTTTCATGGTCAATGTGAAGGTACAAGGGATACAGTAAACTTGCACTGGTGCATCGGAATCTAATACTGGTCTCCCAGGAGCCGCTCAAAGCACAAACTCTTAGAAGATTCACTCTTCTTGTACTTCAGTCGGCATTGTGCATTTTGTATTTAATCCCGATGCAATTTCTGTGTTTCATTGCCACTGTGAAGGTCCAAGGGATACAATAAACCTGCACTGGTGCATCGGAAGCTAATACTGGTATCCCAGGAGCCGCTCAAAGCACAAACTCTTAGAAGATTCACACTTCTTGTACTTCAGTCGGCATTGTGCCTTTTGTATTCAATCCCGATACAATTTCTGTGTTTCATGGTCAATGTGAAGGTCCAAGTGATACAGTAAACCTGCACTGGTGCATCGGAAGCTAATACTGGCCTCATAGGAGCCGCTCAAAGCACAAACTCTTAGAAGATTCACTCTTCTTGTACTTCAGTCGGCATTGTGCATTTTGTATTTAATCCCGATGCAATTTCTGTGTTTCATGGTCAATGGGAAGGTCCAAGGGATACAATAAACCTGCACTGGTGCATCGGAAGCTAATGCTGGTCTCTCAGGAGCCGCTCAAAGCACAAACTCTTAGAAGATTCACTCTTCTTGTACTTAAGTCGAATTTGTGCCTTTTGTATTCAATCCCAATACAATTTCTGTGTTTCATGGTCAATGTGAAGGTCCAAGGGATACAGTAAACCTGCACTGGTGCATCGGAATCTAATACTGGTCTCCCAGGAGCCGCTCAAAGCACAAACTCTTAGAAGATTCACTCTTCTTGTACTTCAGTCGGCATTGTGCCTTTTGTATTTAATCCCGATGCAATTTCTGTGTTTCATGGTCAATGTCATGGTACAAGGGATACAATAAACCTGCACTGTTGCATCGCAAGCTAATACTGGTCTCCCAGGAGCCGCTCAAAGCACAAACTCTTAGAAGATTCACTCTTCTTGTACTTCAGTCGGCATTGTGCTTTTGTATTCAATCCCGATACAATTTCTGTGTTTCATGGTCAATGTGAAGGTCCAAGGGATACAGAAAACTTGCACTGGTGCATCGGAATCTAATACTGGTCTCCCAGGAGCCGCTCAAAGCACAAACTCTTAGAAGATTCACTCTTGTTGTACTTCAGTCGGCATTGTGCCTTTTGTATTTAATCCCGATGCAATTTCTGTGTTTCATGGTCACTGTGAAGGTCCAAGGGATACAATAAACCTGCACTGGTGCATCGGAAGCTAATACTGGTCTCCCAGGAGCCGCTCAAACACAAACTCTTAGAAGATTCACACTTCTTGTACTTCAGTCGGCATTGTGCCTTTTGTATTCAATCCCGATACAATTTCTGTGTTTTATGGTCAATGTGAAGGTCCAAGTGATACAGTCAACCTGCACTGGTGCATCGGAAGCTAATACTGGCCTCCCAGGAACCGCTCAAAGCTCAAACTCTTAGAAGATTCACTCTTCTTGTACTTCAGTCGGCATTGTGCCTTTTGTATCTAATCCCGATGCAATTTCTGTGTTTCATGGTCAATGTGACGGTCCAAGGGATACAATAAACCTGCACCGGTGCATCGGAAGCTAATGCTGGTCTCCAAGGAGCCGCTCAAAGCACAAACCCTTAGAAGATTCACTCTTCTTGTACTTAAGTCAAATTTGTGCCTTTTGTATTCAATCCCGATACAATTTCTGTGTTTCATGGTCAATGTGAAGGTCCAAGGGATACAGTAAACCTGCACTGGTGCATCGGAAGCTAATACTGGTCTCCCAGGAGCCGCTCAAAGCACAAACTCTTATAAGATTCACTCTTCTTGTACTTCAGTCGGCATTGTGCTTTTGTATTCAATCCCGATACAATTTCTGTGTTTCATGGTCAATGTGAAGGTCCAAGGGATACAGTAAACCTGCACTGGTGCATCGGAATCTAATACTGGTCTCCCAGGAGCCGCTCAAAGCACAAACTCTCAGAAGATTCACTCTTCTTGTACTTAAGTCGAATTTGTGCCTTTTGTATTCAATCACGATACAATTTCTGTGTTTCATGGTCAATGTGAAGGTCCAAGGGATACAGTAAACCTGCACTGGTGCATCGGAAGCTAATACTGGTCTCCCAGGAGCCGCTCAAAGCACAAACTCTTAGAAGATTCACTCTTCTTGTAGTTCAGTCGGCATTGTGTCTTTTGTATTAAATCCCGATGCAATATCTGTGTTTCATGGTCAATGTGAAGGTCCAAGGGATACAATAAACCTGCACTAGTGCATCGGAAGCTAATAATGGTCTCCCAGGAGCCGCTCAAAGCTCATACTCTTAGAAGATTCACTCTTCTTGTACTTCAGTCGGCATTGTGCATTTTGTATTTAATCGCGATGCAATTTCTGTGTTTCATTGCCACTGTGAAGGTCCAAGGGATACAATAAACCTGCACTGGTGCATCGGAAGCTAATACTGGTATCCCAGGAGCCGCTCAAAGCACAAGCTCTTAGAAGATTCACACTTCTTGTACTTCAGTCGGCATTGTGCTTTTGGATTCAATTCCGATACAATTTCTGTGTTTCATGGTCAATGTGAAGGTCCAAGTGATACAGTAAACCTGCACTGGTGCATCGGAAGCTAATACTGGCCTCATAGGAGCCGCTCAAAGCACATAATCTTAGAAGATTCACTCTTCTTGTACTTCAGTCGGCATTGTGCTTTTGTATTCAATCCCAATACAATTTCTGTGTTTCATGGTCAATGGAAGGTCCAAGGGATACAGTAAACTTGCACTGGTGCATCGGAATCTAATACTGGTCTCCTAGGAGCCGCTCAAAGGACAAACTCTTAGAAGATTCACTCTTCTTGTACTTCAGTCGGCATTGTGCATTTTGTATTTAATCGCGATGCAATTTCTGTGTTTCATTGCCACTGTGAAGGTCCAAGGGATACAATAAACCTGCACTGGTGCATCGGAAGCTAATACTGGTATCCCAGGAGCCGCTCAAAGCACAAGCTCTTAGAAGATTCACACTTCTTGTACTTCAGTCGGCATTGTGCTTTTGGATTCAATTCCGATACAATTTCTGTGTTTCATGGTCAGTGTGAAGGTCCAAGTGATACAGTAAACCTGCACTGGTGCATCGGAAGCTAATACTGGCCTCATAGGAGCCGCTCAAAGCACATAATCTTAGAAGATTCACTCTTCTTGTACTTCAGTCGGCGTTGTGCCTTTTGTATTTAATCCCGATGCAATTTCTGTGTTTCATGGTCAATGGGAAGGTCCAAGGGATACAATAAACCTGCACCGGTGCATCGGAAGCTAATGCTGGTCTCTCAGGAGCCGCTCAAATCACAAACTCTTAGAAGATTCACTCTTCTTGTACTTAAGTCGAATTTGTGCCTTTTGTATTCAATCCCAATACAATTTCTGGGTTTCATGGTCAATGTGAAGGTCCAAGGGATACAGTAAACCTGCACTGGTGCATCGGAATCTAATACTGGTCTCCCAGGAGCCGCTCAAAGCACAAACTCTTAGAAGATTCACTCTTCTTGTACTTCAGTCGGCATTGTGCCTTTTGTATTTAATCCCGATGCAATGTCTGTGTTTCATGGTCAATGTGAAGGTCCAAGGGATACAATAAGCCTGCACTGGTGCATCGGAAGCTAATACTGGTCTCCCAGGAGCCGTTCAAAGCTCAAACTCTTAGAAGATTCACTCTTCTTGTACTTCAGTCGGCATTGTGCTTTTGTAATCAATCCCGATACAATTTCTGTGTTTCATGGTCAATGTGAAGGTCCAAGGGATACAGTAAACCTGTACTGGTGCATCGGAATCTAATACTGGTCTCCCAGGAGCCGCTCAAAGCACAAACTCTCAGAAGATTCACTCTTCTTGTACTTAAGTCGAATTTGTGCCTTTTGTATTCAATCACGATACAATTTCTGTGTTTCATGGTCTATGTGAAGGTCCAAGTGATACAGTAAACCTGCACTTGAGCATCGGAAGCTAATACTGGTCTCCCAGGAGCCGCTCAAAGCACAAACTCTTAGAAGATTGACTCTTCTTGTAGTTCAGTCGGCATTGTGTCTTTTGTATTAAATCCCGATGCAATTTCTGTGTTTCATGGTCAATGTGAAGGTCCAAGGAATACAATAAACCTGCACTAGTGCATCGGAAGCTAATACTGGTCTCCCAGGAGCCGCTCAAAGCTAATACTCTTAGAAGATTCACTCTTCTTGTACTTCAGTCGGCATAGTGCTTTTGTATTCAATCCCAATACAATTTCTGTGTTTCATGGTCAATGTGAAGGTACAAGGGATACAGTCAACTTGCACTGGTGCATCGGAATCTAATACTGGTCTCCCAGGAGCCGCTCAAAGCACAAACTCTTAGAAGATTCACTCTTCTTGTACTTCAGTCGGCATTGTGCATTTTGTATTTAATCCCGATGCAATTTCTGTGTTTCATGGTCACTGTGAAGGTCCAAGGGATACAATAAACCTGCACTGGTGCATCGGAAGCTAATACTGGTATCCCAGGAGCCGCTCAAAGCACAAACTCTTAGAAGATTCACACTTCTTGTACTTCAGTCGGCATTGTGCCTCTTGTATTCAATCCCGATACAATTTCTGTGTTTCATGGTCAATGTGAAGGTCCAAGTGATACAGTAAACCTGCACTGGTGCATCGGAAGCTAATACTGGCCTCTCAGGAGCCGCTCAAAGCACAAACTCTTACAAGATTCACTCTTCTTGTACTTATGTCGGCATTGTGCCTTTTGTATCTAATCCCGATGCAATTTCTGTGTTTCATGGTCAATGTGACGGTCCAAGGGATACAATAAACCTGCACTGGTGCATCGGAAGCTAATGCTGGTCTCCAAGGAGCCGCTCAAAGCACAAACTCTTAGAAGATTCACTCTTCTTGTACTTAAGTCGAATTTGTGCCTTTTGTATTCAATCCCGATACAATTTCTGTGTTTCATGGTCAATGTGAAGGTCCAAGGGATACAGTAAACCTGCACTGGTGCATCGGAAGCTAATACTGGTCTCCCAGGAGCCGCTCAAAGCACAAACTCTTATAAGATTCACTCTTCTTGTACTTCAGTCGGCATTGTGCCTTTTGTATTTAATCCCGATGCAATTTCTGTGTTTCATGGTCAATGTGAAGGTCCAAGGGATACAATAAGCCTGCACTGGTGCATCGGAAGCTAATACTGGTCTCCCAGGAGCCGTTCAAAGCACAAACTCTTAGAAGATTCACTCTTCTTGTACTTCAGTCGGCATTGTGCTTTTGTATTCAATCCCGATACAATTTCTGTGTTTCATGGTCAATGTGAAGGTCGAAGGAATACAGTAAACCTGCACTGGTGCATCGGAATCTAATACTGGTCTCCCAGGAGCCGCTCAAAGCACAAACTCTCAGAAGATTCACTCTTCTTGTACTTAAGTCGAATTTGTGCCTTTTGTATTCAATCCCGATACAATTTCTGTGTTTCATGGTCAATGTGATGGTCCAAGGGATACAGTAAACCTGCACTGGTGCATCGGAAGCTAATACTGGTCTCCCAGGAGCCGCTCAAAGCACAAACTCTTAGAAGATTCACTCTTCTTGTACTTAAGTCGGCATTGTGTCTTTTGCATTAAATCCCGATTCAATTTCTGTGTTTCATGGACAATGTGAAGTTCCAAGGGATACAATAAACCTGCACTCGTGCATCGGAAGCTAATACTGGTCTCCCAGGAGCCGCTCAAAGCTCATACTTTTAGAAGATTCACTCTTCTAGTACTTCAGTCGGCATTGTGCTTTTGTATTCAATCCCAATACAATTTCTGTGTTTTCATGGTCAATGTGAAGGTCCAAGGGATACAGTAAACTTGCACTGGTGCATCGGAATCTAATACTGGTCTCCCAGGAGCCGCTCAAAGCACAAACTCTTAGAAGATTCACTCTTCTTGTACTTCAGTCGGCATTGTGCATTTTGTATTTAATCCCGATGCAATATCTGTGTTTCATTGCCACTGTGAAGGTCCAAGGGATACAATAAACCTGCACTGGTGCATCGGAAGCTAATACTGGTCTCCCAGGAGCCGCTCAAAGCACAAACTCTTAGAAGATTCACACTTCTTGTACTTCAGTCGGCATTGTGCCTTTTGTATTCAATCCCGATACAATTTCTGTGTTTCATGGTCAATGTGAAGGTCCAAGTGATACAGTAAACCTGCACTGGTGCATCGGAAGCTAATACTGGCTTCATAGGAGCCGCTCAAAGCACAAACTCTTAGAAGATTCACTCTTCTTGTACTTCAGTCGGCATTGTGCCTTTTGTATTTAATCCGGATGCAATTCCTGTGTTTCATGGTCAATGTGATGGTCCAAGGGATACAATAAACCTGCACTGGTGCATCGGAAGGTAATACTGGTCTCCAAGGAGCCGCTCAAAGCACAAACTCTTAGAAGATTCACTCTTCTTGTACTTCAGTCGGCATTGTGCTTTTGTATTCAATCCCGATACAATTTCTGTGTTTCATGGTCAATGTGAAGGTCCAAGGGATACAGTAAACCTGCACTGGTGCA
This sequence comes from Schistocerca nitens, assembly GCF_023898315.1. Lineage (NCBI taxonomy): Eukaryota > Metazoa > Arthropoda > Insecta > Orthoptera > Acrididae > Schistocerca > Schistocerca nitens. The sequence continues at coordinate 36,081,266 of NC_064624.1, read as the reverse complement.
TCGGAATCTAATACTGGTCTCCCAGGAGCCGTTCAAAGCACAAACTCTTAGAAGATTCACTCTTCTTGTACTTAAATCGAATTTGTGCCTTTTGTATTCAATCCCGATACAATTTCTGTGTTTCATGGTCAATGTGAAGGTCCAAGGGATACAGTAAATCTGCACTGGTGCATCGGAAGCTAATACTGGTCTCCCAGGAGACGCTCAAACCACAAACTCTTAGAGGATTCACTGTTCTTGTACTTCAGTCGGCATTGTGCCTTTTGTGTTTAATCCCGATGCAATTTCTGTGCTTCATGGTCAATGTGAAGGTCGAAGCGATACAATAAACCTGCACTGGTGCATCGGAAGCTAATACTGGTCTCCCAGGAGCCGCTCAAAGCACAAACTCTTATAAGATTCACTCTTCATGTACTTCAGTCGGCATTGTGCCTTTTGTATTTAATCCCGATGCAATTTCTGTGTTTCATGGTCAATGTGAAGGTCCAAAGAATACAATAAACCTGCCCTGGTGCATCGGAAGCTAATACTGGTCTCCCAGGAGCCGCTCAAAGCACAAACTCTTAGAAGATTCACACTTCTTGTACTTCAGTCGGCATTGTGCCTTTTGTATTCAATCCCGATACAATTTCTGTGTTTCATGGTCAATGTGAAGGTCCAAGTGATACAGTAAACCTGCACTGGTGCATCGGAAGCTAATACTGGCCTCCCAGGAGCCGCTCGAAGCACAAACTCTTAGAAGATTCACTCTTCTTGTACTTCAGTCGGCATTGTGCCTTTTGTGTCTAATCCCGATGCAATTTCTGTGTTTCATGGTCAATGTGACGGTCCAAGGGATACAATAAACCTGCACCGGTGCATCGGAAGCTAATGCTGGTCTCCAAGGAGCCGCTCAAAGCACAAACTCTTAGAAGATTCACTCTTCTTGTACTTAAGTCGAATTTGTGCCTTTTGTATTCAATCCCGATTCAATTTCTGTGTTTCATGGTCAATGTGAAGGTCCATGGGATACAGTAAACCTGCACTGGTGCATCAGAAGCTAATACTGGTCTCCCAGGAGCCGCTCAAAGCACAAACTCTTATAAGATTCACTCTTCTTGTTCTTCAGTCGGCATTGTGCCTTTTGTATTTAATCCCGATGCAATTTCTGTGTTTCATGGTCAATGTGAAGGTCCAAGGGATACCATAAACCTGCACTGGTGCATCGGAAGCTAATACTGGTCTCCCAGGAGCCGCTCAAAGCACAAACTCTTAGAAGATTCACTCTTCTTGTACTTCAGTCGGCATTGTGCTTTTGTATTCAATCCCAATACAATTTCTGTGTTTCATGGTCAATGTGAAGGTCCAAGGGATACAATATACCTGCACTGGTGCATCGAAATCTAATACTGGTCTCCCAGGAGCCGCTCAAAGCACAAACTCTCAGAAGATTCACTCTTCTTGTACTTAAGTCGAATTTGTGATTTTTGTATTCAATCCCGATACAATTTCTGTTTTTCATGGTCAATGTGAAGGTCCAAGGGATACAGTAAACCTGCACTGGTGCATCGGAAGCTAATACTGGTCTCCCAGGAGCCGCTCAAAGCACAAACTCTTAGAAGATTCACTCTTCTTGTACTTAAGTCGTCATTGTGTCTTTTGTATTAAATCCCGATGCAATTTCTGTGTTTCATGGTCAATGTGAAGGTCCAAGGGATACAATAAACATGCACTAGTGCATCGGAAGCTAATACTGGTCTCCCAGGAGCCGCTCAAAGCTCATACTCTTAGAAGAGTCACTCTTCTTGTACTTCAGTCGGCATTGTGCTTTTGTATTCAATCCCAATACAGTTTCTCTGTTTCATGGTCAATGTGAAGGTCCAAGGGATACAGAAAACTTGCACTGGTGCATCGGAATCTAATACTGGTCTCCCAGGAGCCGCTCAAAGCACAAACTCTTAGAAGATTCACTCTTCTTGTACTTCAGTCGGCATTGTGCATTTTGTATTTAATCCCGATGCAATTTCTGTGTTTCATGGTCACTGTGAAGGTCCAAGGGTACAATAAACCTGCACTGGTGCATCGGAAGCTAATACTGGTATCCCAGGAGCCGCTCAAAGCACAAACTCTTAGAAGATTCAAACTACTTGTACTTCAGTCGGCATTGTGCCTTTTGTGTTCAATCCCGATACAATTTCTGTGTTTCATGGTCAATGTGAAGGTCCAAGTGATACAGTATACCTGCACTGGTGCATCGGAAGCTAATACTGGCCTCCCAGGAGCCGCTCAAAGCACAAACTCTTAGAAGATTCACTCTTCTTGTACTTCAGTCGGCTTTGTGCCTTTTGTATTTAATCCCGATGCAATTTCTGTGTTTCATGGTCAATGTGAAGGTCCAAGGGATACAATAAACCTGCACCGGTGCATCGGAAGCTAATGCTGGTCCCCCAGGAGCCGCTCAAAGCACAAACTCTTAGAAGATTCACTCATCTTGTACTTAAGTCGAATTTGTGCCTTTTGTATTAAATCCCGATGCAATTTCTGTGTTTCATGGTCAATGTGAAGGTCCAAGGGATACAATAAACCTGCACTAGTGCATCGGAAGCTATTACTGGTCTCCCAGGAGCCGCTCAAAGCTCAAACTCTTAGAAGATTCACTCTTCTTGTACTTCAGGCGGCATTGTGCTTTTGTATCAATCCCGATACAATTTTTGTGTTTCATGGTCAATGTGAAGGTCCAAGGGATACAGAATACCTGCACTGGTGCATCGGAATCTAATACTGGTCTCCCAGGAGCCGCTCAAAGCACAAACTCTTAGAAGATTCACTCTTCTTGTACTTCAGTCGGCATTGTGCCTTTTGTATTTAATCCCGATGCAATTTCTGTGCTTCATGGTCAATGTGAAGGTCCAAGGGATACAATAAGCCTGCACTGGTGCATCGGAAGCTAATACTGCTCTCCCAGGAGCCGTTCAAAGCACAAACTCTTAGAAGATTCACTCTTCTTGTACTTCAGTCGGCATTGTGCTTTTGTATTCAATCCCGATACAATTTCTGTGTTTCATGGTCAATGTGAAGGTGCAAGTGATACAGTATACCTGCACTGGTGCATCGGAAGCTAATACTGGCCTCCCAGCAGCCGCTCAAAGCACAAACTCTTAGAAGATTCACTCTTCTTGTACTTCAGTCGGCATTGTGCCTTTTGTATTTAATCCCGATGCAATTTCTGTGTTTCATGGTCAATGTGAAGGTCCAAGGGATACAATAAACCTGCACCGGTGCATCGGAAGCTAATGCTGGTCTCCCAGGAGCCGCTCAAAGCACAAACTCTTAGAAGATTCACTCTTCTTGTACTTAAGTCGAATTTGTGCCTTTTGTATTAAATCCCGATGCAATTTCTGTGTTTCATGGTCAATGTGAAGGTCCAAGGGATACAATAAACCTGCACTAGTGCATCGGAAGCTAATACTGGTCTCCCAGGAGCCGCTCAAAGCTCAAACTCTTAGAAGATTCACTCTTCTTGTACTTCAGTCGGCATTGTGCTTTTGTATCAATCCCGATACAATTTCTGTGTTTCATGGTCAATGTGAAGGTCCAAGGGATATAGTATACCTGCACTGGTGCATCGGAATCTAATACTGGTCTCCCAGGAGCCGCTCAAAGCACAAACTCTTAGAAGATTCACTCTTCTTGTACTTCAGTCGGCATTGTGCCTTTTGTATTTAATCCCGATGCAATTTCTGTGTTTCATGGTTACTGTGAAGGTCCAAGGGACACAATAAACCTGCACCGGTGCATCGGAAGCTAATGCTGGTCTCCAAGGAGCCGCTCAAAGCACAAACCCTTAGAAGATTCACTCTTCTTGTACTTAAGTCAAATTTGTGCGTTTTGTATTCAATCCCGATACAATTTCTGTGTTTCATGGTCAATGTGAAGGTCCAAGGGATACAGTAAACCTGCACTGGTGCATCGGAAGCTAATACTGGTCTCCCAGGAGCCGCTCAAAGCACAAACTCTTATAAGATTCACTCTTCTTGTACTTCAGTCGGCATTGTGCCTTTTGTATTTAATCCCGATGCAATTTCTGTGTTTCATGGTCAATGTGAAGGTCCAAGGGATACAATAAGCCTACACTGGTGCATCGGAAGCTAATACTGCTCTCCCAGGAGCCGTTCAAAGCACAAACTCTTAGAAGATTCACTGTTCTTGTACTTCAGTCGGCATTGTGCTTTTGTATTCAATCCCGATACAATTTCTGTGTTTCATGGTCAATGTGAAGGTCCAAGGGATACAGTAAACCTGCACTGGTGCATCGCAAGCTAATACTGGTCTCCCAGGAGCCGCTCAAAGCACAAACTCTCAGAAGATTCACTCTTCTTGTACTTAAGTCGAATTTGTGCCTTTTGTATTCAATCACGATACAATTTCTGTGTTTCATGGTCAATGTGAAGGTCCAAGGGATACAGTAAACCTGCACTGGTGCATCGCAAGCTAATACTGGTCTCCCAGGAGCCGCTCAAAGCACAAACTCTTAGAAGATTCACTCTTCTTGTACTTAAGTCGGCATTGTGTGTTTTGTATTAAATCCCGATGCAATTTCTGTGTTTCATGGTCAATGTGAAGGTCCAAGGGATACAATAAACCTGCACTAGTGCATCGGAAGTTAATACTGGTCTCCCAGGAGCCGCTCAAAGCTCATACTTTTAGAAGATTCACTCTTCTTGTACTTCAGTCGGCATTGTGCTTTTGTATTCAATCCCAATACAATTTCTGTGTTTCATGGTCAATGTGAAGGTCCAAGGGATACAGTAAACTTGCACTGGTGCATCGGAATCTAATACTGGTCTCCCAGGAGCCGCTCAAAGCACAAACTCTTAGAAGATTCACTCTTCTTGTACTTCAGTCGGCATTGTGCATTTTGTATTTAATCCCGATGCAATTTCTGTGTTACATTGCCACTGTGAAGGTCCAAGGGATACAATAAACCTGCAGTGGTGCATCGGAAGCTAATACTGGTATCCCAGGAGCCGCTCAAAGCACAAACTCTTAGAAGATTCACTCTTCTTGTACTTCAGTCGGCATTGTGCCTTTTGTATTTAATCCCGATGCAATTTCTGTGTTTCATGGTCAATGGGAAGGTCCAAGGAATACAATAAACCTGCACCGGTGCATCGGAAGCTAATGCTGGTCTCTCAGGAGCCGCTCAAATCACAAACTCTTAGAAGATTCACTCTTCTTGTACTTAAGTCGAATTTGTGCCTTTTGTATTCAATCCCAATACAATTTCTGTGTTTCATGGTCAATGTGAAGGTCCAAGGGATACAGTAAACCTGCACTGGTGCATCGGAATCTAATACTGGTCTCCCAGGAGCCGCTCAAAGCACAAACTCTTAGAAGATTCACTCTTCTTGTACTTCAGTCGGCATTGTGCCTTTTGTATTTAATCCCAATGCAATTTCTGTGTTTCATGGTCAATGTGATGGTCCAAGGGATACAATAAACCTGCACTGGTGCATCGGAAGCTAATACTGGTCTCCCAGGAGCCGCTCAAAGCACAAACTCTTAGAAGATTCACTCTTCTTGTACTTCAGTCGGCATTGTGCTTTTGTATTCAATCCCGATACAATTTCTGTGTTTCATGGTCAAAGTGAAGGTCCAAGGGATACAGTAAACCTGCACTGGTGCATCGGAAGCTAATACTGGCCTCCCAGGAGCCGCTCAAAGCACAAACTCTTATAAGATTCACTCTTCATGTACTTCAGTCGGCATTGTGCCTTTTGTATTTAATCCCGATGCAATTTCTGTGATTCATGGTCAATGTGAAGGTCCAAAGGATACAATAAACCTGCACTGGTGCATCGGAAGCTAATACTGGTCTCCCAGGAGCCGCTCAAAGCACAAACTCTTAGAAGATTCACACTTCTTGTACTTCAGTCGGCATTGTGCCTTTTGTATTCAATCCCGATACAATTTCTGTGTTTCATGGTCAATGTGAAGGTCCAAGTGATACAGTAAACGTGCACTGGTGCATCGGAAGCTAATACTGGCCTCCCAGGAGCCGCTCAAAGCACAAACACTTAGAAGATTCACTCTTCTTGTACTTCAGTCGGCATTGTGCCTTTTGTATCTAATCCCGATGCAATTTCTGTGTTTCATGGTAAATGTGACGGTCCAAGGGATACAATAAACCTGCACCGGTGCATCGGAAGCTAATGCTGGTCTCCAAGGAGCCGCTCAAAGCACAAACTCTTAGAAGATTCACTCTTCTTGTACTTAAGTCGAATTTGTGCCTTTTGTATTCAATCCCAATACAATTTCTGTGTTTCATGGTCAATGTGAAGGTCCAAGGGATACAGAAAACTTGCACTGGTGCATCGGAATCTAATACTGGTCTCCCAGGAGCCGCTCAAAGCACAAACTCTTAGAAGATTCACTCTTCTTGTACTTCAGTCGGCATTGTGCATTTTGTATTTAATCCCGATGCAATTTCTGTGTTTCATGGTCACTGTGAAGGTCCAAGGGATACAATAAACCTGCACTGGTGCATCGGAAGCTAATACTGGTATCCCAGGAGCCGCTCAAAGCACAAACTCTTAGAAGATTCACACTTCTTGTACTTCAGTCGGCATTGTGCCTTTTGTATTCAATCCCGATACTATTTCTGTGTTTCATGGTCAATGTGAAGGTCCAAGTGATACAGTATACCTGCACTGGTGCATCGGAAGCTAATACTGGCCTCCCAGGAGCCGCTCAAAGCACAAACTCTTAGAAGATTCACTCTTCTTGTACTTCAGTCGGCATTATGCCTTTTGTATTTAATCCCGATGCAATTTCTGTGTCTCATGGTCAATGTGAAGGTCCAAGGGATACAATAAACCTTCACCGGTGTATCGGAAGCTAATGCTGGTCTCCCAGGAGCCGCTCAAAGCACAAACTCTTAGAAGATTCACTCTTCTTGTACTTAAGTCGAATTTGTGCCTTTTGTATTAAATCCCGATGCAATTTCTGTGTTTCATGGTCAATGTGAAGGTCCAAGGGATACAATAAACCTGCACTAGTGCATCGGAAGCTAATACTGGTCTCCCAGGAGCCTCTCAAAGCTCAAACTCTTAGAAGATTCACTCTTCTTGTACTTCAGTCGGCATTGTGCTTTTGAATCAATCCCGATACAATTTCTGTACTTCATGGTCAATGTGAAGGTCCAAGGGATACAGTAAACCTGCACTGGTGCATCGCAAGCTAATACTGGTCTCCCAGGAGCCGCTCAAAGCACAAACTCTCAGAAGATTCACTCTTCTTGTACTTAAGTCGAATTTGTGCCTTTTGTATTCAATCACGATACAATTTCTGTGTTTCATGGTCAATGTGAAGGTCCAAGGGATACAGTAAACCTGCACTGGTGCATCGGAAGCTAATACTGGTCTCCCAGGAGCCGCTCAAAGCACAAACTCTTAGAAGATTCACTCTTCTTGTACTTCAGTCGGCATTGTGCTTTTGTATTCAATCCCGATACAATTTCTGTGTGTCATGGTCAATGTGAAGGGCCAAGGAATACAGTAAACCTGCACTGGTGCATCGGAATCTAATACTGGTCTCCCAGGAGCCGCTCAAAGCACAAACTCTCAGAAGATTCACTCTTCTTGTACTTAAGTCGAATTTGTGCCTTTTGTATTTAATCCCGATACAATTTCTGTGTTTCATGGTCAATGTGAAGGTCCAAGGGATACAGTAAACCTGCACTGGTGCATCGGAAGCTAATACTGGTCTCCCAGGAGCCGCTCAAAGCACAAACTCTTAGAAGATTCACTCTTCTTGTACTTAAGTCGGCATTGTGTGTTTTGTATTAAATCCCGATGCAATTTCTGTGTTTCATGGTCAATGTGAAGGTCCAAGGGATACAATAAACCTGCACTAGTGCATCGGAAGTTAATACTGGTCTCCCAGGAGCCGCTCAAAGCTCATACTTTTAGAAGATTCACTCTCCTTGTACTTCAGTCGGCATTGTGCTTTTGTATTCAATCCCAATACAATTTCTGTGTTTCATGGTCAATGTGAAGGTCCAAGGGATACAGTAAACTTGCACTGGTGCATCGGAATCTAATACTGGTCTCCCAGGAGCCGCTCAAAGCACAAACTCTTAGAAGATTCACTCTTCTTGTACTTCAGTCGGCATTGTGCATTTTGTATTTAATCCCGATGCAATTTCTGTGTTTCATTGCCACTGTGAAGGTCCAAGGGATACAATAAACCTGCAGTGGTGCATCGGAAGCTAATACTGGTATCCCAGGAGCCGCTCAAAGCACAAACTCTTAGAAGATTCACTCTTCTTGTACTTCAGTCGGCATTGTGCCTTTTGTATTTAATCCCGATGCAATTTCTGTGTTTCATGGTCAATGGGAAGGTCCAAGGAATACAATAAACCTGCACCGGTGCATCGGAAGCTAATGCTGGTCTCTCAGGAGCCGCTCAAATCACAAACGCTTAGAAGATTCACTCTTCATGTACTTCAGTCGGCATTGTGCCTTTTGTATTTAATCCCGATGCAATTTCTGTGATTCATGGTCAATGTGAAGGTCCAAAGGATACAATAAACCTGCACTGGTGCATCGGAAGCTAATACTGGTCTCCCAGGAGCCGCTCAAAGCACAAACTCTTAGAAGATTCACACTTCTTGTACTTCAGTCGGCATTGTGCCTTTTGTATTCAATCCCGATACAATTTCTGTGTTTCATGGTCAATGTGAAGGTCCAAGTGATACAGTAAACGTGCACTGGTGCATCGGAAGCTAATACTGGCCTCCCAGGAGCCGCTCAAAGCACAAACACTTAGAAGATTCACTCTTCTTGTACTTCAGTCGGCATTGTGCCTTTTGTATCTAATCCCGATGCAATTTCTGTGTTTCATGGTAAATGTGACGGTCCAAGGGATACAATAAACCTGCACCGGTGCATCGGAAGCTAATGCTGGTCTCCAAGGAGCCGCTCAAAGCACAAACTCTTAGAAGATTCACTCTTCTTGTACTTAAGTCGAATTTGTGCCTTTTGTATTCAATCCCAATACAATTTCTGTGTTTCATGGTCAATGTGAAGGTCCAAGGGATACAGAAAACTTGCACTGGTGCATCGGAATCTAATACTGGTCTCCCAGGAGCCGCTCAAAGCACAAACTCTTAGAAGATTCACTCTTCTTGTACTTCAGTCGGCATTGTGCATTTTGTATTTAATCCCGATGCAATTTCTGTGTTTCATGGTCACTGTGAAGGTCCAAGGGATACAATAAACCTGCACTGGTGCATCGGAAGCTAATACTGGAAACCCAGGAGCCGCTCAAAGCACAAACTCTTAGAAGATTCACACTTCTTGTACTTCAGTCGGCATTGTGCCTTTTGTATTCAATCCCGATACTATTTCTGTGTTTCATGGTCAATGTGAAGGTCCAAGTGATACAGTATACCTGCACTGGTGCATCGGAAGCTAATACTGGCCTCCCAGGAGCCGCTCAAAGCACAAACTCTTAGAAGATTCACTCTTCTTGTACTTCAGTCGGCATTATGCCTTTTGTATTTAATCCCGATGCAATTTCTGTGTCTCATGGTCAATGTGAAGGTCCAAGGGATACAATAAACCTTCACCGGTGTATCGGAAGCTAATGCTATTCTCCCAGGAGCCGCTCAAAGCACAAACTCTTAGAAGATTCACTCTTCTTGTACTTAAGTCGAATTTGTGCGTTTTGTATTAAATCCCGAAGCAATTTCTGTGTTTCATGGTCAATGTGAAGGTCCAAGGGATACAATAAACCTGCACTAGTGCATCGGAAGCTAATACTGGTCTCCCAGGAGCCTCTCAAAGCTCAAACTCTTGGAAGATTCACTCTTCTTGTACTTCAGTCGGCATTGTGCTTTTGAATCAATCCCGATACAATTTCTGTACTTCATGGTCAATGTGAAGGTCCAAGGGATACAGTAAACCTGCACTGGTGCATCGGAATCTAATACTGGTCTCCCAGGAGCCGCCCAAAGCACAAACTCTTAGAAGATTCACTCTTCTTGTACTTCAGTCGGCATTGTGCCTTTTGTATTTAATCCCGATGCAATTTCTGTGTTTCATGGTCACTGTGAAGGTCCAAGGGATACAATAAACCTGCACTGGTGCATCGGAAGCTAATACTGGACTCCCAGGAGCCGCTCAAAGCACAAACTCTTAGAAGATTCACTCTTCTTGTACTTCAGTCGGCATTGTGCTTTTGTATTCAATCCCGATACAATTTCTGTGATTCATGGTCAATGTGAAGATCCAAGGGATACAGTAAACCTGCACTGGTGCATCGGAATCTAATACTGGTCTCCCAGGAGCCGCTCAAAGCACAAACTCTTAGAAGATTCACTCTTCTTGTACTTCAGTCGGCATTGTGCCTTGTGTATTTAATCCCGATGCAATTTGTGTGTTTCATGGTCAATGTGAAGGTCCAAGGGATACAATAAGCCTGCACTGGTGCATCGGAAGCTAATACTGGTCTCCCAGGAGCCGCTCAAAGCACAAACTCTTAGAAGATTCACTCTTCTTGTACTTCAGTCGGCATTGTGCTTTTGTATTCAATCCCGATACAATTTCTGTGTTTCATGGTCAATGTGAAGGTCCAAGGGATACAGTAAACCTGCACTGGTGCATCGGAATCTAATACTGGTCTCCCAGGAGCCGCTCAAAGCACAAACTCTCAGAAGATTCACTCTTCTTGTACTTAAGTCGAATTTGTGCCTTTTGTATTCAATCCCGATACAATTTCTGTGTTTCATGGTCAATGTGAAGGTCCAAGGGATACAAAAAACCTGCACTAGTGCATCGGAAGCTAATACTGGTCTCCCAGGAGCCGCTCAAAGCTCATACTCTTAGAAGATTCACTCTTCTTGTACTTCAGTCGGCATTGTGCTTTTGTATTCAATCCCAATACAATTTCTGTGTTTCATGGTCAATGTGAAGGTCCAAGGGATACAGAAAACTTGCACTGGTGCATCGGAATCTAATACTGGTCTCCCAGGAGCCGCTCAAAGCACAAACTCTTAGAAGATTCACTCTTCTTGTACTTCAGTCGGCATTGTGCATTTTCTATTTAATCCCGATGCAATTTCTGTGTTTCATGGTCACTGTGAAGGTCCAAGGGATACAATAAACCTGCACTGGTGCATCGGAAGCTAATACTGGTATCCCAGGAGCCGCTCAAAGCACAAACTCTTAGAAGATTCACACTTCTTGTACTTCAGTCGGCATTGTGCCTTTTGTATTCAATCCCGATACTATTTCTGTGTTTCATGGTCAATGTGAAGGTCCAAGTGATACAGTATACCTGCACTGGTGCATCGGAAGCTAATACTGGCCTCCCAGGAGCCGCTCAAAGCACAAACTCTTAGAAGATTCACTCTTCTTGTACTTCAGTCGGCATTATGCTTTTGTATTTAATCCCGATGCAATTTCTGTGTTTCATGGTCAATGTGAAGGTCCAAGGGATACAACAAACCTGCACCGGTGTATCGGAAGATAATGCTGGTCTCCCAGGAGCCGCTCAAAGCACAAACTCTTAGAAGATTCACTCTTCTTGTACTTAAGTCGAATTTGTGCCTTTTGTATTAAATCCCGATGCAATTTCTGTGTTTCATGGTCAATGTGAAGGTCCAAGGGATACAATAAACCTGCACTAGTGCATCGGAAGCTAATACTGGTCTCCCAGGAGCCGCTCAAAGCTCAAACTCTTAGAAGATTCACTCTTCTTGTACTTCAGTCGGCATTGTGCTTTTGTATCAATCCCCATACAATTTCTCTACTTCATGGTCAATGTGAAGGTCCAAGGGATACAGTAAACCTGCACTGGTGCATCGGAATCTAATACTGGTCTCCCAGGAGCCGCTCAAAGCACAAACTCTTAGAAGATTCACTCTTCTTGTACTTAAGTCGAATTTGTGCCTTTTGTATTAAATCCCGATGCAATTTCTGTGTTTCATGGTCAATGTGAAGGTCCAAGGGATACAATAAACCTGCACTGGTGCATCGGAAGCTAATACTGGTCTCCCAGGAGCCGCTCAAAGCACAAACTCTTAGAAGATTCACTCTTCTTGTACTTCAGTCGGCATTGTGCTTTTGTATTCAATCCCGATACAATTTCTGTGATTCATGGTCAATGTGAAGGTCCAAGGGATACAGTAAACCTGCACTGGTGCATCGGAATCTAAGACTGGTCTCCCAGGAGCCGTTCAAAGCACAAACTCTTAGAAGATTCACTCTTCTTGTACTTAAGTCGAATTTGTGCCTTTTGTATTCAATCCCGATACAATTTCTGTGTTTCATGGTCAATGTGAAGGTCCAAGGGATACAGTAAACCTGCACTGGTGCATCGGAAGCTAATACTGGTCTCCCAGGAGCCGCTCAAACCACAAACTCTTAGAGGATTCACTGTTCTTGTACTTCAGTCGGCATTGTGCCTTTTGTGTTTCATCCCGATGCAATTTCTGTGTTTCATGGTCAATGTGAAGGTCCAAGCGATACAATAAACCTGCACTGGTGCATCGGAAGCTAATACTGGTCTCCCAGGAGCCGCTCAAAGCACAAACTCTTAGAAGATTCACACTTCTTGTACTTCAGTCGGCATTGTGCTTTTTGTATTTAATCCCGATGCACTTTTTGTGTTCCATGTTCAATGTGAAGGTCCAAAGGATACAATAAACCTGCACTGGTGCATCGGAAGCTAATACTGGTCTCCCAGGAGCCGCTCAAAGCACAAACTCTTAGAAGATTCACACTTCTTGTACTTCAGTCGGCATTGTGCCTTTTGTATTCAATCCCGATACAATTTCTGTGTTTCATGGTCAATGTGAAGGTCCAAGTGATACAGTAAACCTGCACTGGTGCATCGGAAGCTAATACTGGCCTCCCAGGAGCCGCTCAAAGCACAAACTCTTAGAAGATTCACTCTTCTTGTACTTCAGTCGGCATTGTGCCTTTTGTATCTAATCCCGATACAATTTCTGTGTTTCATGGTCAATGTGACGGTCCAAGGGATACAATAAACCTGCACCGGTGCATCGGAAGCTAATGCTGGTCTCCAAGGAGCCGCTCAAAGCACAAACTCTTAGAAGATTCACTCTTCTTGTACTTCAGTCGAATTTGTGCCTTTTGTATTTAATCCCGATGCAATTTGTGTGTTTCATGGTCAATTTGAAGGTCCAAGGGATACAGTAAACCTGCACTGGTGCATCGGAATCTAATACTGGTCTCCCAGGACCCGCTCAAACCACAAACTCTCAGAAGATTCACTCTTCTTGTACTTAAGTCGAATTTGTGCTTTTCTTATTCAATCCCGATACAATTTCTGTGTTTCATGGTCAATGTGAAGGTCCAAGGGATACAGTAAACCTGCACTGGTGCATCGGAAGCTAATACTGGTCTCCCAGGAGCCGCTCAAAGCACAAACTCTTATAAGATTCACTCTTCTTGTACTTCAGTCGGCATTGTGCCTTTTGTATTTAATCCCGATGCAATTTGTGTGTTTCATGGTCAATGTGAAGGTCCAAGGGATACAATAAGCCTGCACTGGTGCATCGGAAGCTAATACTGGTCTCCCAGGAGCCGCTCAAAGCACAAATTCTTAGAAGATTCACTCTTCTTGTACTTCAGTCGGCATTGTGCTTTTGTATTCAATCCCGATACAATTTCTGTGTTTCATGGTCAATGTGAAGGTCCAAGGGATACAGTAAACCTGCACTGGTGCATCGGAATCTAATACTGGTCTCCCAGGAGCCGCTCAAAGCACCAACTCTCAGAAGATTCACTCTTCTTGTACTTAAGTCGAATTTGTGCCTTTTGTATTAAATCCCGATACAATTTCTGTGTTTCATGGTCAATGTGAAGGTACAAGGGATACAGTAAACCTGCACTGGTGCATCGGAAGCTAATACTGGTCTCCCAGGAGCCGCTCAAAGCACAAACTCTTAGAAGATTCACTCTTCTTGTACTTAAGTCGTCATTGTGCCTTTTGTATTCAATCCCGATACAATTTCTGTGTTTCATGGTCAATGTGAAGGTGCAAGGGATACAGTAAACCTGCACTGGTGCATCGGAAGCTAATACTGGTCTCCCAGGAGCCGCTCAAAGCACAAACTCTTAGAAGATTCACACTTCTTGTACTTCAGTCGCCATTGTGCCTTTTGTATTCAATCCCGATACTATTTCTGTGTTTCATGGTCAATGTGAAGGTCCAAGTGATACAGTATACCTGCACTGGTGCATCAGAAGCTAATACTGGCCTCCCAGGAGCCGCTCAAAGCACAAACTCTTAGAAGATTCACTCTTCTTGTACTTCAGTCGGCATTATGCCTTTTGTATTTAATCCCGATGCAATTTCTGTGTTTCATGGTCAATGTGAAGGTCCAAGGGATACAATAAACCTGCACCGGTGTATCGGAAGATAATGCTGGTCTCCCAGGAGCCGCTCAAAGCACAAACTCTTAGAAGATTCACTCTTCTTGTACTTAAGTCGAATTTGTGCCTTTTGTATTAAATCCCGATGCAATTTCTGTGTTTCATGGTCAATGTGAAGGTCCAAGGGATACAATAAACCTGCACTAGTGCATCGGAAGCTAATACTGGTCTCCCAGGAGCCGCTCAAAGCTCAAACTCTTAGAAGATTCACTCTTCTTGTACTTCAGTCGGCATTGTGCTTTTGAATCAATCCCGATACAATTTCTCTACTTCATGGTCAATGTGAAGGTCCAAGGGATACAGTAAACCTGCACTGGTGCATCGGAATCTAATACTGGTCTCCCAGGAGCCGCTCAAAGCACAAACTCTTAGAAGATTCACTCTTCTTGTACTTCAGTCGGCATTGTGCCTTTTGTATTTAATCCCGATGCAATTTCTGTGTTTCATGGTCACTGTGAAGGTCCAAGGGATACAATAAACCTGCACTGGTGCATCGGAAGCTAATACTGGTCTCCCAGGAGCCGCTCAAAGCACAAACTCTTAGAAGATTCACTCTTCTTGTACTTCAGTCGGCATTGTGCTTTTGTATTCAATCCCGATACAATTTCTGTGATTCATGGTCAATGTGAAGGTCCAAGGGATACAGTAAACCAGCACTGGTGCATCGGAATCTAATACTGGTCTCCCAGGAGCCGTTCAAAGCACAAACTCTTAGAAGATTCACGCTTCATGTACTTAAGTCGAATTTGTGCCTTTTGTATTCAATCCCGATACAATTTCTGTGTTTCATGGTCAATGTGAAGGTCCAAGGGATACAATAAACCTGCACTGGTGCATCGGAAGCTAATACTGGTCTCCCAGGAGCCGCTCAAACCACAAACTCTTAGAGGATTCACTGTTCTTGTACTTTAGTCGGCATTGTGCCTTTTGTGTTTAATCCCGATGCAATTTCTGTGTTTCATGGTCAATGTGAAGGTCCAAGCGATACAATAAACCTGCACTGGTGCATCGGAAGCTAATACTGGTCTCCCAGGAGCCGCTCAAAGCACAAACTCTTAGAAGATTCACACTTCTTGTACTTCAGTCGGCATTGTGCCTTTTGTATTCAATCCCGATACAATTTCTGTGTTTCATGGTCAATGTGAAGGTCCAAGTGATACAGTAAACCTGCACTGGTGCATCGGAAGCTAATACTGGCCTCCCAGGAGCCGCTCAAAGCACAAACTCTTAGAAGATTCACTCTTCTTGTACTTCAGTCGGCATTGTGCCTTTTGTATCTAATCCCGATACAATTTCTGTGTTTCATGGTCAATGTGACGGTCCAAGGGATACAATAAACCTGCACCGGTGCATCGGAAGCTAATGCTGGTCTCCCAGGAGCCGCTCAAAGCACAAACTCTTAGAAGATTCACTCTTCTTGTACTTCAGTCGGCATTGTGCCTTTTCTATTTAATCCCGATGCAATTTCTGTGTTTCATGGTCAATGTGAAGGTCCAAGGGATACAATAAGCCTGCACTGGTGCATCGGAAGCTAATACTGGTCTTCCAGGAGCCGCTCAAAGCACAAACTCTTAGAAGATTCACTCTTCTTGTACTTCAGTCGGCATTGTGCTTTTGTATTCAATCCCGATACAATTTCTGTGTTTCATGGTCAATGTGAAGGTCCAAGGGATACAGTAAACCTGCACTGGTGCATCGGAAGCTAATACTGGTCTCCCAGGAGCCGCTCAAAGCACAAACTCTTAGAAGATTCACTCTTCTTGTACTTCAGTCGGCATTGTGCTTTTGTATTCAATCCCGATACAATTTCTGTGTTTCATGGTCAATGTGAAGGGCCAAGGAATACAGTAAACCTGCACTGGTGCATCGGAATCTAATACTGGTCTCCCAGGAGCCGCTCAAAGCACAAACTCTTAGAAGATTCACTATTCTTGTACTTCAGTCGGCATTGTGCATTTTGTATTTAATCCAGATGCAATTTCTGTGTTTCATTGCCACTGTGAAGGTCCAAGGGATACAATAAACCTGCACTGGTGCATCGGAAGCTAATACTGGTATCCCAGGAGCCGCTCAAAGCACAAACTCTTAGAAGATTCACTCTTCTTGTACTTCAGTAGGCATTGTGCCTTTTGTATTTAATCCCGATGCAATTTCTGTGTTTCATGGTCAATGGGAAGGTCCAAGGGATACAATAAACCTGCACCGGTGCATCGAAAGCTAATGCTGGTCTCTCAGAAGCCGCTCAAATCACAAACTCTTAGAAGATTCACTCTTCTTGTACTTAAGTCGAATTTGTGCATTTTGTATTCAATCCCAATACAATTTCTGTGTTTCATGGTCAATGTGAAGGTCCAAGGGATACAGTAAACCTGCACTGGTGCATCGGAATCTAATACTGGTCTCCCAGGAGCCGCTCAAAGCACAAACTCTTAGAAGATTCACTCTTCTTGTACTTCAGTCGGCATTGTGCCTTTTGAATTTAATCCCGATGCAATTTCTGTGTTTCATGGTCAATGTGATGGTCCAAGGGATACAATAAACCTGCACTGGTGCATCGGAAGCTAATACTGGTCTCCCAGGAGCCGCTCAAAGCACAAACTCTTAGAAGATTCACTCTTCTTGTACTTCAGTCGGCATTGTGCTTTTGTATTCAATCCCGATACAATTTCTGTGTTTCATGGTCAATGTGAAGGTCCAAGGGAAACAGTAAACCTGCACTGGTGCATCGGAAGCTAATACTGGCCTCCCAGGAGCCGCTCAAAGCACAAACTCTTATAAGATTCACTCTTCATGTACTTCAGTCGGCATTGTGCCTTTTGTATTTAATCCCGATGCAATTTCTGTGTTTCATGGTCAATGTGAAGGTCCAAAGGATACAATAAACCTGCACTGGTGCATCGGAAGCTAATACTGGTCTCCCAGGAGCCGCTCAAAGCACAAACTCTTAGAAGATTCACACTTCTTGTACTTTAGTCGGCATTGTGCCTTTTGTATTCAATCCCGATACAATTTCTGTGTTTCATGGTCAATGTGAAGGTCCAAGTGATACAGTAAACCTGCACTGGTGCATCGGAAGCTAATACTGGCCTCCCAGGAGCCGCTCAAAGCACAAACTCTTAGAAGATTCACTCTTCTTGTACTTCAGTCGTCATTGTGCCTTTTGTATCTAATCCCGATGCAATTTCTGTGTTTCATGGTCAATGTGACGGTCCAAGGGATACAATAAACCTGCACCGGTGCATCGGAAGCTAATGCTGGTCTCCAAGGAGCCGCTCAAAGCACAAACTCTTAGAAGATTCACTCTTCTTGTACTTATGTCGAATTTGTTCCTTTTGTATTCAATCCCGATTCATTTTCTGTGTTTCATGGTCAATGTGAAGGTCCAAGGGATACAGTAAACCTGCACTGGTGCATCAGAAGCTAATACAGGTCTCCCAGGAGCCGCTCAAAGCACAAATTCTTATAAGATTCACTCTTCTTGTACTTCAGTCGGCATTGTGCCTTTTGTATTTAATCCCGATGCAATTTCTGTGTTTCATGGTCAATGTGAAGGTCCAAGGGTTACAATAAGCCTGCACTGGTGCATCGGAAGCTAATACTGGTCTCCCAGGAGCCGCTCAAAGCACAAACTCTTAGAAGATTCACTCTCCTTGTACTTCAGTCGGCATTGTGCATTTTGTATTTAATCCCGATGCAATTTCTGTGTTTCATGGTCAATGTGAAGGTCCAAGGGATACAATAAACCTGCACTGGTGCATCGGAAGCTAATACTGGTATCCCAGGAGCCGCTCAAAGCACAAACTCTTAGAAGATTCACACTTCTTGTACTTCAGTCGGCATTGTGCCTTTTGTATTCAATCCCGATACTATTTCTGTGTTTCATGGTCAATGTGAAGGTCCAAGTGATACAGTATACCTGCACTGGTGCATCGGAAGCTAATACTGGCCTCCCAGGAGCCGCTCACAGCACAAACTCTTAGAAGATTCACTCTTCTTGTACTTCAGTCGGCATTGTGCCTTTTGTATTTAATCCCGATGCAATTTCTGTGTTTCATGGTCAATGTGAAGGTCCAAGGGATACAGTAAACCTGCACTGGTGCATCGGAAGCTAATACTGGTCTCCCAGGAGCCGCTCAAAGCACAAACTCTTAGAAGATTCACTCTTCTTGTAGTTCAGTCGGCATTGTGTCTTTTGTATCAAATCCAGATGCAATTTCTGTGTTTCATGGTCAATGTGAAGGTCCAAGGAATACAATAAACCTGCACTAGTGCATCGGAAGCTAACACTGGTCTCCCAGGAGCCGCTCAAAGCTCATACTCTTAGAAGATTCACTCTTCTTGTACTTCAGTCGGCATTGTGCTTTTGTATTCAATCCCAATACAATTTCTGTGTTTCATGGTCAATGTGAAGGTACAAGGGATACAGTAAACTTGCACTGGTGCATCGGAATCTAATACTGGTCTCCCAGGAGCCGCTAAAAGCACAAACTCTTAGAAGATTCATTCTTCTTGTACTTCAGTCGGCATTGTGCATTTTGTATTTAATCCCGATGGAATTTCTGTGTTTCATGGTCACTGTGAAGGTCCAAGGGATACAATAAACCTGCACTGGTGCATCGGAAGCTAATACTGGTATCCCAGGAGCCGCTCAAAGCACAAACTCTTAGAAGATTCACTCTTCTTGTACTTCAGTCGGCATTGTGCTTTTGTATTCAATCCCGATACA
Source organism: Schistocerca nitens (assembly GCF_023898315.1). Lineage (NCBI taxonomy): Eukaryota > Metazoa > Arthropoda > Insecta > Orthoptera > Acrididae > Schistocerca > Schistocerca nitens. The sequence goes on along the minus strand of NC_064624.1, from coordinate 36,062,096 downwards.
ATTTCTGTGTTTCATGGTCAATGTGAAGGTCCAAGGGATACAGTAAACCTGCACTGGTGCATCGGAATCTAATACTGGTCTCCCAGGAGCCGTTCAAAGCACAAACTCTTAGAAGATTCACTCTTCTTGTACTTAAGTCGAATTAGTGCCTTTTGTATTCAATCCCGATACAATTTCTGTGTTTCATGGTCAATGTGAAGGTCCAAGGGATACAGTAAACCTGCACTGGTGCATCGGAATCTAATACTGGTCTCCCAGGAGCCGCTCAAAGCACATACTCTTAGAAGATTCACTCTTCTTGTACTTAAGTCGTCATTGTGTCTTTTGTAGTAAATCCCGATGCAATTTCTGTGTTTCATGGTCAATGTGAAGGTCCAAAGGATACAATAAACCTGCACTAGTGCATCGGAAGCTAATACTGGTCTCCCAGGAGCCGCTCAAAGCTCATACTCTTAGAAGATTCACTCTTCTTGTACTTCAGTCGGCATTGTGCTTTTGTATTCAATCCCAATACAATTTCTGTGTTTCATGGTCAATGTGAAGGTCCAAGGGATACAGAAAACTTGCACTGGTGCATCGGAATCTAATACTGGTCTCCCAGGTGCCGCTCAAATCACAAACTCTTAGAAGATTCACTCTTCTTGTACTTCAGTCGGCATTGTGCATTTTGTATTTAATCCCGATGCAATTTCTGTGTTTCATGGTCACTGTGAAGGTCCAAGGGATACAATAAACCTGCACTGGTGCATCGGAAGCTAATACTGGTATCCCAGGAGCCGCTCAAAGCACAAACTCTTAGAAGATTCACACTTCTTGTACTTCAGTCGGCATTGTGCCTTTTGTATTCAATCCCGATACTATTTCTGTGTTTCATGGTCAATGTGAAGGTCCAAGTGATACAGTATACCTGCACTGGTGCATCGGAAGCTAATACTGGCCTCCCAGGAGCCGCTCAAAGCACAAACTCTTAGAAGATTCACTCTTCTTGTACTTCAGTCGGCATTGTGCCTTTTGTATTTAATCCCGATGCAATTTCTGTGTTTCATGGTCAATGTGAAGGTCCAAGGGATACAGTAAACCTGCACTGGTGCATCGGAAGCTAATACTGGTCTCCCAGGAGCCGCTCAAAGCACAAACTCTTAGAAGATTCACTCTTCTTGTAGTTCAGTCGGCATTGTGTCTTTTGTATCAAATCCCGATGCAATTTCTGTGTTTCATGGTCAATGTGAAGGTCCAAGGAATACAATAAACCTGCACTAGTGCATCGGAAGCTAACACTGGTCTCCCAGGAGCCGCTCAAAGCTCATACTCTTAGAAGATTCACTCTTCTTGTACTTCAGTCGGCATTGTGCTTTTGTATTCAATCCCAATACAATTTCTGTGTTTCATGGTCAATGTGAAGGTACAAGGGATACAGTAAACTTGCACTGGTGCATCGGAATCTAATACTGGTCTCCCAGGAGCCGCTAAAAGCACAAACTCTTAGAAGATTCACTCTTCTTGTACTTCAGTCGGCATTGTGCATTTTGTATTTAATCCCGATGCAATTTCTGTGTTTCATGGTCACTGTGAAGGTCCAAGGGATACAATAAACCTGCACTGGTGCATCGGAAGCTAATACTGGTATCCCAGGAGCCGCTCAAAGCACAAACTCTTGGAAGATTCACTCTTCTTGTACTTCAGTCGGCATTGTGCTTTTGTATTCAATCCCGATACAATTTCTGTGTTTCATGGTCAATGTGAAGGTCCAAGGGATACAGTAAACCTGCACTGGTGCATCGGAATCTAATACTGGTCTCCCAGGAGCCGTTCAAAGCACAAACTCTTAGAAGATTCACTCTTCTTGTACTTAAGTCGGATTTGTGCCTTTTGTATTCAATCCCGATACAATTTCTGTGTTTCATGGTCAATGTGAAGGTCCAAGGGATACAGTAAACCTGCACTGGTGCATCGGAAGCTAATACTGGTCTCCCAGGAGCAGCTCAAACCACAAACTCTTAGAGGATTCACTGTTCTTGTACTTCAGTCGGCATTGTGCCTTTTGTGTTTAATCCCGATACAATTTCTGTGTTTCGTGGTCAATGTGAAGGTCCAAGCGATACAATAAACCTGCACTGGTGCATCGGAAGCTAATACTGGTCTCCCAGGAGCCACTCAAAGCACAAACTCTTAGAAGATTCACACTTCTTGTACTTCAGTCGGCATTGTGCCTTTTGTATTTAATCCCGATGCAATTTCTGTGTTTCATGGTCATTGTGAAGGTCCAAAGGATACAATAAACCTGCACTGGTGCATCGGAAGCTAATACTGGTCTCCCAGGAGCCGCTCAAAGCACAAACTCTTAGAAGATTCACACTTCTTGTACTTCAGTCGGCATTGTGCTTTTGTATTCAATCCCGATACAATTTCTGTGTTTCATGGTCAATGTGAAGGTCCAAGTGATACAGTAAACCTGCACTGGTGCATCGGAAGCTAATACTGGCCTCCCAGGAGCCGCTCAAAGCACAAACTCTTAGAAGATTCACTCTTCTTGTACTTCAGTCGGCATTGTGCCTTTTGTATCTAATCCCGATACAATTTCTGTGTTTCATGGTCAATGTGACGGTCCATGGGATACAATAAACTTGCACCGGTGCATCGGAAGCTAATGCTGGTCTCCAAGGAGCCGCTCAAAGCACAAACTCTTAGAAGATTCACTCTTCTTGTACTTAAGTTGAATTTGTGCCTTTTGTATTCAATCCCGATTCAATTTCTGTGTTTCATGGTCAATGTGAAGGTCCAAGGGATACAGTAAACTTGCACTGGTGCATCAGAAGTTAATACTGGTCTCCCAGGAGCCGCTCAAAGCACAAACTCTTATAAGATTCACTCTTCTTGTACTTCAGTCGGCATTGTGCCTTTTGTATTTAATCCCGATGCAATTTCTGTGTTTCATGGTCAATGTGAAGGTCCAAGGGATACAATAAGCCTGCACTGGTGCATCGGAAGCTAATACTGGTATCCCAGGAGCCGCTCAAAGCACAAACTCTTAGAAGATTCACTCTTCTTGTACTTCAGTCGGCATTTTGCTTTTGTATTCAATCCCGATACAATTTCTCTACTTCATGGTCAATGTGAAGGTCCAAGGGATACAGTAAACCTGCACTGGTGCATCGGAATCTAATACTGGTCTCCCAGGAGCCGCTCAAAGCACAAACTCTCAGAAGATTCACTCTTCTTGTACTTAAGTCGAATTTGTGCCTTTTGTATTCAATCCCGATACAATTTCTGTGTTTCATGGTCAATGTGAAGGTCCAAGGGATACAGTAAACCTGCACTGGTGCATCGGAAGCTAATACTGGTCTCCCAGGAGCCGCTCAAAGCACAAACTCTTAGAAGATTCACTCTTCTTGTACTTAAGTCGGCATTGTGTTTTTTGTATTCAATCCCGATACAATTTCTGTGTTTCATGGTCAATGTGAAGGTCCAAGGGATACAGTAAACCTGCACTGGTGCATCGGAATCTAATACTGGTCTCCCAGGAGCCGCTCAAAGCACAAAGTCTCAGAAGATTCACTCTTCTTGTACTTAAGTCGAATTTGTGCCTTTTGTATTCAATCCCGATACAATTTCTGTGTTTCATGGTCAATGTGAAGGTCCAAGGGATACAGTAAACCTGCACTGGTGCATCGGAAGCTAATACTGGTATCCCAGGAGCCGCTCAAAGCACAAACTCTTAGAAGATTCACACTTCTTGTACTTCAGTCGGCATTGTGCTTTTTGTATTCAATCCCGATACTATTTCTGTGTTTCATGGTCAATGTGAAGGTCCAAGTGATACAGTATACCTGCACTGGTGCAATGGAAGCTAATACTGGCCTCCCAGGAGCCGCTCAAAGCACAAACTCTTAGAAGATTCACTCTTCTTGTACTTCAGTCGGCATTATGCCTTTTGTATTTAATCCCGATGCAATTTCTGTGTTTCATGGTCAATGTGAAGGTCCAAGGGATACAATAAACCTGCACCGGTGTATCGGAAGATAATGCTGGTCTCCCAGGAGCCGCTCAAAGCACAAACTCTTAGAAGATTCACTCTTCTTGTACTTAAGTCGAATTTGTGCCTTTTGTATTAAATCCCGATGCAATTTCTGTGTTTCATGGTCAATGTGAAGGTCCAAGGGATACAATAAACCTGCACTAGTGCATCGGAAGCTAATACTGGTCTCCCAGGAGCCGCTCAAAGCTCAAACTCTTAGAAGATTCACTCTTCTTGTACTTCAGTCGGCATTGTGCTTTTGAATCAATCCCGATACAATTTCTGTACTTCATGGTCAATGTGAAGGTCCAAGGGATACAGTAAACCTGCACTGGTGCATCGGAATCTAATACTGGTCTCCCAGGAGCCGCTCAAAGCACAAATTCTTAGAAGATTCACTCTTCTTGTACTTCAGTCGGCATTGTGCCTTTTGTATTTAATCCCGATGAAATTTCTGTGTTTCATGGTCACTGTGAAGGTCCAAGGGATACAATAAACCTGCACTGGTGCATCGGAAGCTAATACTGGTCTCCCAGGAGCCGTTCAAAGCACAAACTCTTAGAAGATTCACACTTCTTGTACTTCAGTCGGCATTGTGCTTTTGTATTCAATCCCGATACAATTTCTGTGATTCATGGTCAATGTGAAGGTCAAGGGATACAGTAAACCTGCACTGGTGCATCGGAATCTAATACTGGTCTCCCAGGAGCCGTTCAAAGCACAAACTCTTAGAAGATTCACTCTTCTTGTACTTAAGTCGGATTTGTGCCTTTTGTATTCAATCCCGATACAATTTCTGTGTTTCATGGTCAATGTGAAGGTCCAAGGGATACAGTAAACCTGCACTGGTGCATCGGAAGCTAATACTGGTCTCCCAGGACCCGCTCAAACCACAAACTCTTAGAGGATTCACTGTTCTTGTACTTCAGTCGGCATTGTGCCTTTTGTGTTTAATCCCGATGCAATTTCTGTGTTTCATGGTCAATGTGAAGGTCCAAGCGATACAATAAACCTGCACTGGTGCATCGGAAGCTAATACTGGTCTCCCAGGAGCCGCTCAAAGCACAAACTCTTAGAAGATTCACACTTCTTGTACTTCAGTCGGCATTGTGCCTTTTGTATTCAATCCCGATACAATTTCTGTGTTTCATGGTCAATGTGAAGGTCCAAGTGATACAGTAAACCTGCACTGGTGCATCGGAAGCTAATACTGGCCTCCCAGGAGCCGCTCAAAGCACAAACTCTTAGAAGATTCACTCTTCTTGTACTTCAGTCGGCATTGTGCCTTTTGTATCTAATCCCGATACAATTTCTGTGTTTCATGGTCAATGTGACGGTCCAAGGGATACAATAAACCTGCACCGGTGCATCGGAAGCTAATGCTGGTCTCCCAGGAGCCGCTCAAAGCACAAACTCTTAGAAGATTCACTCTTCTTGTACTTCAGTCGGCATTGTGCCTTTTGTATTTAATCCCGATGCAATTTCTGTGTTTCATGGTCAATGTGAAGGTCCAAGGGATACAATAAGCCTGCACTGGTGCATCGGAAGCTAATACTGGTCTTCCAGGAGCCGCTCAAAGCACAAACTCTTAGAAGATTCACTCTTCTTGTACTTCAGTCGGCATTGTGCTTTTGTATTCAATCCCGATACAATTTCTGTGTTTCATGGTCAATGTGAAGGTCCAAGGGATACAGTAAACCTGCAATGGTGCATCGGAATCTAATACTGGTCTCCCAGGAGCCGCTCAATGCACAAACTCTCAGAAGATTCACTCTTCTTGTACTTAAGTTGAATTTGTGCCTTTTGTATTCAATCCCGATACAATTTCTGTGTTTCATGGTCAATGTGAAGGTCCAAGGGATACAGTAAACCTGCACTGGTGCATCGGAAGCTAATACTGGTCTCCCAGGAGCCGCTCAAAGCACAAACTCTTAGAAGGTTCACTCTTCTTGTACTTCAGTCGGCATTGTGCTTTTGTATTCAATCCCGATACAATTTCTATGTTTCATGGTCAATGTGAAGGTCCAAGGAATACAGTAAACCTGCACTGGTGCATCGGAATCTAATACTGGTCTCCCAGGAGCCGCTCAAAGCACAAACTCTCAGAAGATTCACTCTTCTTGTACTTAAGTCGAATTTGTGGCTTTTGTATTCAATCCCGATACAATTTCTGTGTTTCATGGTCAATGTGAAGGTCCAAGGGATACAGTAAACCTGCACTGGTGCATCGGAAGCTAATACTGGTCTCCCAGGAGCCGCTCAAAACTCATACTTTTAGAAGATTCACTCTTCTTGTACTTCAGTCGGCATTGTGCCTTTTGTATTCAATCCCAATACAATTTCTGTGTTTCATGGTCAATGTGAAGGTCCAAGGGATACAGTAAACTTGCACTGGTGCATCGGAATCTAATACTGGTCTCAAAGGAGTCGCTCAAAGCACAAACTCTTAGAAGATTCACTCTTCTTGTACTTCAGTCGGCATTTTGCATTTTGTATTTAATCCCGATGCAATTTCTGTGTTTCATTGCCACTGTGAAGGTCCAAGGGATACAATAAACCTGCACTGGTGCATCGGAAGCTAATACTGGTATCCCAGGAGCCGCTCAAAGCACAAACTCTTAGAAGATTCACTCTTCTTGTACTTAAGTAGGCATTGTGCCTTTTGTATTTAATCCCGATGCAATTTCTGTGTTTCATGGTCAATGGGAAGGTCCAAGGGATACAATAAACCTGCACCGGTGCATCGGAATCTAATACTGGTCTCCCAGGAGCCGCTCAAAGCACAAACTCTTAGAAGATTCACTCTTCTTGTACTTCAGTCGGCATTGTGCCTTTTGTATTTAATCCCGATGCAATTTCTGTGTTTCATGGTCAATGTGATGGTCCAAGGGATACAATAAACCTGCACTGGTGCATCGGAAGCTAATACTGGTCTCCCAGGAGCCGCTCAAAGCACAAACTCTTAGAAGATTCACTCTTCTTGTACTTCAGTCGGCATTGTGCTTTTTTATTCAATCCCGATACAATTTCTGTGTTTCATGGTCAATGTGAAGGTCCAAGGGAAACAGTAAACCTGCACTGGTGCATCGGAAGCTAATACAGGCCTCCCAGGAGCCGCTCAAAGCACAAACTGTTATAAGATTCACTCTTCATGTACTTCAGTCGGCATTGTGCCTTTTGTATTTAATCCCGATGCAATTTCTGTGTTTCATGGTCAATGTGAAGGTCCAAAGGATACAATAAACCTGCACTGGTGCATCGGAAGCTAATACTGGTCTCCCAGGAGCCGCTCAAAGCACAAACTCTTAGAAGATTCACACTTCTTGTACTTCAGTCGGCATTGTGCCTTTTGTATTCAATCCCGATACAATTTCTGTGTTTCATGGTCAATGTGAAGGTCCAAGTGATACAGTAAACCTGCACTGGTGCATCGGAAGCTAATACTGGCCTCCCAGGAGCCGCTCAAAGCACAAACTCTTAGAAGATTCACTCTTCTTGTACTTCAGTCGGCATTGTGCCTTTTGTATCTAATCCCGATGCAATTTCTGTGTTTCATGGTCAATGTGATGGTCCAAGGGATACAATAAACCTGCACCGGTGCATCGGAAGCTAATGCTGGTCTCCAAGGAGCCGCTCAAAGCACAAACTCTTAGAAGATTCACTCTTCTTGTACTTAAGTCGAATTTGTTCCTTTTGTCTTCAATCCCGATTCAATTTCTGTGTTTCATGGTCAATGTGAAGGTCCAAGGGATACAGTAAACCTGCACTGGTGCATCAGAAGCTAATACAGGTCTCCCAGGAGCCGCTCAAAGCACAAATTCTTATAAGATTCACTCTTCTTGTACTTCAGTCGGCATTGTGCCTTTTGTATTTAATCCCGATGCAATTTCTGTGTTTCATGGTCAATGTGAAGGTCCAAGGGATACAATAAGCCTGCACTGGTGCATCGGAAGCTAATACTGGTCTCCCAGGAGCCGCTCAAAGCACAAACTCTTAGAAGATTCACTCTTCTTGTACTTCAATCGGCATTGTGCTTTTGTATTCAATCCCGATACAATTTCTGTGTTTCATGGTCAATGTGAAGGTCCAAGGGATACAGTAAACCTTCACTGGTGCATCGGAATATAATACTGGTCTCCCAGGAGCCGCTCAAAGCACAAACTCTCAGAAGATTCACTCTTCTTGTACTTAAGTCGAATTTGTGCCTTTTATATTCAATCCCGATACAATTTCTGTGTTTCATGGTCAATGTGAAGGTCCAAGGGATACAGTAAACCTGCACTGGTGCATCGGAAGCTAATACTGGTCTCCCAGGAGCCGCTCAAAGCACAAACTCTTAGAAGATTCACTCTTCTTGTACTTAAGTCGTCATTGTATCTTTTGTATTAAATCCCGATGCAATTTCTGTGTTTCATGGTCAATGTGAAGGTCCAAAGGATACAATAAACCTGCACTAGTGCATCGGAAGCTAATACTGGTCTCCCAGGAGCCGCTCAAAGCTCATACTCTTAGAAGATTCACTCTTCTTGTACTTCAGTCGGCATTGTGCTTTTGTATTCAATCCCAATACAATTTCTGTGTTTCATGGTCAATGTGAAGGTCCAAGGGATACAGAAAACTTGCACTGGTGCATCGGAATCTAATACTGGTCTCCCAGGAGCCGCTCAAAGCACAAACTCTTAGAAGATTCACTCTTCTTGTACTTCAGTCGGCATTGTGCATTTTGTATTTAATCCCGATGCAATTTCTGTGTTTCATGGTCACTGTGAAGGTCCAAGGGATACAATAAACCTGCACTGGTGCATCGGAAGCTAATACTGGTATCCCAGGAGCCGCTCAAAGCACAAACTCTTAGAAGATTCACACTTCTTGTACTTCAGTCGGCATTGTGCTTTTGTATTCAATCCCGATACTATTTCTGTGTTTCATGGTCAATGTGAAGGTCCAAGTGATACAGTATACCTGCACTGGTGCATCGGAAGCTAATACTGGCCTCCCAGGAGCCGCTCAAAGCACAAACTCTTAGAAGATTCACTCTTCTTGTACTTCAGTCGGCATTGTGCCTTTTGTATTTAATCCCGATGCAATTTCTGTGTTTCATGGTCAATGTGAAGGTCCAAGGGATACAGTAAACCTGCACTGGTGCATCGGAAGCTAATACTGGTCTCCCAGGAGCCGCTCAAAGCACAAACTCTTAGAAGATTCACTCTTCTTGTAGTTCAGTCGGCATTGTGTCTTTTGTATCAAATCCCGATGCAATTTCTGTGTTTCATGGTCAATGTGAAGGTCCAAGGAATACAATAAACCTGCACTAGTGCATCGGAAGCTAACACTGGTCTCCCAGGAGCCACTCAAGGCTCATACTCTTAGAAGATTCACTCTTCTTGTACTTCAGTCGGCATTGTGCTTTTGTATTCAATCCCAATACAATTTCTGTGTTTCATGGTCAATGTGAAGGTACAAGGGATACAGTAAACTTGCACTGGTGCATCGGAATCTAATACTGGTCTCCCAGGAGCCGCTAAAAGCACAAACTCTTAGAAGATTCACTCTTCTTGTACTTCAGTCGGCATTGTGCATTTTGTATTTAATCCCGATGCAATTTCTGTGTTTCATTGTCACTGTGAAGGTCCAAGGGATACAATAAACCTGCACTGGTGCATCGGAAGCTAATACTGGTATCCCAGGAGCCGCTCAAAGCACAAACTCTTAGAAGATTCACTCTTCTTGTACTTCAGTCGGCATTGTGCTTTTGTATTCAATCCCGATACAATTTCTGTGTTTCATGGTCAATGTGAAGGTCCAAGGGATACAGTAAACCTGCACTGGTGCATCGGAATCTAATACTGGTCTCCCAGGAGCCGTTCAAAGCACAAACTCTTAGAAGATTCACTCTTCTTGTACTTAAGTCGGATTTGTGCCTTTTGTATTCAATCCCGATACAATTTCTGTGTTTCATGGTCAATGTGAAGGTCCAAGGGATACAGTAAACCTGCACTGGTGCATCGGAAGCTAATACTGGTCTCCCAGGACCCGCTCAAACCACAAACTCTTAGAGGATTCACTGTTCTTGTACTTCAGTCGGCATTGTGCCTTTTGTGTTTAATCCCGATGCAATTTCTGTGTTTCATGGTCAATGTGAAGGTCCAAGCGATACAATAAACCTGCACTGGTGCATCGGAAGCTAATACTGGTCTCCCAGGAGCCGCTCAAAGCACAAACTCTTAGAAGATTCACACTTCTTGTACTTCAGTCGGCATTGTGCCTTTTGTATTTAATCCCGATGCAATTTCTGTGTTTCATGGTCAATGTGAAGGTCCAAAGGATACAATAAACCTGCACTGGTGCATCGGAAGCTAATACTGGTCTCCCAGGAGCCGCTCAAAGCACAAACTCTTAGAAGATTCACACTTCTTGTACTTCAGTCGGCATTGTGCTTTTGTATTCAATCCCGATACAATTTCTGTGTTTCATGGTCAATGTGAAGGTCCAAGTGATACAGTAAACCTGCACTGGTGCATCGGAAGCTAATACTGGCCTCCCAGGAGCCGCTCAAAGCACAAACTCTTAGAAGATTCACTCTTCTTGTACTTCAGTCGGCATTGTGCCTTTTGTATCTAATCCGGATACAATTTCTGTGTTTCATGGTCAATGTGACGGTCCAAGGGATACAATAAACCTGCACCGGTGCATCGGAAGCTAATGCTGGTCTCCAAGGAGCCGCTCAAAGCACAAACTCTTAGAAGATTCACTCTTCTTGTACTTAAGTTGAATTTGTGCCTTTTGTATTCAATCCCGATTCAATTTATGTGTTTCATGGTCAATGTGAAGGTCCAAGGGATACAGTAAACTTGCACTGGTGCATCAGAAGCTAATACTGGTCTCCCAGGAGCCGCTCAAAGCACAAACTCTTATAAGATTCACTCTTCTTGTACTTCAGTCGGCATTGTGCCTTTTGTATTTAATCCCGATGCAATTTCTGTGTTTCATGGTCAATGTGAAGGTCCAAGGGATACAATAAGCCTGCACTGGTGCATCGGAAGCTAATACTGGTATCCCAGGAGCCGCTCAAAGCACAAACTCTTAGAAGATTCACTCTTCTTGTACTTCAGTCGGCATTGTGCTTTTGTATTCAATCCCGATACAATTTATGTGTTTCATGGTCAATGTGAAGGTCCAAGGGATACAGTAAACATGCACTGGTGCATCGGAATCTAATACTGGTCTCCCAGAAGCCGCTCAAAGCACAAACTCTCAGAAGATTCACTCTTCTTGTACTTAAGTCGAATTTGTGCCTTTTGTATTCAATCCCGATACAATTTCTGTGTTTCATGGTCAATGTGAAGGTCCAAGGGATACAGTAAACCTGCACTGGTGCATCGGAAGCTAATACTGGTCTCCCAGGAGCCGCTCAAAGCACAAACTCTTAGAAGATTCACTCTTCTTGTACTTAAGTCGGCATTGTGTCTTTTGTATTCAATCCCGATACAATTTGTGTGTTTCATGGTCAATGTGAAGGTCCAAGTGATACAGTAAACCTGCACTGGTGCATCGGAAGCTAATGCTGGTCTCTCAGGAGCCGCTCAAATCACAAACTCTTAGAAGATTCACTCTTCTTGTACTTCAGTCGGCATTGTGCATTTTGTATTTAATCCCGATGCAATTTCTGTGTTTCATTGCCACTGTGAAGGTCCAAGGGATACAATAAACCTGCACTGGTGCATCGGAAGCTAATACTGGTATCCCAGGAGCCGCTCAAAGCACAAACTCTTAGAAGATTCACTCTTCTTGTACTTCAGTCGGCATTGTGCCTTTTGTATTTAATCCCGATGCAATTTCTGTGTTTCATGGTCAATGGGAAGGTCCAAGGGATACAATAAACCTGCACCGGTGCATCGGAAGCTAATGCTGGTCTCTCAGGAGCCGCTCAAATCACAAACTCTTAGATGATTCACTCTTCTTGTATTTAAGTCGAATTTGTGCCTTTTGTATTCAATCCCAATACAATTTCTGTGTTTCATGGTCAATGTGAAGGTCGAAGGGATACAGTAAACCTGCACTGGTGCATCGGAATCTAATACTGGTCTCCCAGAAGCCGCTCAAGGCACAAACTCTTAGAAGATTCACTCTTCTTGTACTTCAGTCGGCATTGTGCCTTTTGTATTTAATCCCGATGCAATTTCTGTGTTTCATGGTCAATGTGATGGTCCAAGGGATACAATAAACCTGCACTGGTGCATCGGAAGCTAATACTGGTCTCCCAGGAGCCGCTCAAAGCACAAACTCTTAGAAGATTCACTCTTCTTGTACTTCAGTCGGCATTTTGCTTTTGTATTCAATCCCGATACAATTTCTGTGTTTCATGGTCAATGTGAAGGTCCAAGGGATACAGTAAACCTGCACTGGTGCATCGGAAGCTAATACTGGCCTCCCAGGAGCCGCTCAAATCACAAACTCTTATAAGATTCACTCTTCATGTACTTCAGTCGGCATTGTGCCTTTTGTATTTAATCCCGATGCAATTTCTGTGTTTCATGGTCAATGTGAAGGTCCAAAGGATACAATAAACCTGCACTGGTGCATCGGAAGCTAATACTGGTCTCCCAGGAGCCGCTCAAAGCACAAACTCTTAGAAGATTCACACTTCTTGTACTTCAGTCGGCATTGTGCCTTTTGTATTCAATCCCGATACAATTTCTGTGTTACATGGTCAATGTGAAGGTCCAAGTGATACAGTTAACCTGCACTGGTGCATCGGAAGCTAATACTGGCCTCCCAGGAGCCGCTCAAAGCACAAACTCTTAGAAGATTCACTCTTCTTGTACTTCAGTCGGCATTGTGCCTTTTGTATCTAATCCCGATGCAATTTCTGTGTTTCATGGTCAATGTGACGGTCCAAGGGATACAATAAACCTGCACCGGTGCATCGGAAGCTAATGCTGGTCTCCAAGGAGCCGCTCAAAGCACAAACTCTTAGAAGATTCACTCTTCTTGTACTTAAGTCGAATTTGTGCCTTTTGTATTCAATCCCGATTCAATTTCTGTGTTTCATGGTCAATGTGAAGGTCCAAGGGATACAGTAAACCTGCACTGGTGCATCAGAAGCTAATACAGGTCTCCCAGGAGCCGCTCAAAGCACAAACTCTTATTAGATTCACTCTTCTTGTACTTCAGTCGGCATTGTGCCTTTTGTATTTAATCCCGATGCTATTTCTGTGTTTCATGGTCAATGTGAAGGTCCAAGGGATACAATAAGCCTGCACTGGTGCATCGGAAGCTAATATTGGTCTCCCAGGAGCCGCTCAAAGCACAAACTCTTAGAAGATTCACTCTTCTTGTACTTCAGTCGGCATTGTGCATTTTGTATTTAATCCCGATGCAATTTCTGTGTTTCATGGTCACTGTGAAGGTCCAAGGGATACAATAAACCTGCACTGGTGCATCGGAAGCTAATACTGGTATCCCAGGAGCCGCTCAAAGCACAAACTCTTAGAAGATTCACACTTCTTGTACTTCAGTCGGCATTGTGCCTTTTGTATTCAATCCCGATACTATTTCTGTGTTTCATGGTCAATGTGAAGGTCCAAGTGATACAGTATACCTGCACTGGTGCATCGGAAGCTAATACTGGCCTCCCAGGAGCCACTCAAAGCACAAACTCTTAGAAGATTCACTCTTCTTGTACTTCAGTCGGCATTGTGCCTTTTGTATTTAATCCCGATGCAATTTCTGTGTTTCATGGTCAATGTGAAGGTCCAAGGGATACAGTAAACCTGCACTGGTGCATCGGAAGCTAATACTGGTCTCCCAGGAGCCGCTCAAAACACAAACTCTTAGAAGATTCACTCTTCTTGTAGTTCAGTCGGCATTGTGTCTTTTGTATTAAATCCCGATGCAATTTCTGTGTTTCATGGTCAATGTGAAGGTCCAAGGAATACAATAAACCTGCACTAGTGCATCGGAAGCTAATACTGGTCTCCCAGGAGCCGCTCAAAGCTCATACTCTTAGAAGATTCACTCTTCTTGTACTTCAGTCGGCATTGTGCTTTTGTATTCAATCCCAATACAATTTCTGTGTTTCATGGTCAATGTGAAGGTACAAGGGATACAGTAAACTTGCACTGGTGCATCGGAATCTAATACTGGTCTCCCAGGAGCCGCTCAAAGCACAAACTCTTAGAAGATTCACTCTTCTTGTACTTCAGTCGGCATTGTGCATTTTGTATTTAATCCCGATGCAATTTCTGTGTTTCATGGTCACTGTGAAGGTCCAAGGGATACAATAAACCTGCACTGGTGCATCGGAAGCTAATACTGGTATCCCAGGAGCCGCTCAAAGCACAAACTCTTAGAAGATTCACTCTTCTTGTACTTCAGTCGGCATTGTGCTCTAGTATTCAATCCCGATACAATTTCTGTGTTTCATGGTCAATTTGAAGTTCCAAGGGATACAGTAAACCTGCACTGGTGCATCGGAATCTAATACTGGTCTCCCAGGAGCCGTTCAAAGCACAAACTCTTAGAAGATTCACTCTTCTAGTACTTAAGTCGAATTTATGCCTTTTGTATTCAATCCCGATACAATTTCTGTGTTTCATGGTCAATGTGAAGGTCCAAGGGATACAGTAAACCTGCACTGGTGCATCGGAAGCTAATACTGGTCTCCCAGGAGCCGCTCAAAGCACAAACTCTTAGAAGATTCACTCTTCTTGTACTTAAGTCGGCATTGTGTCTTTTGTATTCAATCCCGATACAATTTCTGTGTTTCATGGTCAATGTGAAGGTCCAAGTGATACAGTAAACCTGCACTGGTGCATCGGAAGCTAATGCTGGTCTCTCAGGAGCCGCTCAAATCACAAACTCTTAGAAGATTCACTCTTCTTGTACTTCAGTCGGCATTGTGCATTTTGTATTTAATCCCGATGCAATTTCTGTGTTTCATTGCCACTGTGAAGGTCCAAGGGATACAATAAACCTGCACTGGTGCATCGGAAGCTAATACTGGTATCCCAGGAGCCGCTCAAAGCACAAACTCTTAGAAGATTCACTCTTCTTGTACTTCAGTCGGCATTGTGCCTTTTGTATTTAATCCCGATGCAATTTCTGTGTTTCATGGTCAATGGGAAGGTCCAAGGGATACGATAAACCTGCACCGGTGCATCGGAAGCTAATGCTGGTCTCTCAGGAGCCGCTCAAATCACAAACTCTTAGATGATTCACTCTTCTTGTACTTAAGTCGAATTTGTGCCTTTTGTATTCAATCCCAATACAATTTCTGTGTTTCATGGTCAATGTGAAGGTCCAAGGGATACAGTAAACCTGCACTGGTGCATCGGAATCTAATACTGGTCTCCCAGGAGCCGCTCAAAGCACAAACTCTTAGAAGATTCACTCTTCTTGTACTTCAGTCGGCATTGTGCCTTTTGTATTTAATCCCGATGCAATTTCTGTGTTTCATGGTCAATGTGATGGTCCAAGGGATACAATAAACCTGCACTGGTGCATCGGAAGCTAATACTGGTCTCCCAGGAGCCGCTCAAAGCACAAACTCTTAGAAGATTCACTCTTCTTGTACTTCAGTCGGCATTTTGCTTTTGTATTCAATCCCGATACAATTTCTGTGTTTCATGGTCAATGTGAAGGTCCAAGGGATACAGTAAACCTGCACTGGTGCATCGGAAGCTAATACTGGCCTCCCAGGAGCCGCTCAAATCACAAACTCTTATAAGATTCACTCTTCATGTACTTCAGTCGGCATTGTGCCTTTTGTATTTAATCCCGATGCAATTTCTGTGTTTCATGGTCAATGTGAAGGTCCAAAGGATACAATAAACCTGCACTGGTGCATCGGAAGCTAATACTGGTCTCCCAGGAGCCGCTCAAAGCACAAACTCTTAGAAGATTCACACTTCTTGTACTTCAGTCGGCATTGTGCCATTTGTATTCAATCCCGATACAATTTCTGTGTTTCATGGTCAATGTGAAGGTCCAAGTGATACAGTTAACCTGCACTGGTGCATCGGAAGCTAATACTGGCCTCCCAGGAGCCGCTCAAAGCACAAACTCTTAGAAGATTCACTCTTCTTGTACTTCAGTCGGCATTGTGCCTTTTGTATCTAATCCCGATGCAATTTCTGTGTTTCATGGTCAATGTGACGGTCCAAGGGATACAATAAACCTGCACCGGTGCATCGGAAGCTAATGCTGGTCTCCAAGGAGCCGCTCAAAGCACAAACTCTTAGAAGATTCACTCTTCTTGTACTTAAGTCGAATTTGTGCCTTTTGTATTCAATCCCGATTCAATTTCTGTGTTTCATGGTCAATGTGAAGGTCCAAGGGATACAGTAAACCTGCACTGGTGCATCAGAAGCTAATACAGGTCTCCCAGGAGCCGCTCAAAGCACAAACTCTTATAAGATTCACTCTTCTTGTACTTCAGTCGGCATTGTGCCTTTTGTATTTAATCCCGATGCAATTTCTGTGTTTCATGGTCAATGTGAAAGTCCAAGGGATACAATAAGCCTGCACTGGTGCATCGGAAGCTAATACTGGTCTCCCAGGAGCCGCTCAAAGCACAAACTCTTAGAAGATTCACACTTCTTGTACTTCAGTCGGCATTGTGCCTTTTGTATTCAATCCCGATACTATTTCTGTGTTTCATGGTCAATGTGAAGGTCCAAGTGATACAGTATACCTGCACTGGTGCATCGGAAGCTAATACTGGCCTCCCAGGAGCCACTCAAAGCACAAACTCTTAGAAGATTCACTCTTCTTGTACTTCAGTCGGCATTGTGCCTTTTGTATTTAATCCCGATGCAATTTCTGTGTTTCATGGTCAATGTGAAGGTCCAAGGGATACAGTAAACCTGCACTGGTGCATCGGAAGCTAATACTGGTCTCCCAGGAGCCGCTCAAAACACAAACTCTTAGAAGATTCACTCTTCTTGTAGTTCAGTCGGCATTGTGTCTTTTGTATTAAATCCCGATGCAATTTCTGTGTTTCATGGTCAATGTGAAGGTCCAAGGAATACAATAAACCTGCACTAGTGCATCGGAAGCTAATACAGGTCTCCCAGGAGCCGCTCAAAGCTCATACTCTTAGAAGATTCACTCTTCTTGTACTTCAGTCGGCATTGTGCTTTTGTATTCAATCCCAATACAATTTCTGTGTTTCATGGTCAATGTGAAGGTACAAGGGATACAGTAAACTTGCACTGGTGCATCGGAATCTAATACTGGTCTCCCAGGAGCCGCTCAAAGCACAAACTCTTAGAAGATTCACTCTTCTTGTACTTCAGTCGGCATTGTGCATTTTGTATTTAATCCCGATGCAATTTCTGTGTTTCATGGTCACTGTGAAGGTCCAAGGGATACAATAAACCTGCACTGGTGCATCGGAAGCTAATACTGGTATCCCAGGAGCCGCTCAAAGCACAAACTCTTAGAAGATTCACTCTTCTTGTACTTCAGTCGGCATTGTGCTTTTGTATTCAATCCCGATACAATTTCTGTGTTTCATGGTCAATTTGAAGTTCCAAGGGATACAGTAAACCTGCACTGGTGCATCGGAATCTAATACTGGTCTCCCAGGAGCCGTTCAAAGCACAAACTCTTAGAAGATTCACTCTTCTAGTACTTAAGTCGAATTTGTGCCTTTTGTATTCAATCCCGATACAATTTCTGTGTTTCATGGTCAATGTGAAGGTCCAAGGGATACAGTAAACCTGCACTGGTGCATCGGAAGCTAATACTGGTCTCCCAGGAGCCGCTCAAAGCACAAACTCTTAGAAGATTCACTCTTCTTGTACTTAAGTCGGCATTGTGTTTTTTGTATTCAATCCCGATACAATTTCTGTGTTTCATGGTCAATGTGAAGGTCCAAGTGATACAGTAAACCTGCACTGGTGCATCGGAAGCTAATGCTGGTCTCTCAGGAGCCGCTCAAATCACAAACTCTTAGAAGATTCACACTTCTTGTACTTCAGTCGGCATTGTGCATTTTGTATTTAATCCCGATGCAATTTCTGTGTTTCATTGCCACTGTGAAGGTCCAAGGGATACAATAAACCTGCACTGGTGCATCGGAAGCTAATACTGGTATCCCAGGAGCCGCTCAAAGCACAAACTCTTAGAAGATTCACTCTTCTTGTACTTCAGTCGGAATTGTGCCTTTTGTATTTAATCCCGATGCAATTTCTGTGTTTCATGGTCAATGGGAAGGTCCAAGGGATACAATAAACCTGCACCGGTGCATCGGAAGCTAATGCTGGTCTCTCAGGAGCCGCTCAAATCACAAACTCTTAGATGATTCACTCTTCTTGTACTTAAGTCGAATTTGTGCCTTTTGTATTCAATCCCAATACAATTTCTGTGTTTCATGGTCAATGTGAAGGTCCAAGGGATACAGTAAACCTGCACTGGTGCATCGGAATCTAATACTGGTCTCCCAGGAGCCGCTCAAAGCACAAACTCTTAGAAGATTCACTCTTCTTGTACTTCAGTCGGCATTGTGCCTTTTGTATTTAATCCCGATGCAATTTCTGTGTTTCATGGTCAATGTGATGGTCCAAGGGATACAATAAACCTGCACTGGTGCATCGGAAGCTAATACTGGTCTCCCAGGAGCCGCTCAAAGCACAAACTCTTAGAAGATTCACTCTTCTTGTACTTCAGTCGGCATTTTGCATTTGTATTCAATCCCGATACAATTTCTGTGTTTCATGGTCAATGTGAAGGTCCAAGGGATACAGTAAACCTGCACTGGTGCATCGGAAGCTAATACTGGCCTCCCAGGAGCCGCTCAAATCACAAACTCTTATAAGATTCACTCTTCATGTACATCAGTCGGCATTGTGCCTTTTGTATTTAATCCCGATGCAATTTCTGTGTTTCATGGTCAATGTGAAGGTCCAAAGGATACAATAAACCTGCACTGGTGCATCGGAAGCTAATACTGGTCTCCCAGGAGCCGCTCAAAGCACAAACTCTTAGAAGATTCACACTTCTTGTACTTCAGTCGGCATTGTGCCTTTTGTATTCAATCCCGATACAATTTCTGTGTTTCATGGTCAATGTGAAGGTCCAAGTGATACAGTTAACCTGCACTGGTGCATCGGAAGCTAATACTGGCCTCCCAGGAGCCGCTCAAAGCACAAACTCTTAGAAGATTCACTCTTCTTGTACTTCAGTCGGCATTGTGCCTTTTGTATCTAATCCCGATGCAATTTCTGTGTTTCATGGTCAATGTGACGGTCCAAGGGATACAATAAACCTGCACCGGTGCATCGGAAGCTAATGCTGGTCTCCAAGGAGCCGCTCAAAGCACAAACTCTTAGAAGATTCACTCTTCTTGTACTTAAGTCGAATTTGTGCCTTTTGTATTCAATCCCGATTCAATTTCTGTGTTTCATGGTCAATGTGAAGGTCCAAGGGATACAGTAAACCTGCACTGGTGCATCAGAAGCTAATACAGGTCTCCCAGGAGCCGCTCAAAGCACGAACTCTTATAAGATTCAGTCTTCTTGTACTTCAGTCGGCATTGTGCCTTTTGTATTTAATCCCGATGCAATTTCTGTGTTTCATGGTCAATGTGAAGGTCCAATGGATACAATAAGCCTGCACTGGTGCATCGGAAGCTAATACTGGTCTCCCAGGAGCCGCTCAAAGCACAAACTCTTAGAAGATTCACTCTTCTTGTACTTCAGTCGGCATTGTGCATTTTGTATTTAATCCCGATGCAATTTCTGTGTTTCATGGTCACTGTGAAGGTCCAAGGGATACAATAAACCTGCACTGGTGCATCGGAAGCTAATACTGGTATCCCAGGAGCCGCTCAAAGCACAAACTCTTAGAAGATTCACACTTCTTGTACTTCAGTCGGCATTGTGCCTTTTGTATTCAATCCCGATACTATTTCTGTGTTTCATGGTCAATGTGAAGGTCCAAGTGATACAGTATACATGCACTGGTGCATCGGAAGCTAATACTGGCCTCCCAGGAGCCACTCAAAGCACAAACTCTTAGAAGATTCACTCTTCTAGTACTTCAGTCGGCATTGTGCCTTTTGTATTTAATCCCGATGCAATTTCTGTGTTTCATGGTCAATGTGAAGGTCCAAGGGATACAGTAAACCTGCACTGGTGCATCGGAAGCTAATACTGGTCTCCCAGGAGCCGCTCAAAACACAAACTCTTAGAAGATTCACTCTTCTTGTAGTTCAGTCGGCATTGTGTCTTTTGTATTAAATCCCGATGCAATTTCTGTGTTTCATGGTCAATGTGAAGGTCCAAGGAATACAATAAACCTGCACTAGTGCATCGGAAGCTAATACTGGTCTCCCAGGAGCCGCTCAAAGCTCATACTCTTAGAAGATTCACTCTTCTTGTACTTCAGTCGGCATTGTGCTTTTGTATTCAATCCCAATACAATTTCTGTGTTTCATGGTCAATGTGAAGGTACAAGGGATACAGTAAACTTGCACTGGTGCATCGGAATCTAATACTGGTCTCCCAGGAGCCGCTCAAAGCACAAACTCTTAGAACATTCACTCTTCTTGTACTTCAGTCGGCATTGTGCATTTTGTATTTAATCCCGATGCAATTTCTGTGTTTCATGGTCACTGTGAAGGTCCAAGGGATACAATAAACCTGCACTGGTGCATCGGAAGCTAATACTGGTATCCCAGGAGCCGCTCAAAGCACAAACTCTTAGAAGATTCACTCTTCTTGTACTTCAGTCGGCATTGTGGATTTGTATTCAATCCCGATACAATTTCTGTGTTTCATGGTCAATTTGAAGTTCCAAGGGATACAGTAAACCTGCACTGGTGCATCGGAATCTAATACTGGTCTCCCAGGAGCCGTTCAAAGCACAAACTCTTAGAAGATTCACTCTTCTAGTACTTAAGTCGAATTTGTGCCTTTTGTATTCAATCCCGATACAATTTCTGTGTTTCATGGTCAATGTGAAGGTCCAAGGGATACAGTAAACCTGCACTGGTGCATCGGAAGCTAATACTGGTCTCCCAGGAGCCGCTCAAACCACAAACTCTTAGAGGATTCACTGTTCTTGTAC
Source organism: Schistocerca nitens (assembly GCF_023898315.1). Classification (NCBI taxonomy): domain Eukaryota; kingdom Metazoa; phylum Arthropoda; class Insecta; order Orthoptera; family Acrididae; genus Schistocerca; species Schistocerca nitens. The sequence goes on along the minus strand of NC_064624.1, from coordinate 36,041,008 downwards.
TTCAGTCGGCATTGTGCCTTTTGTGTTTAATCCCGATGCAATTTCTGTGTTTCATGGTCAATGTGAAGGTCCAAGCGATACAATAAACCTGCACTGGTGCATCGGAAGCTAATACTGGTCTCCCAGGAGCCGCTCAAAGCACAAACTCTTAGAAGATTCACACTTCTTGTACTTCAGTCGGCATTGTGCCTTTTGTATTTAATCCCGATGCAATTTCTGTGTTTCATGGTCAATGTGAAGGTCCAAAGGATATAATAAACCTGCACTGGTGCATCGGAAGCTAAGACTGGTCTCCCAGGAGCCGCTCAAAGCACAAACTCTTAGAAGATTCACACTTCTTGTACTTCAGTCGGCATTGTGCTTTTGTATTCAATCCCGATACAATATCTGTGTTTCATGGTCAATGTGAAGGTCCAAGTGATACAGTAAACCTGCACTGGTGCATCGGAAGCTAATACTGGCCTCCCAGGAGCCGCTCAAAGCACAAACTCTTAGAAGATTCACTCTTCTTGTACTTCAGTCGGCATTGTGCTTTTGTATTCAATCCCGATACAATTTCTGTGTTTCATGGTCAATGTGAAGGTCCAAGGGATACAGTAAACCTGCGATGGTGCATCGGAATCTAATACTGGTCTCCCAGGAGCCGCTCAAAGCACAAACTCTCAGAAGATTCACTCTTCTTGTACTTAAGTCGAATTTGTGCCTTTTGTATTCAATCCCGATACAATTTCTGTGTTTCATGGTCAATGTGAAGGTCCAAGGGATTCAGTAAACCTGCACTGGTGCATCGGAAGCTAATACTGGTCTCCCAGGAGCTGCTCAAACCACAAACTCTTAGAGGATTCACTGTTCTTGTACTTCAGTCGGCATTGTGCCTTTTGTGTTTAATCCCGATGCAATTTCTGTGTTTCATGGTCAATGTGAAGGTCGAAGCGATACAATAAACCTGCACCGGTGCATCGGAAGCTAATGCTGGTCTCCCAGGAGCCGCTCAAAGCACAAACTCTTAGAAGATTCACTCTTCTTGTACTTAAGTCGAATTTGTGCCTTTTGTATTAAATCCCGATGCAATTTCTGTGTTTCATGGTCAATGTGAAGGTCCAAGGGATACAATAAACCTGCACTGGTGCATCGGAAGCTAATACTGGCCTCCCAGGAGCCGCTCAAAGCACAAACTCTTAGAAGATTCACTCTTCTTGTACTTCAGTCGGCATTGTGCCTTTTGTATCTACTCCCGATACAATTTCTGTGTTTCATGGTCAATGTGACGGTCCAAGGGATACAATAAACCTGCACCGGTGCATCGGAAGCTAATGCTGGTCTCCAAGGAGCCGCTCAAAGCACAAACTCTTAGAAGATTCACTCTTCTTGTACTTAAGTCGAATTTGTGCCTTTTGTATTCAATCCCGATTCAATTTCTGTGTTTCATGGTCAATGTGAAGGTCCAAGGATACAGTAAACCTGCACTGGTGCATCAGAAGCTAATACTGGTCTCCCAGGAACCGCTCAAAGCACAAACTCTTATAAGATTCACTCTTCTTGTACTTCAGTCGGCATTGTGCCTTTTGTATTTAATCCCGATACTATTTCTGTGTTTCATGGTCAATGTGAAGGTCCAAGGGATACAATAAGCCTGCACTGGTGCATCGGAAGCTAATACTGGTCTCCCAGGAGCCGCTCAAAGCACAAACTTTTAGAAGATTCACTCTTCTTGTACTTCAGTCGGCATTGTGCTTTTGTATTCAATCCCGATACAATTTCTGTGTTTCATGGTCAATGTGAAGGTCCAAGGGATACAGTAAACCTGCAATGGTGCATCGGAATCTAATACTGGTCTCCCAGGAGCCGCTGAAAGCACAAACTCTCAGAAGATTCACTCTTCTTGTACTTAAGTCGAATTTGTGCCTTTTGTATTCAATCCCGATACAATTTCTGTGTTTCATGGTCAATGTGAAGGTCCAAGGGATACAGTAAACCTGCACTGGTGCATCGGAAGCTAATACTGGTCTCCCAGGAGCCGCTCAAAGCACAAACTCTTAGAAGATTCACTCTTCTTGTACTTAAGTCGTCATTGTGTCTTTTGTATTAAATCCCGATGCAATTTCTGTGTTTCATGGTCAATGTGAAGGTCCAAGTGATACAGTATACCTGCACTGGTGCATCGCAAGCTAATACTGGTCTCCCAGGAGCCGCTCAAAGCACAAACTCTTAGAAGATTCACTCTTCTTGTACTTCAGTCGGCATTGTGTTTTTGTACTCAATCCCGATACAATTTCTGTGTTTCATGGTCAATGTGAAGGTCCAAGGGATACAGTAAACCTGCACTGGTGCATCGGAATCTAATACTGGTCTCCCAGGAGCCGTTCAAAGCACAAACTCTTAGAAGATTCACTCTTCTTGTACTTAAGTCGAATTTGTGCCTTTTGTATTCAATCCCGATACAATTTCTGTGTTTCATGGTCAATGTGACGGTCCAAGGGATACAGTAAACCTGCACTGGTGCATCGGAAGCTAATACTGGTCTCCCAGGAGCCGCTCAAACCACAAACTCTTAGAGGATTCACTGTTCTTGTACTTCAGTCGGCATTGTGCCTTTTGTGTTTAATCCCGATGCAATTTCTGTGTTTCATGGTCAATGTGAAGGTCGAAGCGATACAATAAACCTGCACCGGTGCATCGGAAGCTAATGCTGGTCTCCCAGGAGCCGCTCAAAGCACAAACTCTTAGAAGATTCACTCTTCTTGTACTTAAGTCGAATTTGTGCCTTTTGTATTAAATCCCGTTGCAATTTCTGTGTTTCATGGTCAATGTGAAGGTCCAAGGGATACAATAAACCTGCACTTGTGCATCGGAAGCTAATACTGGCCTCCCAGGAGCCGCTCAAAACACAAACTCTTAGAAGATTCACTCTTCTTGTACTTCAGTCGGCATTGTGCCTTTTGTATCTAATCACGATACAATTTCTGTGTTTCATGGTCAATGTGACGGTCCAAGGGATACAATAAACCTGCACCGGTGCATCGGAAGCTAATGCTGGTCTCCAAGGAGCCGCTCAAAGCACAAACTCTTAGAAGATTCACTCTTCTTGTACTTAAGTCGAATTTGTGCCATTTGTATTCAATCCCGATTCAATTTCTGTGTTTCATGGTCAATGTGAAGGTCCAAGGGATACAGTAAACCTGCACTGGTGCATCAGAAGCTAATACTGGTCTCCCAGGAACCGCTCAAAGCAAAAACTCTTATAAGACTCACTCTTCTTGTACTTCAGTCGGCATTGTGCCTTTTGTATTTAATCCCGATACTATTTCTGTGTTTCATGGTCAATGTGAAGGTCCAAGGGATACAATAAGCCTGCACTGGTGCATCGGAAGCTAATACTGGTCTCCCAGGAGCCGCTCAAAGCACAAACTCTTAGAAGATTCACTCTTCTTGTACTTCAGTCGGCATTGTGCTTTTGTATTCAATCCCGATACAATTTCTGTGTTTCATGGTCAATGTGAAGGTCCAAGGGATACAGTAAACCTGCAATGGTGCATCGGAATCTAATACTGGTCTCCCAGAAGCCGCTGAAAGCACAAACTCTCAGAAGATTCACTCTTCTTGTACTTAAGTCGAATTTGTGCCTTTTGTATTCAATCCCGATACAATTTCTGTGTTTCATGGTCAATGTGAAGGTCCATGGGATACAGTAAACCTGCACTGGTGCATCGGAAGCTAATACTGGTCTCCCAGGAGCCGCTCAAAGCACAAACTCTTAGAAGATTCACTCTTCTTGTACTTAAGTCTACATTGTGTCTTTTGTATTAAATCCCGATGCAATTTCTGTGTTTCATGGTCAATGTGAAGGTCCAAGGGATACAATCAACCTGCACTAGTGCATCGGAAGCTAATACTGGTCTCCCAGGACCCGCTCAAAGCTCATACTCTTAGAAGATTCACTCTTCTTGTACTTCAGTCGGCATTGTGCTTTTGTATTCAATCCCAATACAATTTCTGTGTTTCATGGTCAATGTGAAGGTCCAAGGGATACAGAAAACTTGCACTGGTGCATCGGAATCTAATACTGGTCTCCCAGGAGCCGCTCAAAGCACAAACTCTTAGAAGATTCACTCTTCTTGTACTTCAGTCGGCATTGTGCATTTTGTATTTAATACCGATGCAATTTCTGTGTTTCATGGTCACTGTGAAGGTCCAAGGGATACAATAAACCTGCACTGGTGCATCGGAAGCTAATACTGGTCTCCCAGGAGCCGCTGAAAGCACAAACTCTCAGAAGATTCACTCTTCTTGTACTTAAGTCGAATTTGTGCCTTTTGTATTCAATCCCGATACAATTTCTGTGTTTCATGGTCAATGTGAAGGTCCAAGGGATACAGTAAACCTGCACTGGTGCATCGGAAGCTAATACTGGTCTCCCAGGAGCCGCTCAAAGGACAAACTCTTAGAAGATTCACTCTTCTTGTACTTAAGTCGTCATTGTGTCTTTTGTATTAAATCCCGATGCAATTTCTGTGTTTCATGGTCAATGTGAAGGTCCAAGTGATACAGTATACCTGCACTGGTGCATCGCAAGCTAATACTGGTCTCCCAGGAGCCGCTCAAAGCACAAACTCTTAGAAGATTCACTCTTCTTGTACTTCAGTCGGCATTGTGTTTTTGTACTCAATCCCGATACAATTTCTGTGTTTCATGGTCAATGTGAAGGTCCAAGGGATACAGTAAACTTGCACTGGTGCATCGGAATCTAATACTGGTCTCCCAGGAGCCGTTCAAAGCACAAACTCTTAGAAGATTCACTCTTCTTGTACTTAAGTCGAATTTGTGCCTTTTGTATTCAATCCCGATAGAATTTCTGTGTTTCATGGTCAATGTGACGGTCCAAGGGATACAGTAAACCTGCACTGGTGCATCGGAAGCTAATACTGGTCTCCCAGGAGCCGCTCAAACCACAAACTCTTAGAGGATTCACTGTTCTTGTACTTCAGTCGGCATTGTGCCTTTTGTGTTTAATCCCGATGCAATTTCTGTGTTTCATGGTCAATGTGAAGGTCGAAGCGATACAATAAACCTGCACCGGTGCATCGGAAGCTAATGCTGGTCTCCCAGGAGCCGCTCAAAGCACAAACTCTTAGAAGATTCACTCTTCTTGTACTTAAGTCGAATTTGTGCCTTTTGTATTAAATCCCGATGCAATTTCTGTGTTTCATGGTCAATGTGAAGGTCCAAGGGATACAATAAACCTGCACTGGTGCATCGGAAGCTAATACTGGCCTCCCAGGAGCCGCTCAAAGCACAAACTCTAAGAAGATTCACTCTTCTTGTACTTCAGTCGGCATTGTGCCTTTTGTATCTAATCCCGATACAATTTCTGTGTTTCATGGTCAATGTGACGGTCCAAGGGATACAATAAACCTGCACCGGTGCATCGGAAGCTAATGCTGGTCTCCAAGGAGCCGCTCAAAGCACAAACTCTTAGAAGATTAACTCTTCTTGTACTTAAGTCGAATTTGTGCCTTTTGTATTCAATCCCGATTCAATTTCTGTGTTTCATGGTCAATGTGAAGGTCCAAGGGATACAGTAAACCTGCACTGGTGCATCAGAAGCTAATACTGGTCTCCCAGGAACCGCTCAAAGCACAAACTCTTATAAGACTCACTCTTCTTGTACTTCAGTCGGCATTGTGCCTTTTGTATTTAATCCCGATACTATTTCTGTGTTTCATGGTCAATGTGAAGGTCCAAGGGATACAATAAGCCTGCACTGGTGCATCGGAAGCTAATACTGGTCTCCCAGGAGCCGCTCAAAGCACAAACTCTTAGAAGATTCACTCTTCTTGTACTTCAGTCGGCATTGTGCTTTTGTATTTAATCCCGATGCAATTTCTGTGTTTCATGGTCACTGTGAAAGTCCAAGGGATACAATAAACCTGCACTGGTGCATCGGAAGCTAATACTGGTTTCCCAGGAGCCGCTCAAAGCACAAACTCTTAGAAGATTCACACTTCCTGTACTTCAGTCGGCATTGTGCCTTTTGTATTCAATCCCGATACTATTTCTGTGTTTCATGGTCCATGTGAAGGTCCAAGTGATACAGTATACCTGCACTGGTGCATCGCAAGCTAATACTGGTCTCCAAGGAGCCGCTCAAAGCACAAACTCTTAGAAGATTCACTCTTCTTGTACTTCAGTCGCCATTATGCTTTTGTATTCAATCCCGATACAATATCTGTGTTTCATGGTCAATGTGAAGGTCCAAGGGATACAGTAAACCTGCACTGGTGCATCGGAATCTAATACTGGTCTCCCAGGAGCCGTTCAAAGCACAAACTCTTAGAAGATTCACTCTTCTTGTACTTAAGTCGAATTTGTGCCTTTTGTATTCAATCCCGATGCAATTTCTGTGTTTCATGGTCACTGTGAAGGTCCAAGGGATACAATAAACCTGCACTGGTGCATCGGAAGCTAATACTGGTCTCCCAGGAGCCGCTCAAACACAAACTCTTAGAAGATTCACTCTTCTTGTACTTCAGTCGGCATTGTGCTTTTTGTATTCAATCCCGATACAATTTCTGTGATTCATGGTCAATGTGAAGGTCCAAGTGATACAGTAAACCTGCACTGGTGCATCGGAAGCTAATACTGGCCTCCCAGGAGCCGCTCAAAGCACAAACTCTTAGAAGATTCACTCTTCTTGTACTTCAGTCGGCATTGTGCCTTTTGTATCTAATCCCGATGCAATTTCTGTGTTTCGTGGTCAATGTGACGGTCCAAGGGATACAATAAACCTGCACCGGTGCATCGGAAGCTAATGCTGGTTTCCAAGGAGCCGCTCAAAGCACAAACCCTTAGAAGATTCACTCTTCTTGTACTTAAGTCAAATTTGTGCCTTTTGTATTCAATCCCGATACAATTTCTGTGTTTCATGGTCAATGTGAAGGTCCAAGGGATACAGTAAACCTGCACTGGTGCATCGGAATCTAATACTGGTCTCCCAGGAGCCGCTCAAAGCACAAACTCTTAGAAGATTCACTCTTCTTGTACTTCAGTCGGCATTGTGCCTTTTGTATTTAATCCCGATGCAATTTCTGTGTTTCATGGTCAATGTGAAGGTCTAAGGGATACAGTAAACCTGCACTGGTGCATCGGAATCTAATACTGGTCTCCCGGAGCCGCTCAAAGCACAAACTCTTAGAAGATTCACTCTTCTTGTACTTCAGTCGGCATTGTGATTTTTGTATTTAATCCCGATGCAATTTCTGCGTTTCATGGTCAATGTGAAGGTCCAAAGGATACAGTAAACCTGCACTGGTGCATCGGAAGCTAATACTGGTCTCCCAGGAGCCGCTCAAAGCACAAACTCTTAGAAGATTCACTCTTCTTGTAGTTCAGTCGGCATTGTGTCTTTTGTATTAAATCCCGATGCAATTTCTGTGTTTCATGGTCAATGTGAAGGTCCAAGGGATACAATAAACCTGCACTAGTGCATCGGAAGCTAATACTGGTCTCCCAGGAGCCGCTCAAAGCTCATACTCTTAGAAGATTCACTCTTCTTGTACTTCAGTCGGCATTGTGCCTTTGTATTCAATCCCAAAACAATTTCTGTGTTTCATGGTCAATGTGAAGGTACAAGGGATACAGTAAACTTGCACTGGTGCATCGGAATCTAATACTGGTCTCCCAGGAGCCGCTCAACGCACAAACTCTTAGAAGATTCACTCTTCTTGTACTTCAGTCGACATTGTGCATTTTGTATTTAATCCAGATGCAATTTCTGTGTTTCATGGTCACTGTGAAGGTCCAAGGGATACAATAAACCCTGAACTGGTGCATCGGAAGCTAATACTGGTATCCCAGGAGCCGCTCAAAGCACAAACTCTTAGAAGATTCACACTTCTTGTACTTCAGTCGGCATTGTGCCTTTTGTATTCAATCCCGATACAATTTCTGTGTTTCGTTGTCAATGTGAAGGTCCAAGTGATACAGTAAACCTGCACTGGTGCATCGGAAGCTAATACTGGCCTCCCAGGAGCCGCTCAAAGCACAAACTCTTAGAAGATTCACTCTTCTTGTACTTCAGTCGGCATTGTGCCTTTTGTATTTAATCCCGATGCAATTTCTGTGTTTCATGGTCAATGGGAAGGTCCAAGGGATACAATAATCCTGCACCGGTGCATCGGAAGCTAATGCTGGTCTCCCAGGAGCCGCTCGAAGCACAAACTCTTAGAAGATTCACTCTTCTTGTACTTAAGTCGAATTTGTGCCTTTTGTCTTCAATCCCGATACAATTTCTGTGTTTCATGGTCAATGTGAAGGTCCAAGGGATACAGTAAACCTGCACTGGTGCATCGGAAGCTAATACTGGTCTCCCAGGAGCCGCTCAAAGCACAAACTCTTATAAGATTCACTCTTGTTGTACTTCAGTCGGCATTGTGCATTTTGTATTTAATCCCGATGCAATTTCTGTATTTCATGGTCAATGTGAAGGTCCAAGGGATACAATAAACCTGCACTGGTGCATCGGAAGCTAATACTGGTCTCCCAGGAGCCGCTCAAAGCACAAACTCTTAGAAGATTCACTCTTCTTGTACTTCAGTCGGCATTGTGCCTTTTGTATTTAATGCCGATGCAATTTCTGTGTTTCATGGTCAATGTGAAGGTCTAAGGGATACAGTAAACCTGCACTGGTGCATCGGAATCTAATACTGGTCTCCCGGAGCCGCTCAAAGCACAAACTCTTAGAAGATTCACTCTTCTTGTACTTCAGTCGGCATTGTGATTTTTGTATTTAATCCCGATGCAATTTCTGCGTTTCATGGTCAATGTGAAGGTCCAAAGGATACAGTAAACCTGCACTGGTGCATCGGAAGCTAATACTGGTCTCCCAGGAGCCGCTCAAAGCACAAACTCTTAGAAGATTCACTCTTCTTGTAGTTCAGTCGGCATTGTGTCTTTTGTATTAAATCCCGATGCAATTTCTGTGTTTCATGGTCAATGTGAAGGTCCAAGGGATACAATAAACCTGCACTAGTGCATCGGAAGCTAATACTGGTCTCCCAGGAGCCGCTCAAAGCTCATACTCTTAGAAGATTCACTCTTCTTGTACTTTAGTCGGCATTGTGCCTTTGTATTCAATCCCAATACAATTTCTGTGTTTCATGGTCAATGTGAAGGTACAAGGGATACAGTAAACTTGCACTGGTGCATCGGAATCTAATACTGGTCTCCCAGGAGCCGCTCAACGCACAAACTCTTAGAAGATTCACTCTTCTTGTACTTCAGTCGACATTGTGCATTTTGTATTTAATCCAGATGCAATTTCTGTGTTTCATGGTCACTGTGAAGGTCCAAGGGATACAATAAACCCTGAACTGGTGCATCGGAAGCTAATACTGGTATCCCAGGAGCCGCTCAAAGCACAAACTCTTAGAAGATTCACACTTCTTGTACTTCAGTCGGCATTGTGCCTTTTGTATTCAATCCCGATACCATTTCTGTGTTTCGTTGTCAATGTGAAGGTCCAAGTGATACAGTAAACCTGCACTGGTGCATCGGAAGCTAATACTGGCCTCCCAGGAGCCGCTCAAAGCACAAACTCTTAGAAGATTCACTCTTCTTGTACTTCAGTCGGCATTGTGCCTTTTGTATTTAATCCCGATGCAATTTCTGTGTTTCATGGTCAATGGGAAGGTCCAAGGGATACAATAATCCTGCACCGGTGCATCGGAAGCTAATGCTGGTCTCCCAGGAGCCGCTCGAAGCACAAACTCTTAGAATATTCACTCTTCTTGTACTTAAGTCGAATTTGTGCCTTTTGTATTCAATCCCGATACAATTTCTGTGTTTCATGGTCAATGTGAAGGTCCAAGGGATACAGTAAACCTGCACTGGTGCATCGGAAGCTAATACTGGTCTCCCAGGAGCCGCTCAAAGCACAAACTCTTATAAGATTCACTCTTGTTGTACTTCAGTCGGCATTGTGCATTTTGTATTTAATCCCGATGCAATTTCTGTGTTTCATGGTCAATGTGAAGGTCCAAGGGATACAATAAACCTGCACTGGTGCATCGGAAGCTAATACTGGTCTCCCAGGAGCCGTTCAAAGCACAAACTCTTAGAAGATTCACTCTTCTTGTACTTCAGTCGGCATTGTGTTTTTGTATTCAATCCCGATACAATTTCTGTGTTTCATGGTCAATGTGAAGGTCCAAGGGATACAGTAAACCTGCACTGGTGCATCGGAATCTAATACTGGTCTCCCAGGAGCCGCTCAAAGCACAAACTCTTAGAAGATTCACTCTTCTTGTACTTAAGTCAAATTTGTGCCTTTTGTATTCAATCCCGATACAATTTCTGTGTTTCATGGTCAATGTGACGGTCCAAGGGATACAGTAAACCTGCACTGGTGCATCGGAAGCTAATACTGGTCTCCCAGGAGCCGCTCAAACCACAAACTCTTAGAGGATTCACTGTTCTTGTACTTCAGTCGGCATTGTGCCTTTTGTGTTTAATCCCGATGCAATTTCTGTGTTTCATGGTCAATGTGAAGGTCCAAGCGATACAATAAACCTGCGCTGGTGCATCGGAACTAATACTGGTCTCCCAGGAGCCGCTCAAAGCACAAACTCTTATAAGATTCACTCTTCATGTACTTCAGTCGGCATTGTGCCTTTTGTATTTAATCCCGATGCAATTTCTGTGTTTCATGGTCAATGTGAAGGTCCAAGGGATACAGTAAACCTGCACTGGTGCATCGGAATCTAATACTGGTCTCCCAGGAGCCGCTCAAAGCACAAACTCTTAGAAGATTCACTCTTCTTGTACTTCAGTCGGCATTGTGCCTTTTGTATTTAATCCCGATGCAATTTCTGTGTTTCATGGTCAATGTGAAGGTCCAAGGGATACAATAAAGCTGCACTGGTGCAAGGGAATCTAATACTGGTCTCCCAGGAGCCGCTCAAAATACAAACTCTTAGAAGATTCACTCTTCTTGTACTTCAGTCGGCATTGTGCCTTTTGTATTCAATCCCGATACAATTTCTGTGTTTCCTGGTCAATGTGAAGGTACAAGGGTTGCAGTAAACCTGCACTGGTGCATCGGAAGCTAATACTGGTCTCCCAGGAGCCGCTCAAAGCACAAACTCTTAGAAGAATCACTCTTCTTGTACTTCAGTCGGCATTGTGCCTTTTGTATTTAATCCCGATGCAATTTCTGTGTTTCATGGTCAATGTGAAGGTCCAAGGGATACAATAAACCTGCACTGGTGCATCGGAAGCTAATACTGGTCTCCCAGGAGCCGCTCAAAGCACAAACTCTTAGAAGATTCACTCTTCTTGTACTTCAGTTGGAGTTGTGCCTTTTGTATTTAATCCCGATGCAATTTCTGTGTTTCATGGTCATTGTGAAGGTCCAAGGGATACAATAAACCTGCACTGGTGCATCGGAAGCTAATACTGGTCTCCCAGGAGCCGCTCAAACACAAACTCTTAGAAGATTATCTCTTCTTGTAGTTCAGTCGGCATTGTGCCTTTTGTATTTAATCCCGATACAATTTATGTGTTCCATGGTCAATGTGAAGGTCCAAGGGATACAGTAAACCTGCACTGCTGCATCGGAAGCTAATACTGGTCTCCCAGGAGCCGCTCAAAGCACAAACTCTTACAAGATTCACTCTTCTTGTACTTCAGTCGCCATTGTGCCTTTTGTATTCATCCCGATACAATTTCTGTGTTTCATGGTCAATGGGAAGGTCCAAGAGATACAGAAAACCTGCACTGGTGCATCGTAATCTAATATTGGTCTCCCAGGAGCCGCTCAAAGCACAAACTCTTAGAAGATTCACTCTTCTTGTACTTCAGTCGGCATTGTGCCTTTTGTATTTAATCCCGATGCAATTTCTGTGTTTCATGGTCAATGTGAAGGTCCAAGGGATACAACAAACCTGCACTGATGCATCGGAAGCTGATACTGGTCTCCCAGGAGCCGCTCAAAGCACAAACTCTTACAAGATTCACTCTTCTTGTACTTCAGTCGCCATTGTGCCTTTTGTATTCAATCCCGATACAATTTCTGTGTTTCATGGTCAATGTGAAGGTCCAAGAGATACATTATACCTGCACTGGTGCATCGTAATCTAATATTGGTCTCCCAGGAGCCGCTCAAAGCACAAACTCTTAGAAGATTCACTCTTCTTGTACTTCAGTCGGCATTGTGCCTTTTGTATTTCATCCCGATGCAATTTCTGTGTTTGATTGTCAATTAGAAGGTCCAAGGTATACAATAAACCTGCACTGGTGCATCGGAAGCTAATACTGGGCTCCCAGGAGACGTTCAAAGCACAAACTCTTAGAAGATTCACTCTTCTTGTACTTCAGTCGGCATTGTGCCTTTTGTATTCAATCCCGATACAATTTCTTTGTTTCCTGGTCAATGTGAAAGTCCAAGGGTTGCAGTAAACCTGCAATGCTGCATCGGAAGCTAATACTGGTCTCCCAGGACCCGCTCAAAGCATAAACTCTTAGAAGATTCACTCTTCTTGTACTTCAGTCGGCATTGTGCCTTTTGTATTTAATCCCGATGCAATTTCTGTGTTTCATGGTCAATTTGAAGGTCCAAGGGATACAATAAACCTGCACTGGTGCATCGGAAGCTAATACTGGTCTCCCAGGAGCCACTCAAAGCACAAACTCTTAGAAGATTCACTCTTCTTGTACTTCAGTCGGCATTGTGCATTTTATATTTAATCCCGATGCTATTTCTGTGTTTCATGGTCAATGTGAAGGTCCAAGGGATACAATAAACCTGCACTGTTGCATTGGAAGCTAATTCTGGTCTCCCAGGAGCCGCTCAAAGCACAAACTCTTAGAAGATTCACTCTTCTTGTAGTTCAGTCGGCATTGTGCTTTTTGTATTTAATCCCGATGCAATTTCTGTGTTTCATGGTCAATGTGAAGGTCCAAGGGATACAATAAACCTGCACTGGTGTATCGGAAGCTAATACTGGTCTCCCAGGAGCCGCTCAAAGCACGAACTCTTAGAAGATTCACTCTTCTTGTACTTCAGTCGGCATTGTGCCTTTTGTATTTAATCCCGATGCAATTTCTGTGTTTCATGGTCTATGTGAAGGTCCAAGGGATACAGTAGACCTGCACTGGTGCATCGGAAGCTAATACTGGTCTCCCAGGAGCCGCTCAAAGCACAAACTCTTAGAAGATTCACTCTTCTTGTACTTCAGTCGGCACTGTGACTTTTCTATTTAATCCCGATGCAATTTCTGTGTTTCATGGTCAATGGGAAGGTCCAAGGGATACAGTAAACCAGCACTGGTGCATCGTAATCTAATATTGGTCTCCCAGGAGCCGCTCAAAGCACAAACTCTTAGAAGATTCACTCTTCTTGTACTTCAGTCGGCATTGTGCCTTTTGTATTTAATCCCGATGAAATTTCTGTGTTTGATTGTCAATTTGAAGGTCCAAGGTATACAATAAACCTGCACTGGTGCATCGGAAGCTAATACTGGTCTCCCAGGAGCCGCTCAAAGCACAAACTCTTAGAAGATTCACTTTTCTTGTACTTCAGTCGGCATTGTGCCTTTTGTATTTAATCAAGATGCAATTTCTGTGTTTCATGGTCAATGTGAAGGTCCAAGGGATACAATAAACCTGCACTGGTGCATCGGAAGCTAATACTGGTCTCCCAGGAGCCTCTCAAAACACAAACTCTTAGAAGATTCACTCTTCTTGTCCTTCAGTCGGCATTGTGCCTTTTGTATTTAATCCCGATACTATTTCTGTGTTTCATGGTCAATGTGAAGGTCCAAGGGATACAATAAGCCTGCACTGGTGCATCGGAAGCTAATACTGGTCTCCCAGGAGCCGCTCAAAGCACAAACTCTTAGAAGATTCACTCTTCTTGTACTTCAGTCGGCATTGTGCTTTTGTATTCAATCCCGATACAATTTCTGTGTTTCATGGTCAATGTGAAGGTCCAAGGGATACAGTAAACCTGCAATGGTGCATCGGAATCTAATACTGGTCTCCCAGGAGCCGCTGAAAGCACAAACTCTCAGAAGATTCACTCTTCTTGTACTTAAGTCGAATTTGTGCCTTTTGTATTCAATACCGATACAATTTCTGTTTCATGGTCAATGTGAAGGTCCATGGGATACAGTAAACCTGCACTGGTGCATCGGAAGCTAATACTGGTCTCCCAGGAGCCGCTCAAAGCACAAACTCTTAGAAGATTCACTCTTCTTGTACTTAAGTGGTCATTGTGCCTTTTGTATTTAATCCCGATGCAATTTCTGTGTTTCATGGTCAATGTGAAGGTCCAAGGGATACAATAAACCTGCACTAGTGCATCGGAAGCTAATACTGGTCTCCCAGGACCCGCTCAAAGCTCATACTCTTAGAAGATTCACTCTTCTTGTACTTCAGTCGGCATTGTGCTTTTGTATTCAATCCCAATACAATTTCTGTGTTTCATGGTCAATGTGAAGGTCCAAGGGATACAGAAAACTTGCACTGGTGCATCGGAATCTAATACTGGTCTCCCAGGAGCCGCTCAAAGCACAAACTCTTAGAAGATTCACTCTTCTTGTACTTCAGTCGGCATTGTGCATTTTGTATTTAATCCCGATGCAATTTCTGTGTTTCATGGTCACTGTGAAGGTCCAAGGGATACAATAAACCTGCACTGGTGCATCGGACGCTAATACTGGTATCCCAGGAGCCGCTCAAAGCACAAACTCTTATAAGATTCACACTTCCTGTACTTCAGTCGGCATTGTGCCTTTTGTATTCAATCCCGATACTATTTCTGTGTTTCATGGTCAATGTGACGGTCCAAGTGATACATTATACCTGCACTGGTGCATCGCAAGCTAATACTGGTCTCCAAGGAGCCGCTCAAAGCACAAACTCTTAGAAGATTCACTCTTCTTGTACTTCAGTCGGCATTGTGCTTTTGTATTCAATCCCGATACAATTTCTGTATTTCATGGTCAATGTGAAGGTCCAAGGGATACAGTAAACCTGCACTGGTGCATCGGAATCTAATACTGGTCTCCCAGGAGCCGTTCAAAGCACAAACTCTTAGAAGATTCACTCTTCTTGTACTTAAGTCGAATTTGTGCCTTTTGTATTCAATCCCGATACAATTTCTGTGTTTCATGGTCAATGTGACGGTCCAAGGGATACAGTAAACCTGCACTGGTGCATCGGAAGCTAATACTGGTCCCCCAGGAGCCGCTTAAACCACAAACTCTTAGAGGATTCACTGTTCTTGTACTTCAGTCGGCATTGTGCCTTTTGTGTTTAATCCCGATGCAATTTCTGTGTTTCATGGTCAATGTGAAGGTCGAAGCGATACAATAAACCTGCACCGGTGCATCGGAAGCTAATGCTGGTCTCCAAGGAGCCGCTCAAAGCACAAACTCTTAGAAGATTCACTCTTCTTGTACTTAAGTCGAATTTGTGCCTTTTGTATTAAATCCCGATGCAATTTCTGTGTTTCATGGTCAATGTGAAGGTCCAAGGGATACAATAAACCTGCACTAGTGCATCGGAAGCTAATACTGGTCTCCCAGGAGCCGCTCAAAGCTCAAACTCTTAGAAGATTCACTCTTCTTGTACTTCAGTCGGCATTGTGCTTTTGTATCAATCCCGATACAACTTCTGTGTTTCATGGTCAATGTGAAGGTCCAAGGGATACAGTAAACCTGCACTGGTGCATCGGAATCTAATACTGGTCTCCCAGGAGCCGCTCAAAGCACAAACTCTTAGAAGATTCACTCTTCTTGTACTTCAGTCGGCATTGTGCCTTTTGTATTTAATCCCGATGCAATTTCTGTGTTTCATGGTCAATGTGAAGGTCTAAGGGATACAGTAAACCTGCACTGGTGCATCGGAATCTAATACTGGTCTCCCGGAGCCGCTCAAAGCACAAACTCTTAGAAGATTCACTCTTCTTGTACTTCAGTCGGCATTGTGATTTTTGTATTTAATCCCGATGCAATTTCTGCGTTTCATGGTCAATGTGAAGGTCCAAAGTATACAGTAAACCTGCACTGGTGCATCGCAAGCTAATACTGGTCTCCAAGGAGCCGCTCAAAGCACAAACTCTTAGAAGATTCACTCTTCTTGTACTTCAGTCGGCATTGTGCTTTTGTATTCAATCCCGATACAATTTCTGTATTTCATGGTCAATGTGAAGGTCCAAGGGATACAGTAAACCTGCACTGGTGCATCGGAAGCTAATACTGGTCTCCCAGGAGCCGCTCAAAGCACAAACTCTTAGAAGATTCACTCTTCTTGTACTTCAGTCGGCGTTGTGCATTTTGTATTTAATCCAGATGCAATTTCTGTGTTTCATGGTCACTGTGAAGGTCCAAGGGATACAATAAACCCTGAACTGGTGCATCGGAAGCTAATACTGGTATCCCAGGAGCCGCTCAAAGCACAAACTCTTAGAAGATTCACACTTCTTGTACTTCAGTCGGCATTGTGCCTTTTGTATTCAATCCCGATACAATTTCTGTGTTTCGTTGTCAATGTGAAGGTCCAAGTGATACAGTAAACCTGCACTGGTGCCTCGGAAGCTAATACTGGCCTCCCAGGAGCCGCTCAAAGCACAAACTCTTAGAAGATTCACTCTTCTTGTACTTCAGTCGGCATTGTGCCTTTTGTATTTAATCCCGATGCAATTTCTGTGTTTCATGGTCAATGGGAAGGTCCAAGGGATACAATAATCCTGCACCGGTGCATCGGAAGCTAATGCTGGTCTCCCAGGAGCCGCTCGAAGCACAAACTCTTAGAAGATTCACTCTTCTTGTACTTAAGTCGAATTTGTGCCTTTTGTATTCAATCCCGATACAATTTCTGTGTTTCATGGTCAATGTGAAGGTCCAAGGGATACAGTAAACCTGCACTGGTGCATCGGAAGCTAATACTGGTCTCCCAGGAGCCGCTCAAAGCACAAACTCTTATAAGATTCACTCTTCTTGTACTTCAGTCGGCATTGTGCCTTTTGTATTTAATCCCGATGCAATTTCTGTGTTTCATGGTCAATGTTAAGGTCCAAGGGATACAATAAGCCTGCACTGGTGCATCGGAAGCTAATACTGGTCTCCCAGGAGCCGTTCAAAGCACAAACTCTTAGAAGATTCACTCTTCTTGTACTTCAGTCGGCATTGTGCTTTTGTATTCAATCCCGATACAATTTCTGTGCTTCATGGTCAATGTGAAGGTCCAAGGGATACAGTAAACCTGCACTGGTGCATCGGAATCTAATACTGGTCTCCCAGGAGCCGCTCAAAGCACAAACTCTCAGAAGATTCACTCTTCTTGTACTTAAGTCGAATTTGTGCCTTTTGTATTCAATCACGATACAATTTCTGTGTTTCATGGTCAATGTGAAGGTCCAAGGGATACAGTAAACCTGCACTGGTGCATCGGAATCTAATACTGGTCTCCCAGGAGCCGCTCAAAGCACAAACTCTTAGAAGATTCACTCTTCTTGTACTTCAGTCGGCATTGTGCCTTTTGTATTTAATCCCGATGCAATTTCTGTGTTTCATGGTCAATGTGAGGGTCTAAGGGATACAGTAAACCTGCACTGGTGCATCGGAATCTAATACTGGTCTCCCGGAGCCGCTCAAAGCACAAACTCTTAGAAGATTCACTCTTCTTGTACTTCAGTCGGCATTGTGATTTTTGTATTTAATCCCGATGCAATTTCTGCGTTTCATGGTCAATGTGAAGGTCCAAAGTATACAGTAAACCTGCACTGGTGCATCGGAAGCTAATACTGGTCTCCCAGGAGCCGCTCAAAGCACAAACTCTTAGAAGATTCACTCTTCTTGTAGTTCAGTCGGCATTGTGTCTTTTGTATTAAATCCCGATGCAATTTCTGTGTTTCATGGTCAATGTGAAGGTCCAAGGGATACAATAAACCTGCACTAGTGCATCGGAAGCTAATACTGGTCTCCCAGGAGCCGCTCAAAGCTCATACTCTTAGAAGATTCACTCTTCTTTTACTTCAGTCGGCATTGTGCCTTTGTATTCAATCCCAATACAATTTCTGTGTTTCATGGTCAATGTGAAGGTCCAAGGGATACAGTAAACCTGCACTGGTGCATCGGAAGCTAATACTGGTCTCCCAGGAGCCGCTCAAAGCACAAACTCTTATAAGATTCACTCTTCTTGTACTTCAGTCGGCATTGTGCATTTTGTATTTAATCCCGATGCAATTTCTGTGTTTCATGGTCAATGTGAAGGGCCAAGGGATACAATAAACCTGCACTGGTGCATCGGAAGCTAATACTGGTCTCCCAGGAGCCGTTCAAAGCACAAACTCCTAGAAGATTCACTCTTCTTGTACTTCAGTCGGCATTGTGTTTTTGTATTCAATCCCGATACAATTTCTGTGTTTCATGGTCAATGTGAAGGTCCAAGGGATACAGTAAACCTGCACTGGTGCATCGGAATCTAATACTGGTCTCCCAGGAGCCGCTCAAAGCACAAACTCTTAGAAGATTCACTCTTCTTGTACTTAAGTCAAATTTGTGCCTTTTGTATTCAATCCCGATACAATTTCTGTGTTTCATGGTCAATGTGACGGTCCAAGGGATACAGTAAACCTGCACTGGTGCATCGGAAGCTAATACTGGTCTCCCAGGAGCCGCTCAAACCACAAACTCTTAGAGGATTTACTGTTCTTGTACTTCAGTCGGCATTGTGCCTTTTGTGTTTAATCCCGATGCAATTTCTGTGTTTCATGGTCAATGTGAAGGTCCAAGCGATACAATAAACCTGCGCTGGTGCATCGGAACTAATACTGGTCTCCCAGGAGCCGCTCAAAGCACAAACTCTTATAAGATTCACTCTTCATGTACTTCAGTCGGCATTGTGCCTTTTGTATTTAATCCCGATGCAATTTCTGTGTTTCATGGTCAATGTGAAGGTCCAAGGGATACAGTAAACCTGCACTGGTGCATCGGAATCTAATACTGGTCTCCCAGGAGCCGCTCAAAGCACAAACTCTTAGAAGATTCACTCTTCTTGTACTTCAGTCGGCATTGTGCCTTTTGTATTTAATCCCGATGCAATTTCTGTGTTTCATGGTCAATGTGAAGGTCCAAGGGATACAATAAACCTGCACTGGTGCAAGGGAATCTAATACTGGTCTCCCAGGAGCCGCTCAAACCACAAACTCTTAAAAGATTCACTCTTCTTGTACTTCAGTCGGCATTGTGCCTTTTGTATTCAATCCCGATACAATTTCTGTGTTTCCTGGTCAATGTGAAGGTACAAGGGTTGCAGTAAACCTGCACTGGTGCATCGGAAGCTAATACTGGTCTCCCAGGAGCCGCTCAAAGCACAAACTCTTAGAAGAATCACTCTTCTTGTACTTCAGTCGGCATTGTGCCTTTTGTATTTAATCCCGATGCAATTTCTGTGTTTCATGGTCAATGTGAAGGTCCAAGGGATACAATAAACCTGCACTGGTGCATCGGAAGCTAATACTGGTCTCCCAGGAGCCGCTCAAAGCACAAACTCTTAGAAGATTCACTCTTCTTGTACTTCAGTTGGAGTTGTGCCTTTTGTATTTAATCCCCATGCAATTTCTGTGTTTCATGGTCATTGTGAAGGTCCAAGGGATACAATAAACCTGCACTGGTGCATCGGAAGCTAATACTGGTCTCCCAGGAGCCGCTCAAACACAAACTCTTAGAAGATTATCTCTTCTTGTAGTTCAGTCGGCATTGTGCCTTTTGTATTTAATCCCGATACAATTTATGTGTTCCATGGTCAATGTGAAGGTCCAAGGGATACAGTAAACCTGCACTGCTGCATCGGAAGCTAATACTGGTCTCCCAGGAGCCGCTCAAAGCACAAACTCTTGCAAGATTCACTCTTCTTGTACTTCAGTCGCCATTGTGGCTTTTGTATTCATCCCGATACAATTTCTGTGTTTCATGGTCAATGGGAAGGTCCAAGAGATACAGAAAACCTGCACTGGTGCATCGTAATCTAATATTGGTCTCCCAGGAGCCGCTCAAAGCACAAACTCTTAGAAGATTCACTCTTCTTGTACTTCAGTCGGCATTGTGCCTTTTGTATTTAATCCCGATGCAATTTCTGTGTTTCATGGTCAATGTGAAGGTCCAAGGGATAAAACAAACCTGCACTGATGCATCGGAAGCTAATACTGGTCTCCCAGGAGCCGCTCAAAGCACAAACTCTTACAAGATTCACTCTTCTTGTACTTCAGTCGCCATTGTGCCTTTTGTATTCAATCCCGATACAATTTCTGTGTTTCATGGTCAATGTGAAGGTCCAAGAGATACATTATACCTGCACTGGTGCATCGTAATCTAATATTGGTCTCCCAGGAGCCGCTCAAAGCACAAACTCTTAGAAGATTCACTCTTCTTGTACTTCAGTCGGCATTGTGCCTTTTATATTTCATCCCGATGCAATTTCTGTGTTTGATTGTCAATTTGAAGGTCCAAGGTATACAATAAACCTGCACTGGTGCATCGGAAGCTAATACTGGTCTCCCAGGAGCCGCTCAAAGCACGAACTCTTAGAAGATTCACTCTTCTTGTACTTCAGTCGGCATTGTGCCTTTTGTATTTAATCCCGATGCAATTTCTGTGTTTCATGGTCTATGTGAAGGTCCAAGGGATACAGTAGACCTGCATTGGTGCATCGGAAGCTAATACTGGTCTCCCAGGAGCCGCTCAAAGCACAAACTCTTAGAAGATTCACTCTTCTTGTACTTCAGTCGGCATTGTGACTTTTCTATTTAATCCCGATGCAATTTCTGTGTTTCATGGTCAATGTGAAGGTCCAAGGGATACAGTAAACCAGCACTGGTGCATCGTAATCTAATATTGGTCTCCCAGGAGCCGCTCAAAGCACAAACTCTTAGAAGATTCACTCTTCTTGTACTTCAGTCGGCATTGTGCCTTTTGTATTTAATCCCGATGAAATTTCTGTGTTTGATTGTCAATTTGAAGGTCCAAGGTATACAATAAACCTGCACTGGTGCATCGGAAGCTAATACTGGTCTCCCAGGAGCCGCTCAAAGCACAAACTCTTAGAAGATTCACTTTTCTTGTACTTCAGTCGGCATTGTGCTTTTTGTATTTAATCAAGATGCAATTTCTGTGTTTCATGGTCAATGTGAAGGTCCAAGGGATACAATAAACCTGCACTGGTGCATCGGAAGCTAATACTGGTCTCCCAGGAGCCTCTCAAAACACAAACTCTTAGAAGATTCACTCTTCTTGTACTTATGTCGGCTTTGTGGCTTTTGTATTTAATCCCGATGCAATTTCTGTGTTTCATGGTCAATGTGAAGGTCCAAGGGATACAGTAAACCTGCACAGGTGCATCGGAAGCTAATACTGGTCTCCCAGGAGCCGCTCAAAGCACAAACTCTTAGAAGATTCACTCTTCTTGTACTTCAGTCGGCATTGTGCCTTTTGTATTTAATCCCGATTTAATTTCTGTGTTTCATGGTCAATGTGAAGGTCCAAGGGATACAGTAGACCTGCACTGGTGCATCGGAAGCTAATACTGGTCTCCCAGGAGCCGCTCAAAGCACAAAATCTTAAAAAACTCACTCTTCTTGTACTTAAGTCGGCATTGTGCCTTTTGTATTTAATCCCGATACAATTTCTGTGTTTCATGGTCAATGTGAAGGTCCAAGGGATACAATAAACCTGCACTGGTGCATCGGAAGCTAATACTGGTCTCCTAGGAGCCGCTCAAAGCACAAACTCTTAGAAGATTCCCTCTTCTTGTACTTCAGTCGGCATTGTGCTTTTGTATTCAATCCCGATACAATTTCTGTGTTTCATGGTCAATGTGAAGGTCCAAGGGATACAGTAAACTAGCACTGGTGCATCGGAAGCTAATACTGGTCTCCCAGGAGCCGCTCAAAGCACAAACTCTTAGAAGATTCACTCTTCTTGTACTTAAGTCGAATTTGTGCCTTTTGTATTAAATCCCGATGCAATTTCTGTGTTTCATGGTCAATGTGAAGGTCCAAGGGATACAATAAACCTGCACTAGTGCATCGGAAGCTAATACTGGTCTCCCAGGAGCCGCTCAAAGCTCAAACTCTTAGAAGATTCACTCTTCTTGTACTTCAGTCGGCATTGTGCTTTTGTATCAATCCCGATACAACTTCTGTGTTTCATGGTCAATGTGAAGGTCCAAGGGATACAGTAAACCTGCACTGGTGCATCGGAATCTAATACTGGTCTCCCAGGAGCCGCTCAAAGCACAAACTCTTAGAAGATTCACTCTTCTTGTACTTCAGTCGGCATTGTGCCTTTTGTATTTAATCCCGATGCAATTTCTGTGTTTCATGGTCAATGTGAAGGTCTAAGGGATACAGTAAACCTGCACTGGTGCATCGGAATCTAATACTGGTCTCCCGGAGCCGCTCAAAGCACAAACTCTTAGAAGATTCACTCTTCTTGTACTTCAGTCGGCATTGTGCCTTTTGTATTTAATCCCGATGCAATTTCTGTGTTTCATGGTCAATGGGAAGGTCCAAGGGATACAATAATCCTGCACCGGTGCATCGGAAGCTAATGCTGGTCTCCCAGGAGCCGCTCGAAGCACAAACTCTTAGAAGATTCACTCTTCTTGTACTTAAGTCGAATTTGTGCCTTTTGTATTCAATCCCGATACAATTTCTGTGTTTCATGGTCAATGTGAAGGTCCAAGGGATACAGTAAACCTGCACTGGTGCATCGGAAGCTAATACTGGTCTCCCAGGAGCCGCTCAAAGCACAAACTCTTATAAGATTCACTCTTCTTGTACTTCAGTCGGCATTGTGCCTTTTGTATTTAATCCCGATGCAATTTCTGTGTTTCATGGTCAATGTTAAGGTCCAAGGGATACAATAAGCCTGCACTGGTGCATCGGAAGCTAATACTGGTCTCCCAGGAGCCGTTCAAAGCACAAACTCTTAGAAGATTCACTCTTCTTGTACTTCAGTCGGCATTGTGCTTTTGTATTCAATCCCGATACAATTTCTGTGCTTCATGGTCAATGTGAAGGTCCAAGGGATACAGTAAACCTGCACTGGTGCATCGGAATCTAATACTGGTCTCCCAGGAGCCGCTCAAAGCACAAACTCTCAGAAGATTCACTCTTCTTGTACTTAAGTCGAATTTGTGCCTTTTGTATTCAATCACGATACAATTTCTGTGTTTCATGGTCAATGTGAAGGTCCAAGGGATACAGTAAACCTGCACTGGTGCATCGGAATCTAATACTGGTCTCCCAGGAGCCGCTCAAAGCACAAACTCTTAGAAGATTCACTCTTCTTGTACTTCAGTCGGCATTGTGCCTTTTGTATTTAATCCCGATGCAATTTCTGTGTTTCATGGTCAATGTGAGGGTCTAAGGGATACAGTAAACCTGCACTGGTGCATCGGAATCTAATACTGGTCTCCCGGAGCCGCTCAAAGCACAAACTCTTAGAAGATTCACTCTTCTTGTACTTCAGTCGGCATTGTGATTTTTGTATTTAATCCCGATGCAATTTCTGCGTTTCATGGTCAATGTGAAGGTCCAAAGTATACAGTAAACCTGCACTGGTGCATCGGAAGCTAATACTGGTCTCCCAGGAGCCGCTCAAAGCACAAACTCTTAGAAGATTCACTCTTCTTGTAGTTCAGTCGGCATTGTGTCTTTTGTATTAAATCCCGATGCAATTTCTGTGTTTCATGGTCAATGTGAAGGTCCAAGGGATACAATAAACCTGCACTAGTGCATCGGAAGCTAATACTGGTCTCCCAGGAGCCGCTCAAAGCTCATACTCTTAGAAGATTCACTCTTCTTTTACTTCAGTCGGCATTGTGCCTTTGTATTCAATCCCAATACAATTTCTGTGTTTCATGGTCAATGTGAAGGTCCAAGGGATACAGTAAACCTGCACTGGTGCATCGGAAGCTAATACTGGTCTCCCAGGAGCCGCTCAAAGCACAAACTCTTATAAGATTCACTCTTCTTGTACTTCAGTCGGCATTGTGCATTTTGTATTTAATCCCGATGCAATTTCTGTGTTTCATGGTCAATGTGAAGGGCCAAGGGATACAATAAACCTGCACTGGTGCATCGGAAGCTAATACTGGTCTCCCAGGAGCCGTTCAAAGCACAAACTCCTAGAAGATTCACTCTTCTTGTACTTCAGTCGGCATTGTGTTTTTGTATTCAATCCCGATACAATTTCTGTGTTTCATGGTCAATGTGAAGGTCCAAGGGATACAGTAAACCTGCACTGGTGCATCGGAATCTAATACTGGTCTCCCAGGAGCCGCTCAAAGCACAAACTCTTAGAAGATTCACTCTTCTTGTACTTAAGTCAAATTTGTGCCTTTTGTATTCAATCCCGATACAATTTCTGTGTTTCATGGTCAATGTGACGGTCCAAGGGATACAGTAAACCTGCACTGGTGCATCGGAAGCTAATACTGGTCTCCCAGGAGCCGCTCAAACCACAAACTCTTAGAGGATTTACTGTTCTTGTACTTCAGTCGGCATTGTGCCTTTTGTGTTTAATCCCGATGCAATTTCTGTGTTTCATGGTCAATGTGAAGGTCCAAGCGATACAATAAACCTGCGCTGGTGCATCGGAACTAATACTGGTCTCCCAGGAGCCGCTCAAAGCACAAACTCTTATAAGATTCACTCTTCATGTACTTCAGTCGGCATTGTGCCTTTTGTATTTAATCCCGATGCAATTTCTGTGTTTCATGGTCAATGTGAAGGTCCAAGGGATACAGTAAACCTGCACTGGTGCATCGGAATCTAATACTGGTCTCCCAGGAGCCGCTCAAAGCACAAACTCTTAGAAGATTCACTCTTCTTGTACTTCAGTCGGCATTGTGCCTTTTGTATTTAATCCCGATGCAATTTCTGTGTTTCATGGTCAATGTGAAGGTCCAAGGGATACAATAAACCTGCACTGGTGCAAGGGAATCTAATACTGGTCTCCCAGGAGCCGCTCAAACCACAAACTCTTAAAAGATTCACTCTTCTTGTACTTCAGTCGGCATTGTGCCTTTTGTATTCAATCCCGATACAATTTCTGTGTTTCCTGGTCAATGTGAAGGTACAAGGGTTGCAGTAAACCTGCACTGGTGCATCGGAAGCTAATACTGGTCTCCCAGGAGCCGCTCAAAGCACAAACTCTTAGAAGAATCACTCTTCTTGTACTTCAGTCGGCATTGTGCCTTTTGTATTTAATCCCGATGCAATTTCTGTGTTTCATGGTCAATGTGAAGGTCCAAGGGATACAATAAACCTGCACTGGTGCATCGGAAGCTAATACTGGTCTCCCAGGAGCCGCTCAAAGCACAAACTCTTAGAAGATTCACTCTTCTTGTACTTCAGTTGGAGTTGTGCCTTTTGTATTTAATCCCCATGCAATTTCTGTGTTTCATGGTCATTGTGAAGGTCCAAGGGATACAATAAACCTGCACTGGTGCATCGGAAGCTAATACTGGTCTCCCAGGAGCCGCTCAAACACAAACTCTTAGAAGATTATCTCTTCTTGTAGTTCAGTCGGCATTGTGCCTTTTGTATTTAATCCCGATACAATTTATGTGTTCCATGGTCAATGTGAAGGTCCAAGGGATACAGTAAACCTGCACTGCTGCATCGGAAGCTAATACTGGTCTCCCAGGAGCCGCTCAAAGCACAAACTCTTGCAAGATTCACTCTTCTTGTACTTCAGTCGCCATTGTGGCTTTTGTATTCATCCCGATACAATTTCTGTGTTTCATGGTCAATGGGAAGGTCCAAGAGATACAGAAAACCTGCACTGGTGCATCGTAATCTAATATTGGTCTCCCAGGAGCCGCTCAAAGCACAAACTCTTAGAAGATTCACTCTTCTTGTACTTCAGTCGGCATTGTGCCTTTTGTATTTAATCCCGATGCAATTTCTGTGTTTCATGGTCAATGTGAAGGTCCAAGGGATAAAACAAACCTGCACTGATGCATCGGAAGCTAATACTGGTCTCCCAGGAGCCGCTCAAAGCACAAACTCTTACAAGATTCACTCTTCTTGTACTTCAGTCGCCATTGTGCCTTTTGTATTCAATCCCGATACAATTTCTGTGTTTCATGGTCAATGTGAAGGTCCAAGAGATACATTATACCTGCACTGGTGCATCGTAATCTAATATTGGTCTCCCAGGAGCCGCTCAAAGCACAAACTCTTAGAAGATTCACTCTTCTTGTACTTCAGTCGGCATTGTGCCTTTTATATTTCATCCCGATGCAATTTCTGTGTTTGATTGTCAATTTGAAGGTCCAAGGTATACAATAAACCTGCACTGGTGCATCGGAAGCTAATACTGGTCTCCCAGGAGCCGCTCAAAGCACGAACTCTTAGAAGATTCACTCTTCTTGTACTTCAGTCGGCATTGTGCCTTTTGTATTTAATCCCGATGCAATTTCTGTGTTTCATGGTCTATGTGAAGGTCCAAGGGATACAGTAGACCTGCATTGGTGCATCGGAAGCTAATACTGGTCTCCCAGGAGCCGCTCAAAGCACAAACTCTTAGAAGATTCACTCTTCTTGTACTTCAGTCGGCATTGTGACTTTTCTATTTAATCCCGATGCAATTTCTGTGTTTCATGGTCAATGTGAAGGTCCAAGGGATACAGTAAACCAGCACTGGTGCATCGTAATCTAATATTGGTCTCCCAGGAGCCGCTCAAAGCACAAACTCTTAGAAGATTCACTCTTCTTGTACTTCAGTCGGCATTGTGCCTTTTGTATTTAATCCCGATGAAATTTCTGTGTTTGATTGTCAATTTGAAGGTCCAAGGTATACAATAAACCTGCACTGGTGCATCGGAAGCTAATACTGGTCTCCCAGGAGCCGCTCAAAGCACAAACTCTTAGAAGATTCACTTTTCTTGTACTTCAGTCGGCATTGTGCTTTTTGTATTTAATCAAGATGCAATTTCTGTGTTTCATGGTCAATGTGAAGGTCCAAGGGATACAATAAACCTGCACTGGTGCATCGGAAGCTAATACTGGTCTCCCAGGAGCCTCTCAAAACACAAACTCTTAGAAGATTCACTCTTCTTGTACTTATGTCGGCTTTGTGGCTTTTGTATTTAATCCCGATGCAATTTCTGTGTTTCATGGTCAATGTGAAGGTCCAAGGGATACAGTAAACCTGCACAGGTGCATCGGAAGCTAATACTGGTCTCCCAGGAGCCGCTCAAAGCACAAACTCTTAGAAGATTCACTCTTCTTGTACTTCAGTCGGCATTGTGCCTTTTGTATTTAATCCCGATTTAATTTCTGTGTTTCATGGTCAATGTGAAGGTCCAAGGGATACAGTAGACCTGCACTGGTGCATCGGAAGCTAATACTGGTCTCCCAGGAGCCGCTCAAAGCACAAAATCTTAAAAAACTCACTCTTCTTGTACTTAAGTCGGCATTGTGCCTTTTGTATTTAATCCCGATACAATTTCTGTGTTTCATGGTCAATGTGAAGGTCCAAGGGATACAATAAACCTGCACTGGTGCATCGGAAGCTAATACTGGTCTCCTAGGAGCCGCTCAAAGCACAAACTCTTAGAAGATTCCCTCTTCTTGTACTTCAGTCGGCATTGTGCTTTTGTATTCAATCCCGATACAATTTCTGTGTTTCATGGTCAATGTGAAGGTCCAAGGGATACAGTAAACTAGCACTGGTGCATCGGAAGCTAATACTGGTCTCCCAGGAGCCGCTCAAAGCACAAACTCTTAGAAGATTCACTCTTCTTGTACTTAAGTCGAATTTGTGCCTTTTGTATTAAATCCCGATGCAATTTCTGTGTTTCATGGTCAATGTGAAGGTCCAAGGGATACAATAAACCTGCACTAGTGCATCGGAAGCTAATACTGGTCTCCCAGGAGCCGCTCAAAGCTCAAACTCTTAGAAGATTCACTCTTCTTGTACTTCAGTCGGCATTGTGCTTTTGTATCAATCCCGATACAACTTCTGTGTTTCATGGTCAATGTGAAGGTCCAAGGGATACAGTAAACCTGCACTGGTGCATCGGAATCTAATACTGGTCTCCCAGGAGCCGCTCAAAGCACAAACTCTTAGAAGATTCACTCTTCTTGTACTTCAGTCGGCATTGTGCCTTTTGTATTTAATCCCGATGCAATTTCTGTGTTTCATGGTCAATGTGAAGGTCTAAGGGATACAGTAAACCTGCACTGGTGCATCGGAATCTAATACTGGTCTCCCGGAGCCGCTCAAAGCACAAACTCTTAGAAGATTCACTCTTCTTGTACTTCAGTCGGCATTGTGATTTTTGTATTTAATCCCGATGCAATTTCTGCGTTTCATGGTCAATGTGAAGGTCCAAAGTATACAGTAAACCTGCACTGGTGCATCGCAAGCTAATACTGGTCTCCAAGGAGCCGCTCAAAGCACAAACTCTTAGAAGATTCACTCTTCTTGTACTTCAGTCGGCATTGTGCTTTTGTATTCAATCCCGATACAATTTCTGTATTTCATGGTCAATGTGAAGGTCCAAGGGATACAGTAAACCTGCACTGGTGCATCGGAAGCTAATACTGGTCTCCCAGGAGCCGCTCAAAGCACAAACTCTTAGAAGATTCACTCTTCTTGTACTTCAGTCGGCGTTGTGCATTTTGTATTTAATCCAGATGCAATTTCTGTGTTTCATGGTCACTGTGAAGGTCCAAGGGATACAATAAACCCTGAACTGGTGCATCGGAAGCTAATACTGGTATCCCAGGAGCCGCTCAAAGCACAAACTCTTAGAAGATTCACACTTCTTGTACTTCAGTCGGCATTGTGCCTTTTGTATTCAATCCCGATACAATTTCTGTGTTTCGTTGTCAATGTGAAGGTCCAAGTGATACAGTAAACCTGCACTGGTGCCTCGGAAGCTAATACTGGCCTCCCAGGAGCCGCTCAAAGCACAAACTCTTAGAAGATTCACTCTTCTTGTACTTCAGTCGGCATTGTGCCTTTTGTATTTAATCCCGATGCAATTTCTGTGTTTCATGGTCAATGGGAAGGTCCAAGGGATACAATAATCCTGCACCGGTGCATCGGAAGCTAATGCTGGTCTCCCAGGAGCCGCTCGAAGCACAAACTCTTAGAAGATTCACTCTTCTTGTACTTAAGTCGAATTTGTGCCTTTTGTATTCAATCCCGATACAATTTCTGTGTTTCATGGTCAATGTGAAGGTCCAAGGGATACAGTAAACCTGCACTGGTGCATCGGAAGCTAATACTGGTCTCCCAGGAGCCGCTCAAAGCACAAACTCTTATAAGATTCACTCTTCTTGTACTTCAGTCGGCATTGTGCCTTTTGTATTTAATCCCGATGCAATTTCTGTGTTTCATGGTCAATGTTAAGGTCCAAGGGATACAATAAGCCTGCACTGGTGCATCGGAAGCTAATACTGGTCTCCCAGGAGCCGTTCAAAGCACAAACTCTTAGAAGATTCACTCTTCTTGTACTTCAGTCGGCATTGTGCTTTTGTATTCAATCCCGATACAATTTCTGTGCTTCATGGTCAATGTGAAGGTCCAAGGGATACAGTAAACCTGCACTGGTGCATCGGAATCTAATACTGGTCTCCCAGGAGCCGCTCAAAGCACAAACTCTCAGAAGATTCACTCTTCTTGTACTTAAGTCGAATTTGTGCCTTTTGTATTCAATCACGATACAATTTCTGTGTTTCATGGTCAATGTGAAGGTCCAAGGGATACAGTAAACCTGCACTGGTGCATCGGAATCTAATACTGGTCTCCCAGGAGCCGCTCAAAGCACAAACTCTTAGAAGATTCACTCTTCTTGTACTTCAGTCGGCATTGTGCCTTTTGTATTTAATCCCGATGCAATTTCTGTGTTTCATGGTCAATGTGAAGGTCTAAGGGATACAGTAAACCTGCACTGGTGCATCGGAATCTAATACTGGTCTCCCGGAGCCGCTCAAAGCACAAACTCTTAGAAGATTCACTCTTCTTGTACTTCAGTCGGCATTGTGATTTTTGTATTTAATCCCGATGCAATTTCTGCGTTTCATGGTCAATGTGAAGGTCCAAAGTATACAGTAAACCTGCACTGGTGCATCGGAAGCTAATACTGGTCTCCCAGGAGCCGCTCAAAGCACAAACTCTTAGAAGATTCACTCTTCTTGTAGTTCAGTCGGCATTGTGTCTTTTGTATTAAATCCCGATGCAATTTCTGTGTTTCATGGTCAATGTGAAGGTCCAAGGGATACAATAAACCTGCACTAGTGCATCGGAAGCTAATACTGGTCTCCCAGGAGCCGCTCAAAGCTCATACTCTTAGAAGATTCACTCTTCTTTTACTTCAGTCGGCATTGTGCCTTTGTATTCAATCCCAATACAATTTCTGTGTTTCATGGTCAATGTGAAGGTCCAAGGGATACAGTAAACCTGCACTGGTGCATCGGAAGCTAATACTGGTCTCCCAGGAGCCGCTCAAAGCACAAACTCTTATAAGATTCACTCTTCTTGTACTTCAGTCGGCATTGTGCATTTTGTATTTAATCCCGATGCAATTTCTGTGTTTCATGGTCAATGTGAAGGGCCAAGGGATACAATAAACCTGCACTGGTGCATCGGAAGCTAATACTGGTCTCCCAGGAGCCGTTCAAAGCACAAACTCCTAGAAGATTCACTCTTCTTGTACTTCAGTCGGCATTGTGTTTTTGTATTCAATCCCGATACAATTTCTGTGTTTCATGGTCAATGTGAAGGTCCAAGGGATACAGTAAACCTGCACTGGTGCATCGGAATCTAATACTGGTCTCCCAGGAGCCGCTCAAAGCACAAACTCTTAGAAGATTCACTCTTCTTGTACTTAAGTCAAATTTGTGCCTTTTGTATTCAATCCCGATACAATTTCTGTGTTTCATGGTCAATGTGACGGTCCAAGGGATACAGTAAACCTGCACTGGTGCATCGGAAGCTAATACTGGTCTCCCAGGAGCCGCTCAAACCACAAACTCTTAGAGGATTTACTGTTCTTGTACTTCAGTCGGCATTGTGCCTTTTGTGTTTAATCCCGATGCAATTTCTGTGTTTCATGGTCAATGTGAAGGTCCAAGCGATACAATAAACCTGCGCTGGTGCATCGGAACTAATACTGGTCTCCCAGGAGCCGCTCAAAGCACAAACTCTTATAAGATTCACTCTTCATGTACTTCAGTCGGCATTGTGCCTTTTGTATTTAATCCCGATGCAATTTCTGTGTTTCATGGTCAATGTGAAGGTCCAAGGGATACAGTAAACCTGCACTGGTGCATCGGAATCTAATACTGGTCTCCCAGGAGCCGCTCAAAGCACAAACTCTTAGAAGATTCACTCTTCTTGTACTTCAGTCGGCATTGTGCCTTTTGTATTTAATCCCGATGCAATTTCTGTGTTTCATGGTCAATGTGAAGGTCCAAGGGATACAATAAACCTGCACTGGTGCAAGGGAATCTAATACTGGTCTCCCAGGAGCCGCTCAAACCACAAACTCTTAAAAGATTCACTCTTCTTGTACTTCAGTCGGCATTGTGCCTTTTGTATTCAATCCCGATACAATTTCTGTGTTTCCTGGTCAATGTGAAGGTACAAGGGTTGCAGTAAACCTGCACTGGTGCATCGGAAGCTAATACTGGTCTCCCAGGAGCCGCTCAAAGCACAAACTCTTAGAAGAATCACTCTTCTTGTACTTCAGTCGGCATTGTGCCTTTTGTATTTAATCCCGATGCAATTTCTGTGTTTCATGGTCAATGTGAAGGTCCAAGGGATACAATAAACCTGCACTGGTGCATCGGAAGCTAATACTGGTCTCCCAGGAGCCGCTCAAAGCACAAACTCTTAGAAGATTCACTCTTCTTGTACTTCAGTTGGAGTTGTGCCTTTTGTATTTAATCCCCATGCAATTTCTGTGTTTCATGGTCATTGTGAAGGTCCAAGGGATACAATAAACCTGCACTGGTGCATCGGAAGCTAATACTGGTCTCCCAGGAGCCGCTCAAACACAAACTCTTAGAAGATTATCTCTTCTTGTAGTTCAGTCGGCATTGTGCCTTTTGTATTTAATCCCGATACAATTTATGTGTTCCATGGTCAATGTGAAGGTCCAAGGGATACAGTAAACCTGCACTGCTGCATCGGAAGCTAATACTGGTCTCCCAGGAGCCGCTCAAAGCACAAACTCTTGCAAGATTCACTCTTCTTGTACTTCAGTCGCCATTGTGGCTTTTGTATTCATCCCGATACAATTTCTGTGTTTCATGGTCAATGGGAAGGTCCAAGAGATACAGAAAACCTGCACTGGTGCATCGTAATCTAATATTGGTCTCCCAGGAGCCGCTCAAAGCACAAACTCTTAGAAGATTCACTCTTCTTGTACTTCAGTCGGCATTGTGCCTTTTGTATTTAATCCCGATGCAATTTCTGTGTTTCATGGTCAATGTGAAGGTCCAAGGGATAAAACAAACCTGCACTGATGCATCGGAAGCTAATACTGGTCTCCCAGGAGCCGCTCAAAGCACAAACTCTTACAAGATTCACTCTTCTTGTACTTCAGTCGCCATTGTGCCTTTTGTATTCAATCCCGATACAATTTCTGTGTTTCATGGTCAATGTGAAGGTCCAAGAGATACATTATACCTGCACTGGTGCATCGTAATCTAATATTGGTCTCCCAGGAGCCGCTCAAAGCACAAACTCTTAGAAGATTCACTCTTCTTGTACTTCAGTCGGCATTGTGCCTTTTATATTTCATCCCGATGCAATTTCTGTGTTTGATTGTCAATTTGAAGGTCCAAGGTATACAATAAACCTGCACTGGTGCATCGGAAGCTAATACTGGTCTCCCAGGAGCCGCTCAAAGCACGAACTCTTAGAAGATTCACTCTTCTTGTACTTCAGTCGGCATTGTGCCTTTTGTATTTAATCCCGATGCAATTTCTGTGTTTCATGGTCTATGTGAAGGTCCAAGGGATACAGTAGACCTGCATTGGTGCATCGGAAGCTAATACTGGTCTCCCAGGAGCCGCTCAAAGCACAAACTCTTAGAAGATTCACTCTTCTTGTACTTCAGTCGGCATTGTGACTTTTCTATTTAATCCCGATGCAATTTCTGTGTTTCATGGTCAATGTGAAGGTCCAAGGGATACAGTAAACCAGCACTGGTGCATCGTAATCTAATATTGGTCTCCCAGGAGCCGCTCAAAGCACAAACTCTTAGAAGATTCACTCTTCTTGTACTTCAGTCGGCATTGTGCCTTTTGTATTTAATCCCGATGAAATTTCTGTGTTTGATTGTCAATTTGAAGGTCCAAGGTATACAATAAACCTGCACTGGTGCATCGGAAGCTAATACTGGTCTCCCAGGAGCCGCTCAAAGCACAAACTCTTAGAAGATTCACTTTTCTTGTACTTCAGTCGGCATTGTGCTTTTTGTATTTAATCAAGATGCAATTTCTGTGTTTCATGGTCAATGTGAAGGTCCAAGGGATACAATAAACCTGCACTGGTGCATCGGAAGCTAATACTGGTCTCCCAGGAGCCTCTCAAAACACAAACTCTTAGAAGATTCACTCTTCTTGTACTTATGTCGGCTTTGTGGCTTTTGTATTTAATCCCGATGCAATTTCTGTGTTTCATGGTCAATGTGAAGGTCCAAGGGATACAGTAAACCTGCACAGGTGCATCGGAAGCTAATACTGGTCTCCCAGGAGCCGCTCAAAGCACAAACTCTTAGAAGATTCACTCTTCTTGTACTTCAGTCGGCATTGTGCCTTTTGTATTTAATCCCGATTTAATTTCTGTGTTTCATGGTCAATGTGAAGGTCCAAGGGATACAGTAGACCTGCACTGGTGCATCGGAAGCTAATACTGGTCTCCCAGGAGCCGCTCAAAGCACAAAATCTTAAAAAACTCACTCTTCTTGTACTTAAGTCGGCATTGTGCCTTTTGTATTTAATCCCGATACAATTTCTGTGTTTCATGGTCAATGTGAAGGTCCAAGGGATACAATAAACCTGCACTGGTGCATCGGAAGCTAATACTGGTCTCCTAGGAGCCGCTCAAAGCACAAACTCTTAGAAGATTCCCTCTTCTTGTACTTCAGTCGGCATTGTGCTTTTGTATTCAATCCCGATACAATTTCTGTGTTTCATGGTCAATGTGAAGGTCCAAGGGATACAGTAAACTAGCACTGGTGCATCGGAAGCTAATACTGGTCTCCCAGGAGCCGCTCAAAGCACAAACTCTTAGAAGATTCACTCTTCTTGTACTTCGGTCGGCATTGTGCCTTTTGTATTTAATCCCGATACAATTTCTGTGTTTCCTGGTCAATGTGAAGGTCCAAGGGTTGCAGTAAACCTGCACAGCTGCATCGGAAGCTAATACTGGTCTCCCAGGAGCCGCTCAAAGCACAAACTCTTAGAAGATTCACTCTTCTTGTACTTCAGTCGGCATTGTGCCTTTTGTATTTAATCCCGATGCAATTTCTGTGTTTCATGGTCAATTTCAAGGTCCAAGGGATACAATAAACCTGCACTGGTGCATCGGAAGCTAATACTGGTCTCCCAGGAGCCGCTCAAAGCACAAACTCTTAGAAGATTCACTCTTCTTGTACCTCAGTCGGCATTGTGCCTTTTGTATTTAATCCCGATGCTATTTCTGTGTTTCATGGTCAATGTGAAGGTCCAAGGGATACAATAAACCTGCACTGGTGCATTGGAAGTTAATTCTGGTCTCCCAGGAGTCGCTCAAAGCACAAACTCTTAGAAGATTCACTCTTCTTGTAGTTCAGTCGGCATTGTGCCTTTTGTATTTAATCCCGATGCAATTTCTGTGTTTCATGGTCAATGTGAAGGTCCAAGGGATACAATAAACCTGCACTGGTGCATCGGAAGCTAATACTGGTCTCCCAGGAGCCGCTTAAAACACAAACTCTTAGAAGATTCACTCTTCTTGTACTTCAGTCGGCATTGTGCCTTTTGTATTTAATCCCGATGCAATTTCTGTGTTTCATGGTCAATGTGAAGGTCCAAGGGATACAGTAAACCTGCACTGGTGCATCGGAAGCTAATACTGGTCTCCCAGGAGCCGCTCAAAGCACAAACTCTTAGAAGATTCATTCTTCTTGTACTTCAGTCGGCATTGTGCTTTTGTATTCAATCCCGATACAATTTCTGTGTTTCATGGTCAACGTGAAGGTCCAAGGGCTACAGTAAACCATCACTGGTGCATCGGAATCTAATACTGGTCTCCCAGGAGCCGCTCAAAGCACAAACTCTTAGAAGATTCACTCTTCTTGTACTTAAGTCGAATTTGTGCCTTTTGTATTCAATCCCGATACAATTACTGTGTTTCCTGGTCAATGTGAAGGTCCAAGGGTTGCAGTAAACCTGCACTGGTGCATCGGAAGCTAATACTGGTCTCCCAGGAGCCGCTCAAAGCACAAACTATTAGAAGATTCACTCTTCTTGTACTTAAATCGGCATTGTGCTTTTGTATTTATTCCCGATGCAATTTCTGTGTTTCATAGTCAATGTGAAGTTCCAAAGGATACAATAAATTTGCACTGGTGCATCGGAAGCTAATACTGGTCTCCCAGGAGCCGCTCAAAGCACAAACTCTTAGAAAATTCACTCTTCTTGTACTTAAGTCGGCATTGTGCCTTTTGTATTTAATCCCGATGCAATTTCTGTGTTTCATGGTCAATGTGAAGGTCCAAGGGATACAATAAACCTGCACTGGTGCATCCGAAGCTAATACTGGTCTCCCAGGAGCCGCTCACACACAAACTCTTAGAAGATTCACTCTTCTTGTACTTCAGTAGGCATTGTGCATTTGTATTCAATCCCGATGCAATTTCTGTGTTTCATGGTCAATGTGAATGTCCAAGGGATACAGTAAACCTGCACTGGTGCATCGGAATCTAATACTGGTCTCCCAGGAGCCGCTAAAAGCACAAACTCTTAGAACATTCACTCTTCTTGTACTTTAGTCGGCATTGTGCCTTTTGTATTTAATCCCGATGCAACTTCTGTGTTTCATCGTCAATGTGAAGGTCCAAGGGATACAGTAAACGTGCACTGGTGCATCGGAAGCTAATACTGGTCTCCCAGGAGCCGCTCAAAGCACAAACTCTTAGAAGAGTCACTCTTCTTGTACTTCAGTCGGCATTGTGCCTTTTGTATTTAATCATGATGCAATTTCTGTGTTTCATGGTCAATGTGAAGGTCCAAGGGATACAATAAACCTGCACTGGTGCATCGGAATCTAATACTGGTCTCCCAGGAGCCGCTCAAAGCACAAACTCTTAGAAGATTCACTCTTCTTGTACTTCAGTCGGCATTGTGCCTTTTGTATTCAATCCCGATACAATTTCTGTGTTTCCTGGTCAATGTGAAGGTCCAAGGGTTGCAGTAAACCTGCACTGGTGCATCGGAAGCTAATACTGGTCTCCCAGGAGCCGCTCAAAGCACAAACTCTTAGAAGAATCACTCTTCTTGTACTTCAGACGGCATTGTGCCTTTTGTATTTAATCCCGATGCAATTTCTGTGTTTCATGGTCAATGGGAAGGTCCAAGGGATACAATAAACCTGCACTGGTGCATCGGAAGCTAATACTGGTCTCCCAGGAGC
Organism: Schistocerca nitens; assembly: GCF_023898315.1. Classification (NCBI taxonomy): domain Eukaryota; kingdom Metazoa; phylum Arthropoda; class Insecta; order Orthoptera; family Acrididae; genus Schistocerca; species Schistocerca nitens. Next base: position 36,004,301 of record NC_064624.1, on the reverse strand, counting down.
CGCTCAAAGCACAAACTCTTAGAAGATTCACTCTTCTTGTACTTCAGTTGGAATTGTGCCTTTTGTATTTACTCCCGATGCAATTTCTGTGTTTCATGGTCATTGTGAAGGTCCAAGGGATACAATAAACCTGCACTGGTGCATCGGAATCTAATACTGGTCTCCCAGGAGCCGCTCAAACACAAACTCTTAGAAGATTCACTCTTCTTGTAGTTCAGTCGGCATTGTGCCTTTTGTATTTAATCCCGATACAATTTATGTGTTTCATGGTCAATGTGAAGGTCCAAGGGATACAGTAAACCTGCACTGCTGCATGGGAAGCTAATACTGGTCTCCCAGGAGCCGCTCAAAGCATAAACTCTTAGAAGATTCACTCTTCTTGTACTTCAGTCGGCATTGTGCCTTTTGTATTTAATCCCGATGCAATTTCTGTGTTTCATGGTCAATGTGAAGGTCCAAGGGATACAATAAACCTGCACTGGTGCATCGGAAGCTAATACTGGTCTCCCAGGAGCCGCTCAAAGCACAAACTCTTAGAAGATTCACTCTTCTTGAACTTCAGTCGGCATTGTGCCTTTTGTATTTAATCCCGATGCAATTTCTGTGTTTCATGTTAAATGTGAATGTCCAAGGGATACAGTAAACCTGCACTGGTGCATCGGAATCTAATACTGGTCTCCCAGGAGCCGCTCAAAGCACAAACTCTTAGAAGATTCACTCTTCTTGTACTTCAGTCGGCATTGTGCCTTTTGTATTTAATCCCGATGCAATTTCTGTGTTTCATGGTCATTGTGAAGGTCCAAGGGATACAATAAACCTGCACTGGTGCATCGGAATCTAATACTGGTCTCCCAGGAGCCGCTCAAACCACAAACTCTTAGAAGATTCACTCTTCTTGTACTTAAGTCGGCATTGTGCATTTTGTATTCAATCCCGATACAATTTCTGTGTTTCATGGTCAACGAGGATGTCCAAGGGATACAGTAAACCTGCACTGGTGCATCGGATTCTAATACTGGTCTCCTAGGAGCCGCTCAAAGCACAAACTCTTAGAAGATTCCCTCTCCTTGTACTTCAGTCGGCATTGTGCTTTTGTATTCAATCCCGATACAATTTCTGTGTTTCATGGTCAATGTGAAGGTCCAAGGGATACAGTAAACCAGCACTGGTGCATCGGAAGCTAATACTGGTCTCCCAGGAGCCGCTCAAAGCACAAACTCTTAGAAGATTCACTCTTCTTGTACTTCAGTCGGCATTGTGCCTTTTGTACTTAATCCCGATGCAATTTCTATGTTTCATGGTCAATGTGAAGGTCCAAAGACACAGTAAACCTGCACTGGTGCATCGGAATCCAATACTGGTCTCCCAGGAGCCGCTCAAAGCACAAACTCTTAGAAGATTCACTCTTCTTGTTCTTCGGTCGGCATTGTGCCTTTTGTATTTAATCCCGATGCGATTTCTGTGTTTCATGTTCAATGTGAAGGTCCAAGGGATACAGTAAACCTGCACTGGTGCATCGGAAGCTAATACTGGTCTCCCAGGAGCCGCTCAAAGCACAAACTCTTAGAAGATTCACTCTTCTTGTACTTAAGTCGGCATTGTGCCTTTTGTATTTAATCCCGATGCAATTTCTGTGTCTCATGGTGATTGTGAAGGTCCAAGGGATACAATAAACCTGCACTGGTCCATCAGAATCTAATACTGGTCCCCCAGGAGCCGTCCAAAGCACAAACTCTTAGAAGATTCACTCTTCTTCTACTTCAGTCGGCATTCTGCCTTTTGTATTTAATCCCGATACAATTTCTGTGTTTCATGGTCAATGTGAAGGTCCAAGGGATACAGTAAACCTGCACTGGTGCATCGGAAGCTAATACTGGTCTCCCAGGAGCCGCTCAAAGCACAAACTCTTACAAGATTCACTCTTCTTGTACTTCAGTCGCCATTGTGCCTTTTGTATTCAATCCCGATACAATTTCTGTGTTTCATGGTCAATGAGAAGGTCCAAGGGATACAGTAAACCTGCACTGGTGCATCGGAATCTAATACTGGTCTCCCAGGAGCCGCTCAAAGCACAAACTCTTAGAAGATTCACTCTTCTTGTACTTAAGTCGAATTTGTGCCTTTTGTATTCAATCCCGATACAATTTCTGTGTTTCCTGGTCAATGTGAAGGTCCAAGGGTTGCAGTAAACCTGCACTGGTGCATCGGAAGCTAATACTGGTCTCCCAGGAGCCGCTCAAAGCACAAACTATTAGAAGATTCACTCTTCTTGTACTTAAATCGGCATTGTGCTTTTGTATTTATTCCCGATGCAATTTCTGTGTTTCATAGTCAATGTGAAGTTCCAAAAGATACAATAAATTTGCACTGGTGCATCGGAATCTAATACTGGTCTCCCAGGAGCCGCTCAAAGCACAAACTCTTAGAAGATTCACTCTTCTTGTACTTAAGTCGAATTTGTGCCTTTTGTATTCAATCCCGATACAATTTCTGTGTTTCCTGGTCAATGTGAAGGTCCAAGGGTTGCAGTAAACCTGCACTGGTGCATCGGAAGCTAATACTGGTCTCCCAGGAGCCGCTCAAAGCACAAACTATTAGAAGATTCACTCTTCTTGTACTTAAATCGGCATTGTGCTTTTGTATTTATTCCCGATGCAATTTCTGTGTTTCATAGTCAATGTGAAGTTCCAAAAGATACAATAAATTTGCACTGGTGCATCGGAAGCTAATACTGGTCTCCCAGGAGCCGCTCAAAGCATAAACTCTTAGAAAATTCACTCTTCTTGTACTTAAGTCGGCATTGTGCCTTTTGTATTTAATCCCGATGCAATTTCTGTGTTTCATGGTCAATGTGAAGGTCCAAGGGATACAATAAACCTGCACTGGTGCATCCGAAGCTAATACTGGTCTCCCAGGAGCCGCTCAAAGCAAAAACTCTTAGAAGATTCACTCTTCTTGTACTTCAGTCGGCATTGTGCATTTGTATTCAATCCCGATGCAATTTCTGTGTTTCATGGTCAATGTGAATGTCCAAGGGATACAGTAAACCTGCACAGGTGCATCGGAATCTAATACTGGTCTCCCAGGAGCCGCTTAAAGCACAAACTCTTAGAACATTCACTCTTCTTGTACTTCAGTCGGCATTGTGCCTTTTGTATTTAATCCCGATGCAACTTCTGTGTTTCATGGTCAATGTGAAGGTCCAAGGGATACAGTAAACCTGCACTGGTGCATCGGAAGCTAATACTGGTCTCCCAGGAGCCGCTCAAAGCACAAACTCTTAGAAGATTCACTCTTCTTGTACTTCAGTCGGCATTGTGCCTTTTGTATTTAATCCCGATGCAATTTCTGTGTTTCATGGTCAATGTGAAGGTCCAAGGGATACAATAAACCTGCACTGGTGCATCGGAATCTAATACTGGTCTCCCAGGAGCCGCTCAAAGCACAAACTCTTAGAAGATTCACTCTTCTTGTACTTCAGTCGGCATTGTGCCTTTTGTATTCAATCCCGATACAATTTCTGTGTTTCCTGGTCAATGTGAAGGTCCAAGGGTTGCAGTAAACCTGCACTGGTGCATCGGAAGCTAATACTGGTCTCCCAGGAGCCGCTCAAAGCACAAACTCTTAGAAGAATCACTCTTCTTGTACTTCAGACGGCATTGTGCCTTTTGTATTTAATCCCGATGCAATTTCTGTGTTTCATGGTCAATGTGAAGGTCCAAGGGATACAATAAACCTGCACTGGTGCATCGGAAGCTAATACTGGTCTCCCAGGAGCCGCTCAAAGCACAAACTCTTAGAAGATTCACTCTTCTTGTACTTCAGTTGGAATTGTGCCTTTTGTATTTACTCCCGATGCAATTTCTGTGTTTCATGGTCATTGTGAAGGTCCAAGGGATACAATAAACCTGCACTGGTGCATCGGAATCTAATACTGGACTCCCAGGAGCCGCTCAAACACAAACTCTTAGAAGATTCACTCTTCTTGTAGTTCAGTCGGCATTGTGCCTTTTGTATTTAATCCCGATACAATTTCTGTGTTTCATGGTCAATGTGAAGGTCCAAGGGATACAGTAAACCTGCACTGCTGCATGGGAAGCTAATACTGGTCTCCCAGGAGCCGCTCAAAGCACAAACTCTTACAAGATTCACTCTTCTTGTACTTCAGTCGCGATTGTGCCTTTTGTATTCAATCCCGATACAATTTCTGTGTTTCATGGTCAATGTGAAGGTCCAAGAGATACAGTAAACCTGCACTGGTGCATCGTAATCTAATATTGGTCTCCCAGGAGCCGCTCAAAGCACAAACTCTTAGAAGATTCACTCTTCTTGTACTTCAGTCGGCATTGTGCCTTTTGTATTTAATCCCGATGCAATTTCTGTGTTTCATGCTCAATGTGAAGGTCCAAGGGATACAATAAACCTGCACTGGTGCATCGGAAGCTAATACTGGTCTCCCAGGAGCCGCTCAAAGCACAAACTCTTACAAGATTCACTCTTCTTGTACTTCAGTTGCCATTGTGCCTTTTGTATTCAATCCCGATACCATTTCTGTGTTTCATGGTCAATGTGAAGGTCCAAGAGATACATTATACTTGCTCTGGTGCATCGTAATCTAATATTGGTCTCCCAGGAGCCGCTCAAAGCACAAACTCTTAGAAGATTCACTCTTCTTGTACTTCAGTCGGCATTGTGCCTTTTGTATTTCATCCCGATGCAATTTTTGTGTTTGATGGTCAATTTGAAGTTCCAAGGTATACAATAAACCTGCACTGGTGGATCGGAAGCTAATACTGGGCTCCCAGGAGACGTTCAAAGCACAAACTCTTAGAAGATTCACTCTTCTTGTACTTCAGTCGGCATTGTGCCTTTTGTATTCAATCCCGATACAATTTCTGTGTTTCCTGGTCAGTGTGAAGGTCCAAGGGTTGCAGTAAACCTGCACTGCTGCATCGGAAGCTAATACTGGTCTCCCAGGAGCCGCTCAAAGCACAAACTCTTAGAAGATTCACTCTTCTTGTGCTTCAGTCGGAATTGTGCCTTTTGTATTTAATCCCGATGCAATTTCTGTGTTTCATGGTCAATTTGAAGGTCCAAGGGATACAATAAACCTGCACTGGTGCATTGGAAGCTAATTCTGGTCTCCCAGGAGCCGCCCAAAGCACAAACTCTTAGAAGATAAACTCTTCTTGTACTTCAGTCGCCATTGTGCCTTTTGTATTCAATCCCGATACAATTTCTGTGTTTCATGGTCAATGTGAAGGTCCAAGGGATACAGTAAACCTGCACAGGTGCATCGGAAGCTAATACTGGTCTCCCAGGAGCCGCTCAAAGCACAAACTCTTAGAAGATTCACTCTTCTTGAACTTCAGTCGGCATTGTGCCTTTTGTATTTCATCCCGATGCAATTTTTGTGTTTGATGGTCAATTTGAAGTTCCAAGGTATACAATAAACCTGCACTGGTGGATCGGAAGCTAATACTGGGCTCCCAGGAGACGTTCAAAGCACAAACTCTTAGAAGATTCACTCTTCTTGTACTTCAGTCGGCATTGTGCCTTTTGTATTCAATCCCGATACAATTTCTGTGTTTCCTGGTCAATGTGAAGGTCCAAGGGATACAGTAAACCTGCACAGGTGCATCGGAAGCTAATACTGGTCTCCCAGGAGCCGCTCAAAGCACAAACTCTTAGAAGATTCACTCTTCTTGAACTTCAGTCGGCATTGTGCCTTTTGTATTTAATCCCGATGCAATTTCTGTGTTTCATGGTCATTGTGAAGGTCCAAGGGATACAATAAACCTGCACTGGTGCATCGGAATCTAATACTGGTCTCCCAGGAGCCGCTCAAACCACAAACTCTTAGAAGATTCACTCTTCTTGTACTTAAGTCGGCATTGTGCATTTTGTATTTAATCCCGATACAATTTCTGTGTTTCATGGTCAATGTGAAGATCCAAGGGATACAGTAAACCTGCACTGGTGCATCGGAAGCTAATACTGGTCTCCCAGGAGCCGCTCAAAGCACAAACTCTTAGAACAATCACTCTTCTTGTACTTCAGTCGGCATTGTGCCTTTTGTATTTAATCCCGATGCAATTTCTGTGTTTCATGGTCAACGAGGATGTCCAAGGGATACAGTAAACCAGCACTGGTGCATCGGATTCTAATACTGGTCTCCTAGGAGCCGCTCAAAGCACAAACTCTTTGAAGATTCCCTCTTCTTGTACTTCAGTCGGCATTGTGCTTTTGTATTCAATCCCGATACAATTTCTGTGTTTCATGGTCAATGTGAAGGTCCAAGGGATACAGTAAACCAGCACTGGTGCATCGGAAGCTAATACTGGTCTCCCAGGAGCCGCTCAAAGCACAAACTCTTAGAAGATTCACTCTTCTTCTACTTCAGTCGGCATTGTGCCTTTTGTATTTAATCCCGATACAATTTCTGTGTTTCATGGTCAATGTGAAGGTCCAAGGGATACAGTAAACCTGCACTGGTGCATCGGAATCTAATACTGGTCTCCCAGGAGCCGCTCAAAGCACAAACTCTTAAAAGATTTACTCTTCTTGTACTTCAGTCGGCATTGTGCCTTTTGTATTTAATCCCGATGCAATTTCATTGTTTCATGTTCAATGTGAAGGTCCAAGGGATACAGTAAACCTGCACTGGTGCATCGGAAGCTAATACTGGTCTCCCAGGAGCCGCTCAAAGCACAAACTCTTAGAAGATTCACTCTTCTGGCACTTCAGTCGGCATTGTGCGTTTTGTATTTAATCCCGATGCAATTTCTGTGTTTCATGGTCATTGTCAAGTTCCAAGGGATACAATAAACCATCACTGGTGCATCGGAACTTAATACTGGTCTCCCAGGAGCCGCTCAAAGCTTAAACTCTTAGAAGATTCATTCTTCTTCTACTTCAGTCGGCATTGTGCCTTTTGTACTTAATCCCGATGCAATTTCTATGTTTCATGGTCAATGTGAAGGTCCAAAGACACAGTAAACCTGCACTGGTGCATCGGAATCCAATACTGGTCTCCCAGGAGCCGCTCAAAGCACAAACTCTTAGAAGATTCACTCTTCTTGTACTTCGGTCGGCATTGTGCCTTTTGTATTTAATCCCGATGCGATTTCTGTGTTTCATGTTCAATGTGAAGGTCCAAGGGATACAGTAAACCTGCACTGGTGCATCGGAAGCTAATACTGGTCTCCCAGGAGCCGCTCAAAGCACAAACTCTTAGAAGATTCACTCTTCTTGTACTTAAGTCGGCATTGTGCCTTTTGTATTTAATCCCGATGCAATTTCTGTGTCTCATGGTGATTGTGAAGGTCCAAGGGATACAATAAACCTGCACTGGTCCATCGGAATCTAATACTGGTCCCCCAGGAGCCGTCCAAAGCACAAACTCTTAGAAGATTCACTCTTCTTGTACTTCAGTCGGCATTCTGCCTTTTGTATTTAATCCCGATACAATTTCTGTGTTTCATGGTCAATGTGAAGGTCCAAGGGATACAGTAAACCTGCACTGGTGCATCGGAAGCTAATACTGGTCTCCCAGGAGCCGCTCAAAGCACAAACTCTTACAAGATTCACTCTTCTTGTACTTCAGTCGCCATTGTGCGTTTTGTATTCAATCCCGATACAATTTCTGTGTTTCATGGTCAATGAGAAGGTCCAAGGGATACAGTAAACCTGCACTGGTGCATCGGAATCTAATACTGGTCTCCCAGGAGCCGCTCAAAGCACAAACTCTTAGAAGATTCACTCTTCTTGTACTTAAGTCGAATTTGTGCCTTTTGTATTCAATCCCGATACAATTTCTGTGTTTCCTGGTCAATGTGAAGGTCCAAGGGTTGCAGTAAACCTGCACTGGTGCATCGGAAGCTAATACTGGTCTCCCAGGAGCCGCTCAAAGCACAAACTATTAGAAGATTCACTCTTCTTGTACTTAAATCGGCATTGTGCTTTTGTATTTATTCCCGATGCAATTTCTGTGTTTCATAGTCAATGTGAAGTTCCAAAGGATACAATAAATTTGCACTGGTGCATCGGAAGCTAATACTGGTCTCCCAGGAGCCGCTCAAAGCATAAACTCTTAGAAAATTCACTCTTCTTGTACTTAAGTCGGCATTGTGCCTTTTGTATTTAATCCCGATGCAATTTCTGTGTTTCATGGTCAATGTGAAGGTCCAAGGGATACAATAAACCTGCACTGGTGCATCCGAAGCTAATACTGTTCTCCCAGGAGCCGCTCAAAGCACAAACTCTTAGAACATTCACTCTTCTTGTACTTCAGTCGGCATTGTGCCTTTTGTATTTAATCCCGATGCAATTTCTGTGTTTCATGGTCAATTTGAAGGTCCAAGGGATACAATAAACCTGCACTGGTGCATTGGAAGCTAATTCTGGTCTCCCAGGAGCCGCCCAAAGCACAAACTCTTAGAAGATAAACTCTTCTTGTACTTCAGTCGCCATTGTGCCTTTTGTATTCAATCCCGATACAATTTCTGTGTTTCATGGTCAATGTGAAGGTCCAAGGGATACAGTAAACCTGCACAGGTGCATCGGAAGCTAATACTGGTCTCCCAGGAGCCGCTCAAAGCACAAACTCTTAGAAGATTCACTCTTCTTGAACTTCAGTCGGCATTGTGCCTTTTGTATTTCATCCCGATGCAATTTTTGTGTTTGATGGTCAATTTGAAGTTCCAAGGTATACAATAAACCTGCACTGGTGGATCGGAAGCTAATACTGGGCTCCCAGGAGACGTTCAAAGCACAAACTCTTAGAAGATTCACTCTTCTTGTACTTCAGTCGGCATTGTGCCTTTTGTATTCAATCCCGATACAATTTCTGTGTTTCCTGGTCAATGTGAAGGTCCAAGGGTTGCAGTAAACCTGCACTGCTGCATCGGAAGCTAATACTGGTCTCCCAGGAGCCGCTCAAAGCACAAACTCTTAGAAGATTCACTCTTCTTGTGCTTCAGTCGCCATTGTGCCTTTTGTATTTAATCCCGATGCAATTTCGGTGTTTCATGGTCAATTTGAAGGTCCAAGGGATACAATAAACCTGCACTGGTGCATTGGAAGCTAATTCTGGTCTCCCAGGAGCCGCCCAAAGCACAAACTCTTAGAAGATAAACTCTTCTTGTACTTCAGTCGCCATTGTGCCTTTTGTATTCAATCCCGATACAATTTCTGTGTTTCATGGTCAATGTGAAGGTCCAAGGGATACAGTAAACCTGCACAGGTGCATCGGAAGCTAATACTGGTCTCCCAGGAGCCGCTCAAAGCACAAACTCTTAGAAGATTCACTCTTCTTGAACTTCAGTCGGCATTGTGCCTTTTGTATTTAATCCCGATGCAATTTCTGTGTTTCATGGTCATTGTGAAGGTCCAAGGGATACAATAAACCTGCACTGGTGCATCGGAATCTAATACTGGTCTCCCAGGAGCCGCTCAAACCACAAACTCTTAGAAGATTCACTCTTCTTGTACTTAAGTCGGCATTGTGCATTTTGTATTTAATCCCGATACAATTTCTGTGTTTCATGGTCAATGTGAAGATCCAAGGGATACAGTAAACCTGCACTGGTGCATCGGAAGCTAATACTGGTCTCCCAGGAGCCGCTCAAAGCACAAACTCTTAGAACAATCACTCTTCTTGTACTTCAGTCGGCATTGTGCCTTTTGTATTTAATCCCGATGCAATTTCTGTGTTTCATGGTCAACGAAAATGTCCAAGGGATACAGTAAACCAGCACTGGTGCATCGGATTCTAATACTGGTCTCCTAGGAGCCGCTCAAAGCACAAACTCTTTGAAGATTCCCTCTTCTTGTACTTCAGTCGGCATTGTGCTTTTGTATTCAATCCCGATACAATTTCTGTGTTTCATGGTCAATGTGAAGGTCCAAGGGATACAGTAAACCAGCACTGGTGCATCGGAAGCTAATACTGGTCTCCCAGGAGCCGCTCAAAGCACAAACTCTTAGAAGATTCACTCTTCTTCTACTTCAGTCGGCATTGTGCCTTTTGTATTTAATCCCGATACAATTTCTGTGTTTCATGGTCAATGTGAAGGTCCAAGGGATACAGTAAACCTGCACTGGTGCATCGGAATCTAATACTGGTCTCCCAGGAGCCGCTCAAAGCACAAACTCTTAAAAGATTTACTCTTCTTGTATTTCAGTCGGCATTGTGCCTTTTGTATTTAATCCCGATGCAATTTCTGTGTTTCATGTTCAATGTGAAGGTCCAAGGGATACAGTAAACCTGCACTGGTGCATCGGAAGCTAATACTGGTCTCCCAGGAGCCGCTCAAAGCACAAACTCTTAGAAGATTCACTCTTCTGGCACTTCAGTCGGCATTGTGCCTTTTGTATTTAATCCCGATGCAATTTCTGTGTTTCATGGTCATTGTCAAGTTCCAAGGGATACAATAAACCATCACTGGTGCATCGGAATTTAATACTGGTCTCCCAGGAGCCGCTCAAAGCTTAAACTCTTAGAAGATTCATTCTTCTTCTACTTCAGTCGGCATTGTGCCTTTTGTACTTAATCCCGATGCAATTTCTATGTTTCATGGTCAATGTGAAGGTCCAAAGACACAGTAAACCTGCACTGGTGCATCGGAATCCAATACTGGTCTCCCAGGAGCCGCTCAAAGCACAAACTCTTAGAAGATCCACTCTTCTTGTACTTCGGTCGGCATTGTGCCTTTTGTATTTAATCCCGATGCGATTTCTGTGTTTCATGTTCAATGTGAAGGTCCAAGGGATACAGTAAACCTGCACTGGTGCATCGGAAGCTAATACTGGTCTCCCAGGAGCCGCTCAAAGCACAAACTCTTAGAAGATTCACTCTTCTTGTACTTAAGTCGGCATTGTGCCTTTTGTATTTAATCCCGATGCAATTTCTGTGTCTCATGGTGATTGTGAAGGTCCAAGGGATACAATAAACCTGCACTGGTCCATCGGAATCTAATACTGGTCCCCCAGGAGCCGTCCAAAGCACAAACTCTTAGAAGATTCACTCTTCTTGTACTTCAGTCGGCATTCTGCCTTTTGTATTTAATCCCGATACAATTTCTGTGTTTCATGGTCAATGTGAAGGTCCAAGGGATACAGTAAACCTGCACTGGTGCATCGGAAGCTAATACTGGTCTCCCAGGAGCCGCTCAAAGCACAAACTCTTACAAGATTCACTCTTCTTGTACTTCAGTCGCCATTGTGCCTTTTGTATTCAATCCCGATACAATTTCTGTGTTTCATGGTCAATGAGAAGGTCCAAGGGATACAGTAAACCTGCACTGGTGCATCGGAATCTAATACTGGTCTCCCAGGAGCCGCTCAAAGCACAAACTCTTAGAAGATTCACTCTTCTTGTACTTAAGTCGAATTTGTGCCTTTTGTATTCAATCCCGATACAATTTCTGTGTTTCCTGGTCAATGTGAAGGTCCAAGGGTTGCAGTAAACCTGCACTGGTGCATCGGAAGCTAATACTGGTCTCCCAGGAGCCGCTCAAAGCACAAACTATTAGAAGATTCACTCTTCTTGTACTTAAATCGGCATTGTGCTTTTGTATTTATTCCCGATGCAATTTCTGTGTTTCATAGTCAATGTGAAGTTCCAAAGGATACAATAAATTTGCACTGGTGCATCGGAAGCTAATACTGGTCTCCCAGGAGCCGCTCAAAGCATAAACTCTTAGAAAATTCACTCTTCTTGTACTTAAGTCGGCATTGTGCCTTTTGTATTTAATCCCGATGCAATTTCTGTGTTTCATGGTCAATGTGAAGGTCCAAGGGATACAATAAACCTGCACTGGTGCATCCGAAGCTAATACTGGTCTCCCAGGAGCCGCTCAAAGCAAAAACTCTTAGAAGATTCACTCTTCTTGTACTTCAGTCGGCATTGTGCATTTGTATTCAATCCCGATGCAATTTCTGTGTTTCATGGTCAATGTGAATGTCCAAGGGATACAGTAAACCTGCACAGGTGCATCGGAATCTAATACTGGTCTCCCAGGAGCCGCTTAAAGCACAAACTCTTAGAACATTCACTCTTCTTGTACTTCAGTCGGCATTGTGCCTTTTGTATTTAATCCCGATGCAACTTCTGTGTTTCATGGTCAATGTGAAGGTCCAAGGGATACAGTAAACCTGCACTGGTGCATCGGAAGCTAATACTGGTCTCCCAGGAGCCGCTCAAAGCACAAACTCTTAGAAGATTCACTCTTCTTGTACTTCAGTCGGCATTGTGCCTTTTGTATTTAATCCCGATGCAATTTCTGTGTTTCATGGTCAATGTGAAGGTCCAAGGGATAGAATAAAAATGCACTGGTGCATCGGAATCTAATACTGGTCTCCCAGGAGCCGCTCAAAGCACAAACTCTTAGAAGATTCACTCTTCTTGTACTTCAGTCGGCATTGTGCCTTTTGTATTCAATCCCGATACAATTTCTGTGTTTCCTGGTCAATATGAAGGTCCAAGGGTTGCAGTAAACCTGCACTGGTGCATCGGAAGCTAATACTGGTCTCCCAGGAGCCGCTCAAAGCACAAACTCTTAGAAGAATCATTCTTCTTGTACTTCAGACGGCATTGTGCCTTTTGTATTTAATCCCGATGCAATTTCTGTGTTTCATGGTCAATGGGAAGGTCCAAGGGATACAATAAACCTGCACTGGTGCATCGGAAGCTAATACTGGTCTCCCAGGAGCCGCTCAAAGCACAAACTCTTAGAAGATTCACTCTTCTTGTACTTCAGTTGGAATTGTGCCTTTTGTATTTACTCCCGATGCAATTTCTGTGTTTCATGGTCATTGTGAAGGTCCAAGGGATACAATAAACCTGCACTGGTGCATCGGAATCTAATACTGGTCTCCCAGGAGCCGCTCAAACACAAACTCTTAGAAGATTCACTCTTCTTGTAGTTCAGTCCGCATTGTGCCTTTTGTATTTAATCCCGATACAATTTATGTGTTTCATGGTCAATGTGAAGGTCCAAGGGATACAGTAAACCTGCACTGCTGCATGGGAAGCTAATACTGGTCTCCCAGGAGCCGCTCAAAGCACAAACTCTTACAAGATTCACTCTTCTTGTACTTCAGTCGCGATTGTGCCTTTTGTATTCAATCCCGATACAATTTCTGTGTTTCATGGTCAATGTGAAGTTCCAAGAGATACAGTAAACCTGCACTGGTGCATCGTAATCTAATATTGGTCTCCCAGGAGCCGCTCAAAGCACAAACTCTTAGAAGATTCACTCTTCTTGTACTTCAGTCGGCATTGTGCCTTTTGTATTTAATCCCGATGCAATTTCTGTGTTTCATGCTCAATGTGAAGGTCCAAGGGATACAATAAACCTGCACTGGTGCATCGGAAGCTAATACTGGTCTCCCAGGAGCCGCTCAAAGCACAAACTCTTACAAGATTCACTCTTCTTGTACTTCAGTCGCCATTGTGACTTTTGTATTCAATCCCGATACTATTTCTGTGTTTCATGGTCAATGTGAAGGTCCAAGAGATACATTATACCTGCTCTGGTGCATCGTAATCTAATATTGGTCTCCCAGGAGCCGCTCAAAACACAAACTCTTAGAAGATTCACTCTTCTTGTACTTCAGTCGGCATTGTGCCTTTTGTATTTCATCCCGATGCAATTTTTGTGTTTGATGGTCAATTTGAAGTTCCAATGTATACAATAAACCTGCACTGGTGGATCGGAAGCTAATACTGGGCTCGCAGGAGACGTTCAAAGCACAAACTCATAGAAGATTCACTCTTCTTGTACTTCAGTCGGCATTGTGCCTTTTGTATTCAATCCCGATACAATTTCTGTGTTTCCTGGTCAATGTGAAGGTCCAAGGGTTGCAGTAAACCTGCACTGCTGCATCGGAAGCTAATACTGGTCTCCCAGGAGCCGCTCAAAGCACAAACTCTTAGAAGATTCACTCTTCTTGTGCTTCAGTCGGCATTGTGCCTTTTGTATTTAATCCCGATGCAATTTCTGTGTTTCATGGTCAATTTGAAGGTCCAAGGGATACAATAAACCTGCACTGGTGCATTGGAAGCTAATTCTGGTCTCCCAGGAGCCGCCCAAAGCACAAACTCTTAGAAGATAAACTCTTCTTGTACTTCAGTCGCCATTGTGCCTTTTGTATTCTATCCCGATACAATTTCTGTGTTTCATGGTCAATGTGAAGGTCCAAGGGATACAGTAAACCTGCACAGGTGCATCGGAAGCTAATACTGGTCTCCCAGGAGCCGCTCAAAGCACAAACTCTTAGAAGATTCACTCTTCTTGAACTTCAGTCGGCATTGTGCCTTTTGTATTTAATCGCGATGCAATTTCTGTGTTTCATGTTAAATCTGAATGTCCAAGGGATACAGTAAACCTGCACTGGTGCATGGGAAGCTAATACTGGTCTCCCAGGAGCCGCTCAAAGCACAAACTCTTAGAAGATTCACTCTTCTTGTACTTCAGTCGGCATTGTGCCTTTTGTATTTAATCCCGATGCAATTTCTGTGTTTCATGGTCATTGTGAAGGTCCAAGGGATACAATAAACCTGCACTGGTGCATCGGAATCTAATACTGGTCTCCCAGGAGCCGCTCAAACCACAAACTCTTAGAAGATTCACTCTTCTTGTACTTAAGTCGGCATTGTGCATTTTGTATTTAATCCCGATACAATTTCTGTGTTTCATGGTCAATGTGAAGATCCAAGGGATACAGTAAACCTGCACTGGTGCATCGGAAGCTAATACTGGTCTCCCAGGAGCCGCTCAAAGCACAAACTCTTAGAACAATCACTCTTCTTGTACTTCAGTCGGCATTGTGCCTTTTGTATTTAATCCCGATGCAATTTCTGTGTTTCATGGTCAACGAGGATGTCCAAGGGATACAGTAAACCAGCACTGGTGCATCGGATTCTAATACTGGTCTCCTAGGAGCCGCTCAAAGCACAAACTCTTTGAAGATTCCCTCTTCTTGTACTTCAGTCGGCATTGTGCTTTTGTATTCAATCCCGATACAATTTCTGTGTTTCATGGTCAATGTGAAGGTCCAAGGGATACAGTAAACCAGCACTGGTGCATCGGAAGCTAATACTGGTCTCCCAGGAGCCGCTCAAAGCACAAACTCTTAGAAGATTCACTCTTCTTCTACTTCAGTCGGCATTGTGCCTTTTGTATTTAATCCCGATACAATTTCTGTGTTTCATGGTCAATGTGAAGGTCCAAGGGATACAGTAAACCTGCACTGGTGCATCGGAATCTAATACTGGTCTCCCAGGAGCCGCTCAAAGCACAAACTCTTAAAAGATTTACTCTTCTTGTACTTCAGTCGGCATTGTGCCTTTTGTATTTAATCCCGATGCAATTTCTGTGTTTCACGTTCAATGTGAAGGTCCAAGGGATACAGTAAACCTGCACTGGTGCATCGGAAGCTAATACTGGTCTCCCAGGAGCCGCTCAAAGCACAAACTCTTAGAAGATTCACTCTTCTGGCACTTCAGTCGGCATTGTGCCTTTTGTATTTAATCCCGATGCAATTTCTGTGTTTCATGGTCATTGTCAAGTTCCAAGGGATACAATAAAAATGCACTGGTGCATCGGAATTTAATACTGGTCTCCCAGGAGCCGCTCAAAGCTTAAACTCTTAGAAGATTCATTCTTCTTGTACTTCAGTCGGCATTGTGCCTTTTGTACTTAATCCCGATGCAATTTCTATGTTTCATGGTCAATGTGAAGGTCCAAAGACACAGTAAACCTGCACTGGTGCAACGGAATCCAATACTGGTCTCCCAGGAGCCGCTCAAAGCACAAACTCTTAGAAGATTCACTCTTCTTGTACTTCGGTCGGCATTGTGCCTTTTGTATTTAATCCCGATGCGATTTCTGTGTTTCATGTTCAATGTGAAGGTCCAAGGGATACAGTAAACCTGCACTGGTGCATCGGAAGCTAATACTGGTCTCCCAGGAGCCGCTCAAAGCACAAACTCTTAGAAGATTCACTCTTCTGGTACATAAGTCGGCATTGTGCCTTTTGTATTTAATCCCGATGCAATTTCTGTGTCTCATGGTGATTGTGAAGGTCCAAGGGATACAATAAACCTGCACTGGTCCATCGGAATCTAATACTGGTCTCCCAGGAGCCGTCCAAAGCACAAACTCTTAGAAGATTCACTCTTCTTGTACTTCAGTCGGCATTCTGCCTTTTGTATTTAATCCCGATACAATTTCTGTGTTTCATGGTCAATGTGAAGGTCCAAGGGATACAGTAAACCTGCACTGGTGCATCGGAAGCTAATACTGGTCTCCCAGGAGCCGCTCAAAGCACAAACTCTTAGAAGATTCACTCTTCTTGTACTTCAGTCGGCATTGTGCCTTTTGTATTTAATCCCGATGCAATTTCTGTGTTTCATGGTCAATGCGAAGGTCCAAGGGATACAATAAACTTGCACTGGTGCATTGGAAGCTAATACTGGTCTCCCAGGAGCCGCTCAAAGCACAAACTCTTAGAAGATTCACTCTTCTTGCACTTCAGTCGGCATTGTGCCTTTTGTATTTAATCCCGATGCAATTTCTGTGTTTCATGGTCAATGTGAAGGTCCAAGGGATACAATAAACCTGCACTGGTGCATCGGAAGCTAATACTGGTTTCCCAGGAGCCGCTCAAAGCACAAACTCTTACAAGATTCACTCTTCTTGTACTTCAGTCGCCATTGTGCCTTTTGTATTCAATCCCGATACTATTTCTGTGTTTCATGGTCAATGTGAAGGTCCAAGAGATACATTATACCTGCTCTGGTGCATCGTAATCTAATATTGGTCTCCCAGGAGCCGCTCAAAGCACAAACTCTTAGAAGATTCACTCTTCTTGTACTTCAGTCGGCATTGTGCCTTTTGTATTTCATCCCGATGCAATTTTTGTGTTTGATGGTCAATTTGAAGTTCCAAGGTATACAATAAACCTGCACTGGTGGATCGGAAGCTAATACTGGGCTCCCAGGAGACGTTCAAAGCACAAACTCTTAGAAGATTCACTCTTCTTGTACTTCAGTCGGCATTGTGCCTTTTGTATTCAATCCCGATACAATTTCTGTGTTTCCTGGTCAATGTGAAGGTCCAAGGGTTGCAGTAAACCTGCACTGCTGCATCGGAAGCTAATACTGGTCTCCCAGGAGCCGCTCAAAGCACAAACTCTTAGAAGATTCACTCTTCTTGTACTTCAGTCGGCATTGTGCCTTTTGTATTTAATCCCGATGCAATTTCTGTGTTTCATGGTCAATTTGAAGGTCCAAGGGATACAATAAACCTGCACTGGTGCATTGGAAGCTAATTCTGGTCTCCCAGGAGCCGCCCAAAGCACAAACTCTTAGAAGATAAACTCTTCTTGTACTTCAGTCGCCATTGTGCCTTTTGTATTCAATCCCGATACAATTTCTGTGTTTCATGGTCAATGTGAAGGTCCAAGGGATACAGTAAACCTGCACAGGTGCATCGGAAGCTAATACTGGTCTCCCAGGAGCCGCTCAAAGCACAAACTCTTAGAAGATTAACTCTTCTTGAACTTCAGTCGGCATTGTGCCTTTTGTATTTAATCGCGATGCAATTTCTGTGTTTCATGTTAAATCTGAATGTCCAAGGGATACAGTAAACCTGCACTGGTGCATCGGAAGCTAATACTGGTCTCCCAGCAGCCGCTCAAAGCACAAACTCTTAGAAGATTCACTCTTCTTGTACTTCAGTCGGCATTGTGCCTTTTGTAATTAATCCCGATGCAATTTCTGTGTTTCATGGTCATTGTGAAGGTCCAAGGGATACAATAAACCTGCACTGGTGCGTCGGAATCTAATACTGGTCTCCCAGGAGCCGCTCAAACCACAAACTCTTAGAAGATTCACTCTTCTTGTACTTCAGTCGGCATTGTGCTTTTGTATTCAATCCCGATACAATTTCTGTGTTTCATGGTCAATGTGAAGGTCCAAGGGATACAGTAAACCAGCACTGGTGCATCGGAAGCTAATACTGGTCTCCCAGGAGCCGCTCAAAGCACAAACTCTTAGAAGATTCACTCTTCTTCTACTTCAGTCGGCATTCTGCCTTTTGTATTTAATCCCGATACAATTTCTGTGTTTCATGGTCAATGTGAAGGTCCAAGGGATACAGTAAACCTGCACTGGTGCATCGGAATCTAATACTGGTCTCGCAGGAGCCGCTCAAAGCACAAACTCTTAAAAGATTTACTCTTCTTGTACTTCAGTCGGCATTGTGCCTTTTGTATTTAATCCCGATGCACTTTCTGTGTTTCATGTTCAATGTGAAGGTCCAAGGGATACAGTAAACCTGCACTGGTGCATCGGAAGCTAATACTGGTCTCCCAGGAGCCGCTCAAAGCACAAACTCTTAGAAGATTCACTCTTCTGGCACTTCAGTCGGCATTGTGCCTTTTGTATTTAATCCCGATGCAATTTCTGTGTTTCATGGTCATTGTCAAGTTCCAAGGGATACAATAAACCATCACTGGTGCATCGGAATTTAATACTGGTCTCCCAGGAGCCGCTCAAAGCTTAAACTCTTAGAAGATTCATTCTTCTTGTACTTCAGTCGGCATTGTGCCTTTTGTACTTAATCCCGATGCAATTTCTATGTTTCATGGTCAATGTGAAGGTCCAAAGACACAGTAAACCTGCACTGGTGCATCGGAATCCAATACTGGTCTCCCAGGAGCCGCTCAAAGCACAAACTCTTAGAAGATTCACTCTTCTTGTACTTCGGTCGGCATTGTGCCTTTTGTATTTAGTCCCGATGCGATTTCTGTGTTTCATGTTCAATGTGAAGGTCCAAGGGATACAGTAAACCTGCACTGGTGCATCGGAAGCTAATACTGGTCTCCCAGGAGCCGCTCAAAGCACAAACTCTTAGAAGATTCACTCTTCTTGTACATAAGTCGGCATTGTGCCTTTTGTATTTAATCCCGATGCAATTTCTGTGTCTCATGGTGATTGTGAAGGTCCAAGGGATACAATAAACCTGCACTGGTCCATCGGAATCTAATACTGGTCTCCCAGGAGCCGTCCAAAGCACAAACTCTTAGAAGATTCACTCTTCTTGTACTTCAGTCGGCATTCTGCCTTTTGTATTTAATCCCGATACAATTTCTGTGTTTCATGGTCAATGTGAAGGTCCAAGGGATACAGTAAACCTGCACTGGTGCATCGGAAGCTAATACTGGTCTCCCAGGAGCCGCTCAAAGCACAAACTCTTACAAGATTCACTCTTCTTGTACTTCAGTCGCCATTGTGCCTTTTGTATTCAATCCCGATACAATTTCTGTGTTTCATGGTCAATGAGAAGGTCCAAGGGATACAGTAAACCTGCACTGGTGCATCGGAATCTAATACTGGCCTCCCAGGAGCCGCTCAAAGCACAAACTCTTAGAAGATTCACTCTTCTTGTACTTCAGTCGGCATTGTGCCTTTTGTATTTAATCCCGATGCAATTTCTGTGTTTCATGGTCAATGCGAAGGTCCAAGGGATACAATAAACCTGCACTGGTGCATTGGAAGCTAATACTGGTCTCCCAGGAGCCGCTCAAAGCACAAACTGTTAGAAGATTCACTCTTCTTGCACTTCAGTCGGCATTGTGCCTTTTGTATTTAATCCCGATGCAATTTCTGTGTTTCATGGTCAATGTGAAGGTCCAAGGGATACAATAAACCTGCACTGGTGCATTGGAAGCTAATACTGGTCTCCCAGGAGCCGCTCAATGCACAAACTCTTAGAAGATTCACTCTTCTTGTACTTCAGTCGGCATTGTGCCTTTTGTATTTAATCCCGGTGCAATTTCTGTGTTTCATGGTCAATGTGAAGGTCCAAGGGATACAATAAACCTGCACTGGTGTATCGGAAACTAATACTGGTCTCCCAGGAGCCGCTCCAAGCACAAACTCTTAGAAAATTCACTCTTCTTGTACTTCAGTCGGCATTGTGCATTTTGTATTTAATCCTGATGCAATTTTTGTGTTTCATGGTCAATGTGAAGGTCCAAGGGATACAATAAACCGGCACTGGTGCATCGGAAGCTAATACTGGTCTCCCAGGAGCCGCTCAAAGCAAAAACTCTTAGAAGATTCACTCTTCGTGTACTTCAGTCGGCATTGTGCCTTTTGTATTTAATCCCGATGCAATATCTGTGTTTGATGGTCAATGTGAAGGTCCAAGGGATACAGTAAACCTGCACTGGTGCATCGGAAGCTAATACTGGTCTCCCAGGAGCCGCTCAAAGCACAAACTCTTAGAAGATTCACTCTTCTTGTACTTCAGTCGGCATTGTGTTTTTTGTACTTAATCCCGATGCAATTTCTGTGTTTCATGGTCATTGTGAAGGTCCAAGGGATACAATAAACCTGCACTGGTGCATCGGAATCTAATACTGGTCTCCCAGGAGCCGCTCAAACCACAAACTCTTAGAAGATTCACTCATCTTGTACTTAAGTCGGCATTGTGCATTTTGTATTTAATCCCGATACAATTTCTGTGTTTCATGGTCAATGTGAAGGTCCAAGGGATACAGTAAACCTGCACTGGTGCATCGGAAGCTAATACTGGTCTCCCAGGAGCCGCTCAAAGCACAAACTCTTAGAAGATTCCCTCTTCTTGTACTTCAGTCGGCATTGTGCTTTTGTATTCATTCCCGATACAATTTCTGTGTTTCATGGTCAATGTGAAGGTCCAAGGGATACAGTAAACCAGCACTGGTGCATCGGAAAGTAATACTGGTCTCCCAGGAGCCGCTCAAAGCACAAACTCTTAGCAGATTCACTCTTCTAGTACTTCAGTCGGCATTGTGCCTTTTGTATTTAATCCCGATGCAATTTCTGTGTTTCATGGTCAATGTGAAGGTCCAAGGGATACAGTAAACCTGCACTGGTGCATCGGAATCTAATACTGGTCTCCCAGGAGCCGCTCAAAGCACAAACTCTTAAAAGATTTACTCTTCTTGTACTTCAGTCGGCATTGTGCCTTTTGTATTTAATCCCGATGCAATTTCTGTGTTTCATGTTGAATGTGAAGGTCCAAGGGATACAGTAAACCTGCACTGGTGCATCGGAAGCTAATACTGGTCTCCCAGGAGCCGCTCAAAGCACAAACTCTTAGAAGATTCACTCTTCTTGCACTTCAGTCGGCATTGTGCCTTTTGTATTCATTCCCGATGCAATTTCTGTGTTTCATGGTCATTGTCAAGTTCCAAGGGATACAATAAACCATCACTGGTGCATCGGAATCTAATACTGGTCTCCCAGGAGCCGCTCAAAGCTTAAACTCTTAGAAGATTCATTCTTCTTGTACTTCAGTCGGCATTGTGCCTTTTGTACTTAATCCCGATGCAATTTCTATGTTTCATGGTCAATGTGAAGGTCCAAGGGACACAGTAGACCTGCACTGTTGCATCGGAATCCAATACTGGTCTCCCAGGAGCCGCTCAAAGCACAAACTCTTAGAAGATTCACTCTTCTTGTACTTCGGTCGGCATTGTGCCTTTTGTATTTAATCCCGATGCGATTTCTGTGTTTCATGTTCAATGTGAAGGTCCAAGGGATACAGTAAACCTGCACTGGTGCATCGGAAGCTAATACTGGTCTCCCAGGAGCCGCTCAAAGCACAAACTCTTAGAAGATTCACTCTTCTTGTACTTAAGTCGGCATTGTGCCTTTTGTATTTAATCCCGATGCAATTTCTGTGTTTCATGGTGATTGTGAAGGTCCAAGGGATACAATAAACCTGCACTGGTGCATTGGAAGCTAATACTGGTCTCCCAGGAGCCGCTCAAAGCACAAACTCTTAGAAGATTCACTCTTCTTCTACTTAAGTCGAAGTTGTGCCTTTTGTATTTAATCCCGATGCAATTTCTGTGTTTCATGGTCAATGTGAAGGTCCAAGGGATACAATAAACCTGCACTGGTGCATTGGAAGCTAATACTGGTCTCCCAGGAGCAACTCAAAGCACAAACTCTTAGAAGATTCACTCTTCTTGTACTTCAGTCGGCATTGTGCCTTTTGTATTTAATCCCGATGCAATTTCTGTGTTTCATGGTCAATGTGAAGATCCTAGGGATACAATAAACCTGCACTGGTGCATTGGAAGCTAATACTGGTCTCCCAGGAGCCACTCAAAGCACAAACTCTTAGAAGATTCACTCTTCTTGTACTTCAGTCGGCATTGTGCCTTTTGTATTTAATCCCGATGCAATTTCTGTGTTTCATGGTCAATGTGAAGGTCCAAGGGATACAATAAACCTGCACTGGTGCATTGGAAGCTAATACTGGTCTCCCAGGAGCCACTCAAAGCACAAACTCTTAGAAGATTCACTCTTCTTGTACTTCAGTCGGCATTGTGCCTTTTGTATTTAATCCCGATGCAATTTCTGTGTTTCATGGTCAATGTGAAGGTCCAAGGGATACAATAAACTTGCACTGGTGTATCGGAAGCTAATACTGGTCTCCAAGGAGCCGCTCCAAGCACAAACTCTTAGAAAATTCACTCTTCTTGTACTTAAGTCGGCATTGTGCCTTTTGAATTTAATCCTGATGCAATTTTTGTGTTTCATGGTCAATGTGAAGGTCCAAGGGATACAATAAACCTGCACTGGTGCATCGGAAGCTAATACTGGTCTCCCAGGAGCCGCTCAAAGCACACACTCTTAGAAGATTCACTCTTCTTGTACTTCAGTCGGCATTGTGCCTTTTGTATTTAATCCCGATGCAATTTCTGTGTTTCATGTTAAATGTGAATGTCCAAGGGATACAGTAAACCTGCACTGGTGCATCAGAAGCTAATACTGGTCTCCCAGGAGCCGCTCAAAGCACAAACTCTTAGAAGATTCACTCTTCTTGTACTTCAGTCGGCATTGTGCCTTTTGTATTTAATCCCGATGCAATTTCTGTGTTTCATGGTCATTGTGAAGGTCCAAGGGATACAATAAACCTGCACTGGTGCATCGGAATCTAATACTGGTCTCCCAGGAGCCGCTCAAACCACAAATTCTTAGAAGATTCACTCTTCTTGTACTTAAGTCGGCATTGTGCATTTTGTATTTAATCCCGATACAATTTCTGTGTTTCATGGTCAATGTGAAGGTCCAAGGGATACAGTAAACCTGCACTGGTGCATCGGAAGCTAATACTGGTCTCCCAGGAGCCGCTCAAAGCACAAACTCTTAGAACAATCACTCTTCTTGTACTTCAGTCGGCATTGTGCCTTTTGTATTTAATCCCGATGCAATTTCTGTGTTTCATGGTCAACGAGGATGTCCAAGGGATACAGTAAACCTGCACTGGTGCATCGGAATCTAATACTGGTCTCCTAGGAGCCGCTCAAAGCACAAACTCTTAGAAGATTCCCTCTTCTTGTACTTCAGTCGGCATTTTGCTTTTGTATTGAATCCCGATACAATTTCTGTGTTTCATGGTCAATGTGAAGGTCCAAGGGATACAGTAAACCAGCACTGGTGCATCGGAAGCTAATACTGGTCTCCCAGGAGCCGCTCAAAGCACAAACTCTTAGAAGATTCACTCTTCTTGTACTTCAGTCGGCATTGTGCCTATTGTATTTAATCCCGATGCAATTTCTGTGTTTCATGGTCAATGTGAAGGTCCAAGGGATACAGTAAACCTGCACTGGTGCATCGGAATCTAATACTGGTCTCCCAGGAGCCGCTCAAAGCACAAACTCTTAAAAGATTTACTCTTCTTGTACTTCAGTCGGCATTGTGCCTTTTGTATTTAATCCCGATGCAATTTCTGTGTTTCATGTTCAATGTGAAGGTCCAAGGGATACAATAAACCTGCACTGGTGCATCGGAAGCTAATACTGGTCTCCCAGGAGCCGCTCAAAGCACAAACTCTTAGAAGATTCACTCTTCTTGCACTTCAGTCGGCATTGTGCCTTTTGTATTTAATCCCGATGCAATTTCTGTGTTTCATGGTCATTGTCAAGTTCCAAGGGATACAATAAACCATCACTGGTGCATCGGAATCTAATACTGGTCTCCCAGGAGCCGCTCAAAGCTTAAACTCTTAGAAGATTCATTCTTCTTGTACTTCAGTCGGCATTGTGCCTTTTGTACTTAATCCCGATGCAATTTCTATGTTTCATGGTCAATGTGAAGGTCCAAAGACACAGTAAACCTGCACTGGTGCATCGGAATTCAATACTGGTCTCCCAGGAGCCGCTCAAAGCACAAACTCTTAGAAGATTCACTCTTCTTGTACTTTGGTCGGAATTGTGCCTTTTGTATTTAATCCCGATGCGATTTCTGTGTTTCATGTTCAATGTGAAGGTCCAAGGGATACAGTAAACCTGCACTGGTGCATCGGAAGCTAATACTGGTCCCCCAGGAGCCGCTCAAATCACAAACTCTTAGAAGATTCACTCTTCTTGTACTTAAGTTGGCATTGTGCCTTTTGTATTTAATCCCGATGCAATTTCTGTGTTTCATGGTGATTGTGGAGGTCCAAGGGATACAATAAACCTGCACTGGTCCATCGGAATCTAATACTGGTCTCCCAGGAGCCGTCCAAAGCACAAACTCTTAGAAGATTCACTCTTCTTGTACTTCAGTCGGCATTCTGCCTTTTGTATTTAATCCCGATACAATTTCTGTGTTTCATGGTCAATGTGAAGGTCCAAGGGATACAGTAAACCTGCACTGGTGCATCGGAATCCAATACTGGTCTCCCAGGAGCCGCTCAAAGCACAAACTCGTAGAAGATTCACTCTTCTTGTACTTCGGTCGGCATTGTGCCTTTTGTATTTAATCCCGATGCGATTTCTGTGTTTCATGTTCAATGTGAAGGTCCAAGGGATACAGTAAACCTGCACTGGTGCATCGGAAGCTAATACTGGTCTCCCAGGAGCCGCTCAAAGCACAAACTCTTAGAAGATTCACTCTTCTTGTACTTAAGTCGGCATTGTGCCTTTTGTATTTAATCCCGATGCAATTTCTGTGTTTCATGGTGATTGTGAAGGTCCAAGGGATACAATAAACCTGCACTGGTGCATTGGAAGCTAATACTGGTCTCCCAGGAGCCGCTCAAAGCACAAACTCTTAGAAGATTCACTCTTCTTGTACTTCAGTCGGCATTGTGCCTTTTGTATTTAATCCCGATGCAATTTCTGTGTTTCATGGTCAATGTGAAGGTCCAAGGGATACAATAAACCTGCACTGGTGCATTGGAAGCTAATACTGGTCTCCCAGGAGCAACTCAAAGCACAAACTCTTAGAAGATTCACTCTTCTTGTACTTCAGTCGGCATTGTGCCTTTTGTATTTAATCCCGATGCAATTTCTGTGTTTCATGGTCAATGTGAAGATCCAAGGGATACAATAAACCTGCACTGGTGCATTGGAAGCTAATACTGGTCTCCCAGGAGCCACTCAAAGCACAAACTCTTAGAAGATTCACTCTTCTTGTACTTCAGTCGGCATTGTGCCTTTTGTATTTAATCCCGATGCAATTTCTGTGTTTCATGGTCAATGTGAAGGTCCAAGGGATACAATAAACCTGCACTGGTGCATTGGAAGCTAATACTGGTCTCCCAGGAGCCACTCAAAGCACAAACTCTTAGAAGATTCACTCTTCTTGTACTTCAGTCGGCATTGTGCCTTTTGTATTTAATCCCGATGCAATTTCTGTGTTTCATGGTCAATGTGAAGGTCCAAGGGATACAATAAACTTGCACTGGTGTATCGGAAGCTAATACTGGTCTCCAAGGAGCCGCTCCAAGCACAAACTCTTAGAAAATTCACTCTTCTTGTACTTAAGTCGGCATTGTGCCTTTTGAATTTAATCCTGATGCAATTTTTGTGTTTCATGGTCAATGTGAAGGTCCAAGGGATACAATAAACCTGCACTGGTGCATCGGAAGCTAATACTGGTCTCCCAGGAGCCGCTCAAAGCACACACTCTTAGAAGATTCACTCTTCTTGTACTTCAGTCGGCATTGTGCCTTTTGTATTTAATCCCGATGCAATTTCTGTGTTTCATGTTAAATGTGAATGTCCAAGGGATACAGTAAACCTGCACTGGTGCATCAGAAGCTAATACTGGTCTCCCAGGAGCCGCTCAAAGCACAAACTCTTAGAAGATTCACTCTTCTTGTACTTCAGTCGGCATTGTGCCTTTTGTATTTAATCCCGATGCAATTTCTGTGTTTCATGGTCATTGTGAAGGTCCAAGGGATACAATAAACCTGCACTGGTGCATCGGAATCTAATACTGGTCTCCCAGGAGCCGCTCAAACCACAAATTCTTAGAAGATTCACTCTTCTTGTACTTAAGTCGGCATTGTGCATTTTGTATTTAATCCCGATACAATTTCTGTGTTTCATGGTCAATGTGAAGGTCCAAGGGATACAGTAAACCTGCACTGGTGCATCGGAAGCTAATACTGGTCTCCCAGGAGCCGCTCAAAGCACAAACTCTTAGAACAATCACTCTTCTTGTACTTCAGTCGGCATTGTGCCTTTTGTATTTAATCCCGATGCAATTTCTGTGTTTCATGGTCAACGAGGATGTCCAAGGGATACAGTAAACCTGCACTGGTGCATCGGAATCTAATACTGGTCTCCTAGGAGCCGCTCAAAGCACAAACTCTTAGAAGATTCCCTCTTCTTGTACTTCAGTCGGCATTTTGCTTTTGTATTGAATCCCGATACAATTTCTGTGTTTCATGGTCAATGTGAAGGTCCAAGGGATACAGTAAACCAGCACTGGTGCATCGGAAGCTAATACTGGTCTCCCAGGAGCCGCTCAAAGCACAAACTCTTAGAAGATTCACTCTTCTTGTACTTCAGTCGGCATTGTGCCTATTGTATTTAATCCCGATGCAATTTCTGTGTTTCATGGTCAATGTGAAGGTCCAAGGGATACAATAAACCTGCACTGGTGCATCGGAAGCTAATACTGGTCTCCCAGGAGCCGCTCAAAGCACAAACTCTTAGAAGATTCACTCTTCTTGCACTTCAGTCGGCATTGTGCCTTTTGTATTTAATCCCGATGCAATTTCTGTGTTTCATGGTCATTGCCAAGTTCCAAGGGATACAATAAACCATCACTGGTGCATCGGAATCTAATACTGGTCTCCCAGGAGCCGCTCAAAGCTTAAACTCTTAGAAGATTCATTCTTCTTGTACTTCAGTCGGCATTGTGCCTTTTGTACTTAATCCCGATGCAATTTCTATGTTTCATGGTCAATGTGAAGGTCCAAAGACACAGTAAACCTGCACTGGTGCATCGGAATTCAATACTGGTCTCCCAGGAGCCGCTCAAAGCACAAACTCTTAGAAGATTCACTCTTCTTGTACTTCGGTCGGAATTGTGCCTTTTGTATTTAATCCCGATGCGATTTCTGTGTTTCATGTTCAATGTGAAGGTCCAAGGGATACAGTAAACCTGCACTGGTGCATCGGAAGCTAATACTGGTCCCCCAGGAGCCGCTCAAATCACAAACTCTTAGAAGATTCACTCTTCTTGTACTTAAGTTGGCATTGTGCCTTTTGTATTTAATCCCGATGCAATTTCTGTGTTTCATGGTGATTGTGGAGGTCCAAGGGATACAATAAACCTGCACTGGTCCATCGGAATCTAATACTGGTCTCCCAGGAGCCGTCCAAAGCACAAACTCTTAGAAGATTCACTCTTCTTGTACTTCAGTCGGCATTCTGCCTTTTGTATTTAATCCCGATACAATTTCTGTGTTTCATGGTCAATGTGAAGGTCCAAGGGATACAGTAAACCTGCACTGGTGCATCGGAAGCTAATACTGGTCTCCCAGGAGCCGCTCAAAGCACAAACTCTTACAAGATTCACTCTTCTTGTACTTCAGTCGCCATTGTGCCTTTTGTATTCACTCCCGATACAATTTCTGTGTTTCATGGTCAATGTGAAGGTCCAAGGGATACAGTAAACCTGCACTGGTGCATCCGAATCTAATACTGGTCTCCCAGGAGCCGCTCAAAGCACAAACTCTTAGAAGATTCACTCTTCTTGTACTTCAGTCGGCATTGTGCCTTTTGTATTTAATCCCGATGCAATTTCTGTGTTTCATGGTCAATGTGAAGGTCCAAGGGATACAATAAACCTGCACTGGTGCATTGGAAGCTTATACTGGTCTCCCAGGAGCCGCTCAAAGCACAAACTCTTAGAAGATTCACTCTATTTGCACTTCAGTCGGCATTGTGCCTTTTGTATTTAATCCCGATGCAATTTCTGTGTTTCATGGTCAATGTGAAGGTCCAAGGGATACAATAAACCTGCACTGGTGCATTGGAAGCTAATACTGGTCTCCCAGGAGCCGCTCAAAGCACAAACTCTTAGAAGATTCACTCTTCTTGTACTTCAGTCGGCATTGTGCCTTTTGTATTTAATCCCGGTGCAATTTCTGTGTTTCATGGTCAATGTGAAGGTCCAAGGGATACAATAAACCTGCACTGGTGCATCGTAAGCTAATACTGGTCTCCCAGGAGCCGCTCAAAGCACAAACTCTTAGAAGATTCACTCTTCTTGTACTTCAGTCGGAATTGTGCCTTTTGTATTTAATCCCGATGCTATTTCTGTATTTCATGGTCAATGTGAAGGTCCAAGGGATACAATGAACCTGCACTGGTGCATCGGAAGCTAATACTGGTCTCCCAGGAGACACAAACTCTTAGAAGATTCACTCTTCTTGTACTTAAGTCGGCATTGTGCCTTTTGTATTTAATCCCGATGCAATTCCTGTGTTTCATGGTCAATGTGAAGGTCCAAGGGATACAATAAACCTGCACTGGTGCATCGGAAGCTAATACTGGTCTCCCAGGAGCCGCTCAGAGCACAAACTCTTAGAAGATTCACTCTTCTTGTACTTAAGTCGAATTTGTGCTTTTGTATTTAATCCCGATGCAATTTCTGTGTTTCATGGTCAATGTGAAGGTCCAAGGGATACAACAAACCTGCACTGGTGCATCGGAAGCTAATACTGGTCTCCCAGGAGCTGCTCAAAGCACAAACTCTTAGAAGAATCACTCTTCTTGTACTTAAGTCGAATTTGTGCCTTTTGTATTCAATCCCGATACACATTCTGTGTTTCATGGTCAATGTGAAGGTGCAAGGGATACAGTAAACCTGCACTGGTGCATCGGAAGCTAATACTGGTCTCCCAGGAGCCGCTCAAAGCACAAACTCTTAGAAGATTCACT
This sequence comes from Schistocerca nitens, assembly GCF_023898315.1. NCBI lineage: Eukaryota > Metazoa > Arthropoda > Insecta > Orthoptera > Acrididae > Schistocerca > Schistocerca nitens. The sequence goes on along the minus strand of NC_064624.1, from coordinate 35,975,063 downwards.
CTTCTTGTACTTCAGTCGGCATTATGCCTTTTGTATTTAATCCCGATGCAATTTCTGTGTTTCATGGTCAATGTGAAGGTCCAAGGGATACAACAAACCGGGCACTGGTGCATCGGAAGCTAATACTGGTCTCCCAGGAGCTGCTCAAAGCACAAACTCTTACAAGATTCACTCTTCTTATACTTAAGTCGGCATTGTGCCTTTTGCATTTAATCCCGATGCAATTTCTGTGCTTCATGGTCAATGTGAAGGTCCAAGGGATACAGTTAACCTGCACTGGTGTATCGGAAGCTAATACTGGTCTCCCAGGAGCAGCTCAAAGCACAAACTCTTAGCAGATTCACTCTTCTTGTACTTCAGTCGGCATTGTGCTTTTGTACTTAATCCCGATACAATTTCTGTGTTTCATGGTCAATGTGAAGGTCCAAGGGATACAGCAAACCTGCACAGGTGCATCGGAAGCTAATACTGGTCTCCCAGGAGCCGCTCAAAGCACAAACACTTAGAAGATTCACTCTTCTTGTACTTCAGTCGGCATTGTGCCTTTTGTATTCAATCTCAATACACATTCTGTGTTTCATGGTCAATGAGAAGGTCCAAGGGATACAGTGAACCTGCACTGGTGCATCGGAGTCTAATACTGGTCTCCCAGGAGCCGCTCAAAGCACAAACTCTTAGAAGATTCACTCTTCTTGTACTTAAGTTGGCATTGTGCCCTTTGTATTTAATCCCGATGCAATTTCTGTGTTTCATGGTGATTGTGAAGGTCCATCGGAATCTAATACTGGTCTCCCAGGAGCCGTCCAAAGCACAAACTCTTAGAAGATTCACTCTTCTTGTACTTCAGTCGGCATTCTGCCTTTTGTATTTAATCCCGATACAATTTCTGTGTTTCATGGTCAATGTGAAGGTCCAAGGGATACAGTAAACCTGCACTGGTGCATCGGAAGCTAATACTGGTCTCCCAGGAGCCGCTCAACGCACAAACTCTTACAAGATTCACTCTTCTTGTACTTCAGTCGCCATTGTGCCTTTTGTATTCACTCCCGATACAATTTCTGTGTTTCATGGTCAATGTGAAGGTCCAAGGGATACAGTAAACCTGCACTGGTGCATCCGAATCTAATACTGGTCTCCCAGGAGCCGCTCAAAGCACAAACTCTTAGAAGATTCACTCTTCTTGTACTTCAGTCGGCATTGTGCCTTTTGTATTTAATCCCGATGCAATTTCTGTGTTTCATGGTCAATGTGAAGGTCCAAGGGATACAATAAACCTGCACTGGTGCATTGGAAGCTAATACTGGTCTCCCAGGAGCCGCTCAAAGCACAAACTCTTAGAAGATTCACTCTTCTTGTACTTCAGTCGGCATTGTGCCTTTTGTATTTAATCCCGGTGCAATTTCTGTGTTTCATGGTCAATGTGAAGGTCCAAGGGATACAATGAACCTGCACTGGTGCATCGGAAGCTAATACTGGTCTCCCAGGAGACACAAACTCTTAGAAGATTCACTCTTCTTGTACTTAAGTCGGCATTGTGCCTTTTGTATTTAATCCCGATGCAATTTCTGTGTTTCATGGTCAATGTGAAGGTCCAAGGGATACAATAAACCTGCACTGGTGCATCGGATGCTAATACTGGTCTCCCAGGAGCCGCTCAAAGCACAAACTCTTAGAAGATTCACTCTTCTTGTACTTAAGTCGAATTTGTGCCTTTTGTATTTAATCCCGATGCAATTTCTCTGTTTCATGGTCAATGTGAAGGTCCAAGGGATACAATAAACCTGCACTGGTGCATCGGAGGCTAATACTGGTCTCTCAGGAGCCGCTCAAAGCACAAACTCTTAGAAGATTCAGTCTTCTTGTACTTCAGTCGGCATTGTGCGTTTTGTATTTAGTCCCGATGGAATTTCTGTGCTTCATGGTCAATGTGAAGGTCTAAGGGATACAGTAAACCTGCACTGGTGCATCGGAAGCTAATACTGGTCTCCCAGGAGCCGCTCAAAGCACAAACTCTCAGAAGATTCACTCTTCTTGTACTTCAGTCGGCATTGTGCCTATTGTATTTAATCCCGATGCAATTTCTGTGTTTCATGGTCAATGTGAAGGTCCAAGGGATACAGTAAACCTGCACTGGTGCATCGGAATCTAAGACTGGTCTCCCAGGAGCCGCTCAAAGCACAAACTCTTAAAAGATTTACTCTTCTTGTACTTCAGTCGGCATTGTGCCTTTTGTATTTAATCCCGATGCAATTTCTGTGTTTCATGTTCAATGTGAAGGTCCAAGGGATACAGTAAACCTGCACTGGTGCATCGGAAGCTAATACTGGTCTCCCAGGAGCCGCTCAAAGCACAAACTCTTAGAAGATTCACTCTTCTTGCACTTCAGTCGGCATTGTGCCTTTTGTATTTAATCCCGATGCAATTTCTGTGTTTCATGGTCATTGTCAAGTTCCAAGGGATACAATAAACCATCACTGGTGCATCGGAATCTAATACTGGTCTCCCAGGAGCCGCTCAAAGCTTAAACTCTTAGAAGATTCATTCTTCTTGTACTTCAGTCGGCATTGTGCCTTTTGTACTTAATCCCGATGCAATTTCTATGTTTCATGGTCAATGTGAAGGTCCAAAGACACAGTAAACCTGCACTGGTGCATCGGAATTCAATACTGGTCTCCCAGGAGCCGCTCAAAGCACAAACTCTTAGAAGATTCACTCTTCTTGTACTTCGGTCGGAATTGTGCCTTTTGTATTTAATCCCGATGCGATTTCTGTGTTTCATGTTCAATGTGAAGGTCCAAGGGATACAGTAAACCTGCACTGGTGCATCGGAAGCTAATACTGGTCTTCCAGGAGCCGCTCAAAGCACAAACTCTTAGAAGATTCACTCTTCTTGTACTTAAGTTGGCATTGTGCCCTTTGTATTTAATCCCGATGCAATTTCTGTGTTTCATGGTGATTGTGAAGGTCCAAGGGATACAATAAACCTGCACTGGTCCATCGGAATCTAATACTGGTCTCCCAGGAGCCGTCCAAAGCACAAACTCTTAGAAGATTCACTCTTCTTGTACTTCAGTCGAAATTCTGCCTTTTGTATTTAATCCCGATACAATTTCTGTGTTTCATGGTCAATGTGAAGGTCCAAGGGATACAGTAAACCTGCACTGGTGCATCGGAAGCTAATACTGGTCTCCCAGGAGCCGCTCAACGCACAAACTCTTACAAGATTCACTCTTCTTGTACTTCAGTCGCCATTGTGCCTTTTGTATTCACTCCCGATACAATTTCTGTGTTTCATGGTCAATGTGAAGGTCCAAGGGATACAGTAAACCTGCACTGGTGCATCCGAATCTAATACTGGTCTCCCAGGAGCCGCTCAAACACAAACTCTTAGAAGATTCACTCTTCTTGTACTTCAGTCGGCATTGTGCCTTTTGTATTTAATCCCGATGCAATTTCTGTGTTTCATGGTCAATGTGAAGGTCCAAGGGATACAATAAACCTGCACTGGTGCATTGGAAGCTAATACTGGTCTCCCAGGAGCCGCTCAAAGCACAAACTCTTAGAAGATTCACTCTTCTTGTACTTCAGTCGGCATTGTGCCTTTTGTATTTAATCCCGGTGCAATTTCTGTGTTTCATGGTCAATGTGAAGGTCCAAGGGATACAATGAACCTGCACTGGTGCATCGGAAGCTAATACTGGTCTCCCAGGAGACACAAACTCTTAGAAGATTCACTCTTCTTGTACTTAAGTCGGCATTGTAGCTTTTGTATTTAATCCCGATGCAATTTCTGTGTTTCATGGTCAATGTGAAGGTCCAAGGGATACAATAAACCTGCACTGGTGCATCGGATGCTAATACTGGTCTCCCAGGAGCCGCTCAAAGCACAAACTCTTAGAAGATTCACTCTTCTTGTACTTAAGTCGAATTTGTGCCTTTTGTATTTAATCCCGATGCAATTTCTCTGTTTCATGGTCAATGTGAAGGTCCAAGGGATACAATAAACCTGCACTGGTGCATCGGAGGCTAATACTGGTCTCTCAGGAGCCGCTCAAAGCACAAACTCTTAGAAGATTCAGTCTTCTTGTACTTCAGTCGGCATTGTGCGTTTTGTATTTAGTCCCGATGGAATTTCTGTGCTTCATGGTCAATGTGAAGGTCTAAGGGATACAGTAAACCTGCACTGGTGCATCGGAAGCTAATACTGGTCTCCCAGGAGCCGCTCAAAGCACAAACTCTTAGAAGATTCACTCTTCTTGTACTTCAGTCGGCATTGTGCCTTTTGTATTTAATCCCGATGCAATTTCTGTGTTTCATGGTCATTGTGAAGGTCCAAGGGATACAATAAACCTGCACTGGTGCATCGGAATCTAATACTGGTCTCCCAGGAGCCGCTCAAACCACAAACTCTTAGAAGATTCATTCTTCTTGTACTTAAGTCGGCATTGTGCATTTTGTATTTAGTCCCGATACAATTTCTGTGTTTCATGGTCAATGTGAAGATCCAAGGGATACAGTAAACCTGCACTGGTGCATCGGAAGCTAATACTGGTCTCCCAGGAGCCGCTCAAAGCACAAACTCTTAGAACAATCATTCTTCTTGTACTTCAGTCGGCATTGTGCCTTTTGTATTTAATCCCGATGCAATTTCTGTGTTTCATGGTCAACGAGGATGTCCAAGGGATACAGTAAACCTGCACTGGTGCATCGGATTCTATTACTGGTCTCCTAGGAGCCGCTCAAAGCACAAACTCTTAGAAGATTCCCTCTTCTTGCACTTCAGTCGGCATTGTGCTTTTGTATTGAATCCCGATACAATTTCTGTGTTTCATGGTCAATGTGAAGGTCCAAGGGATACAGTAAACCAGCACTGGTGCATCGGAAGCTAATACTGGTCTCCCAGGAGCCGCTCAAAGCACAAACTCTTAGAAGATTCACTCTTCTTGTACTTCAGTCGGCATTGTGCCTATTGTATTTAATCCCGATGCAATTTCTGTGTTTCATGGTCAATGTGAAGGTCCAAGGGATACAGTAAACCTGCACTGGTGCATCGGAATCTAATACTGGTCTCCCAGGAGCCGCTCAAAGCACAAACTCTTAAAAGATTTACTCTTCTTGTACTTCAGTCGGCATTGTGCCTTTTGTATTTAATCCCGATGCAATTTCTGTGTTTCATGTTCAATGTGAAGGTCCAAGGGATACAGTAAACCTGCACTGGTGCATCGGAAGCTAATACTGGTCTCCCAGGAGCCGCTCAAAGCACAAACTCTTAGAAGATTCACTCTTCTTGCACTTCAGTCGGCATTGTGCCTTTTGTATTTAATCCCGATGCAATTTCTGTGTTTCATGGTCATTGTCAAGTTCCAAGGGATACAATAAACCATCACTGGTGCATCGGAATCTAATACTGGTCTCCCAGGAGCCGCTCAAAGCTTAAACTCTTAGAAGATTCATTCTTCTTGTACTTCAGTCGGCATTGTGCCTTTTGTACTTAATCCCGATGCAATTTCTATGTTTCATGGTCAATGTGAAGGTCCAAAGACACAGTAAACCTGCACTGGTGCATCGGAATTCAATACTGGTCTCCCAGGAGCCGCTCAAAGCACAAACTCTTAGAAGATTCACTCTTCTTGTACTTCGGTCGGAATTGTGCCTTTTGTATTTAATCCCGATGCGATTTCTGTGTTTCATGTTCAATGTGAAGGTCCAAGGGATACAGTAAACCTGCACTGGTGCATCGGAAGCTAATACTGGTCTTCCAGGAGCCGCTCAAAGCACAAACTCTTAGAAGATTCACTCTTCTTGTACTTAAGTTGGCATTGTGCCCTTTGTATTTAATCCCGATGCAATTTCTGTGTTTCATGGTGATTGTGAAGGTCCAAGGGATACAATAAACCTGCACTGGTCCATCGGAATCTAATACTGGTCTCCCAGGAGCCGTCCAAAGCACAAACTCTTAGAAGATTCACTCTTCTTGTACTTCAGTCGGCATTCTGCCTTTTGTATTTAATCCCGATACAATTTCTGTGTTTCATGGTCAATGTGAAGGTCCAAGGGATACAGTAAACCTGCACTGGTGCATCGGAAGCTAATACTGGTCTCCCAGGAGACACAAACTCTTAGAAGATTCACTCTTCTTGTACTTAAGTCGGCATTGTGCCTTTTGTATTTAATCCCGATGCAATTTCTGTGTTTCATGGTCAATGTGAAGGTCCAAGGGATACAATAAACCTGCACTGGTGCATCGGATGCTAATACTGGTCTCCCAGGAGCCGCTCAAAGCACAAACTCTTAGAAGATTCACTCTTCTTGTACTTAAGTCGAATTTGTGCCTTTTGTATTTAATCCCGATGCAATTTCTGTGTTTCATGGTCAATGTGAAGGTCCAAGGGATACAACAAAACTGCACTGGTGCATCGGAAGCTAATACTGGTCTCCCAGGAGCTGCTCAAAGCACATACTCTTAGAAGAATCACTCTTCTTGTACTTAAGTCGAATTTGTGCCTTTTGTATTCAATCCCGATACACATTCTGTGTTTCATGGTCAATGTGAAGGTGCAAGGGATACAGTAAACCTGCACTGGTGCATCGGAAGCTAATACTGGTCTCCCAGGAGCCGCTCAAAGCACAAACTCTTAGAAGATTCACTCTTCTTGTACTTCAGTCGGCATTGTGCTTTTTGTATTTAATCCCGATGCAATTTCTGTGTTTCATGGTCAATGTGAAGGTCCAAGGGATACAACAAACCTGCACTGGTGCATCGGAAGCTAATACTGGTCTCCCAGGAGCTGCTCAAAGCACAAACTCTTAGAACAATGACTCTTCTTGTACTTCACTCGGCATTGTGCCTTTTGTATTTAATCCCGATGCACTTTCTGTGTTTCATGTTCAATGTGAAGGTCCAAGGGATACAGTAAATCTGCACTGGTGCATCGGAAGCTAATACTGGTCTCCCAGGAGCCGCTCAAAGCACAATCTCTTAGAAGATTCACTCTTCTTGTAGTTCAGTCGGCATTGTGCCTTTTGTATTTAATCCCGATCAATTTCTGTGTTTCATGGTCAATGTGAAGGTCCAAGAGATACAGTAAACCTGCACTGGTGCATCGGAAGCTAATACTGGTCTCCCAGGAGCCGCTCAAAGCACAAACTCTTACAAGATTCACTCTTCTTATACTTAAGTCGGCATTGTGCCTTTTGCATTTAATCCCGATGCAATATCTGTGCTTCATGGTCAATGTGAAGGTCCAAGGGATACAGTTAACTTGCACTGGTGTATCGGAAGCTAATACTGGTCTCCCAGGAGCAGCTCAAAGCACAAACTCTTAGCAGATTCACTCTTCTTGTACTTCAGTCGGCATTGTGCTTTTGTATTTAATCCCGATACAATTTCTGTGTTTCATGGTCAATGTGAAGGTCCAAGGGATACAGCAAACCTGCACAGGTGCATCGGAAGCTAATACTGGTCTCCCAGGAGCCGCTCAAAGCACAAACACTTAGAAGATTCACTCTTCTTGTACTTCAGTCGGCATTGTGCCTTTTGTATTCAATCTCGATACACATTCTGTGTTTCATGGTCAATGAGAAGGTCCAAGGGATACAGTGAACCTGCACTGGTGCATCGGAGTCTAATACTGGTCTCCCAGGAGCCGCTCAAAGCACAAACTCTTAGAAGATTCACTCTTCTTGTACTTAAGTTGGCATTGTGCCTTTTGTATTTAATCCCGATGCAATTTCTGTGTTTCATGGTGATTGTGGAGGTCCAAGGGATACAATAAACCTGCACTGGTCCATCGGAATCTAATACTGGTCTCCCAGGAGCCGTCCAAAGCACAAACTCTTAGAAGATTCACTCTTCTTGTACTTCAGTCGGCATTCTGCCTTTTGTATTTAATCCCGATACAATTTCTGTGTTTCATGGTCAATGTGAAGGTCCAAGGGATACAGTAAACCTGCACTGGTGCATCGGAATCCAATACTGGTCTCCCAGGAGCCGCTCAAAGCACAAACTCTTAGAAGATTCACTCTTCTTGTACTTCGGTCGGCATTGTGCCTTTTGTATTTAATCCCGATGCGATTTCTGTGTTTCATGTTCAATGTGAAGGTCCAAGGGATACAGTAAACCTGCACTGGTGCATCGGAAGCTAATACTGGTCTCCCAGGAGCCGCTCAAAGCACAAACTCTTAGAAGATTCACTCTTCTTGTACTTAAGTCGGCATTGTGCCTTTTGTATTTAATCCCGATGCAATTTCTGTGTTTCATGGTGATTGTGAAGGTCCAAGGGATACAATAAACCTGCACTGGTGCATTGGAAGCTAATACTGGTCTCCCAGGAGCCGCTCAAAGCACAAACTCTTAGAAGATTCACTCTTCTTGTACTTCAGTCGGCATTGTGCCTTTTGTATTTAATCCCGATGCAATTTCTGTGTTTCATGGTCAATGTGAAGGTCCAAGGGATACAATAAACCTGCACTGGTGCATTGGAAGCTAATACTGGTCTCCCAGGAGCAACTCAAAGCACAAACTCTTAGAAGATTCACTCTTCTTGTACTTCAGTCGGCATTGTGCCTTTTGTATTTAATCCCGATGCAATTTCTGTGTTTCATGGTCAATGTGAAGATCCAAGGGATACAATAAACCTGCACTGGTGCATTGGAAGCTAATACTGGTCTCCCAGGAGCCACTCAAAGCACAAACTCTTAGAAGATTCACTCTTCTTGTACTTCAGTCGGCATTGTGCCTTTTGTATTTAATCCCGATGCAATTTCTGTGTTTCATGGTCAATGTGAAGGTCCAAGGGATACAATAAACCTGCACTGGTGCATTGGAAGCTAATACTGGTCTCCCAGGAGCCACTCAAAGCACAAACTCTTAGAAGATTCACTCTTCTTGTATTTCAGTCGGCATTGTGCCTTTTGTATTTAATCCCGATGCAATTTCTGTGTTTCATGGTCAATGTGAAGGTCCAAGGGATACAATAAACCTGCACTGGTGCATCGGAAGCTAATACTGGTCTCCCAGGAGCCGCTCAAAGCACACACTCTTAGAAGATTCACTCTTCTTGTACTTCAGTCGGCATTGTGCCTTTTGTATTTAATCCCGATGCAATTTCTGTGTTTCATGTTAAATGTGAATGTCCAAGGGATACAGTAAACCTGCACTGGTGCATCAGAAGCTAATACTGGTCTCCCAGGAGCCGCTCAAAGCACAAACTCTTAGAAGATTCACTCTTCTTGTACTTCAGTCGGCATTGTGCCTTTTGTATTTAATCCCGATGCAATTTCTGTGTTTCATGGTCATTGTGAAGGTCCAAGGGATACAGTAAACCTGCACTGGTGCATCGGATTCTATTACTGGTCTCCTAGGAGCCGCTCAAAGCACAAACTCTTAGAAGATTCCCTCTTCTTGCACTTCAGTCGGCATTGTGCTTTTGTATTGAATCCCGATACAATTTCTGTGTTTCATGGTCAATGTGAAGGTCCAAGGGATACAGTAAACCAGCACTGGTGCATCGGAAGCTAATACTGGTCTCCCAGGAGCCGCTCAAAGCACAAACTCTTAGAAGATTCACTCTTCTTGTACTTCAGTCGGCATTGTGCCTATTGTATTTAATCCCGATGCAATTTCTGTGTTTCATGGTCAATGTGAAGGTCCAAGGGATACAGTAAACCTGCACTGGTGCATCGGAATCTAATACTGGTCTCCCAGGAGCCGCTCAAAGCACAAACTCTTAAAAGATTTACTCTTCTTGTACTTCAGTCGGCATTGTGCCTTTTGTATTTAATCCCGATGCAATTTCTGTGTTTCATGTTCAATGTGAAGGTCCAAGGGATACAGTAAACCTGCACTGGTGCATCGGAAGCTAATACTGGTCTCCCAGGAGCCGCTCAAAGCACAAACTCTTAGAAGATTCACTCTTCTTGCACTTCAGTCGGCATTGTGCCTTTTGTATTTAATCCCGATGCAATTTCTGTGTTTCATGGTCATTGTCAAGTTCCAAGGGATACAATAAACCATCACTGGTGCATCGGAATCTAATACTGGTCTCCCAGGAGCCGCTCAAAGCTTAAACTCTTAGAAGATTCATTCTTCTTGTACTTCAGTCGGCATTGTGCCTTTTGTACTTAATCCCGATGCAATTTCTATGTTTCATGGTCAATGTGAAGGTCCAAAGACACAGTAAACCTGCACTGGTGCATCGGAATTCAATACTGGTCTCCCAGGAGCCGCTCAAAGCACAAACTCTTAGAAGATTCACTCTTCTTGTACTTCGGTCGGAATTGTGCCTTTTGTATTTAATCCCGATGCGATTTCTGTGTTTCATGTTCAATGTGAAGGTCCAAGGGATACAGTAAACCTGCACTGGTGCATCGGAAGCTAATACTGGTCTTCCAGGAGCCGCTCAAAGCACAAACTCTTAGAAGATTCACTCTTCTTGTACTTAAGTTGGCATTGTGCCCTTTGTATTTAATCCCGATGCAATTTCTGTGTTTCATGGTGATTGTGAAGGTCCAAGGGATACAATAAACCTGCACTGGTCCATCGGAATCTAATACTGGTCTCCCAGGAGCCGTCCAAAGCACAAACTCTTAGAAGATTCACTCTTCTTGTACTTCAGTCGGCATTCTGCCTTTTGTATTTAATCCCGATACAATTTCTGTGTTTCATGGTCAATGTGAAGGTCCAAGGGATACAGTAAACCTGCACTGGTGCATCGGAAGCTAATACTGGTCTCCCAGGAGACACAAACTCTTAGAAGATTCACTCTTCTTGTACTTAAGTCGGCATTGTGCCTTTTGTATTTAATCCCGATGCAATTTCTGTGTTTCATGGTCAATGTGAAGGTCCAAGGGATACAATAAACCTGCACTGGTGCATCGGATGCTAATACTGGTCTCCCAGGAGCCGCTCAAAGCACAAACTCTTAGAAGATTCACTCTTCTTGTACTTAAGTCGAATTTGTGCCTTTTGTATTTAATCCCGATGCAATTTCTGTGTTTCATGGTCAATGTGAAGGTCCAAGGGATACAACAAAACTGCACTGGTGCATCGGAAGCTAATACTGGTCTCCCAGGAGCTGCTCAAAGCACATACTCTTAGAAGAATCACTCTTCTTGTACTTAAGTCGAATTTGTGCCTTTTGTATTCAATCCCGATACACATTCTGTGTTTCATGGTCAATGTGAAGGTGCAAGGGATACAGTAAACCTGCACTGGTGCATCGGAAGCTAATACTGGTCTCCCAGGAGCCGCTCAAAGCACAAACTCTTAGAAGATTCACTCTTCTTGTACTTCAGTCGGCATTGTGCTTTTTGTATTTAATCCCGATGCAATTTCTGTGTTTCATGGTCAATGTGAAGGTCCAAGGGATACAACAAACCTGCACTGGTGCATCGGAAGCTAATACTGGTCTCCCAGGAGCTGCTCAAAGCACAAACTCTTAGAACAATGACTCTTCTTGTACTTCACTCGGCATTGTGCCTTTTGTATTTAATCCCGATGCACTTTCTGTGTTTCATGTTCAATGTGAAGGTCCAAGGGATACAGTAAATCTGCACTGGTGCATCGGAAGCTAATACTGGTCTCCCAGGAGCCGCTCAAAGCACAATCTCTTAGAAGATTCACTCTTCTTGTAGTTCAGTCGGCATTGTGCCTTTTGTATTTAATCCCGATCAATTTCTGTGTTTCATGGTCAATGTGAAGGTCCAAGAGATACAGTAAACCTGCACTGGTGCATCGGAAGCTAATACTGGTCTCCCAGGAGCCGCTCAAAGCACAAACTCTTACAAGATTCACTCTTCTTATACTTAAGTCGGCATTGTGCCTTTTGCATTTAATCCCGATGCAATATCTGTGCTTCATGGTCAATGTGAAGGTCCAAGGGATACAGTTAACTTGCACTGGTGTATCGGAAGCTAATACTGGTCTCCCAGGAGCAGCTCAAAGCACAAACTCTTAGCAGATTCACTCTTCTTGTACTTCAGTCGGCATTGTGCTTTTGTATTTAATCCCGATACAATTTCTGTGTTTCATGGTCAATGTGAAGGTCCAAGGGATACAGCAAACCTGCACAGGTGCATCGGAAGCTAATACTGGTCTCCCAGGAGCCGCTCAAAGCACAAACACTTAGAAGATTCACTCTTCTTGTACTTCAGTCGGCATTGTGCCTTTTGTATTCAATCTCGATACACATTCTGTGTTTCATGGTCAATGAGAAGGTCCAAGGGATACAGTGAACCTGCACTGGTGCATCGGAGTCTAATACTGGTCTCCCAGGAGCCGCTCAAAGCACAAACTCTTAGAAGATTCACTCTTCTTGTACTTAAGTTGGCATTGTGCCTTTTGTATTTAATCCCGATGCAATTTCTGTGTTTCATGGTGATTGTGGAGGTCCAAGGGATACAATAAACCTGCACTGGTCCATCGGAATCTAATACTGGTCTCCCAGGAGCCGTCCAAAGCACAAACTCTTAGAAGATTCACTCTTCTTGTACTTCAGTCGGCATTCTGCCTTTTGTATTTAATCCCGATACAATTTCTGTGTTTCATGGTCAATGTGAAGGTCCAAGGGATACAGTAAACCTGCACTGGTGCATCGGAATCCAATACTGGTCTCCCAGGAGCCGCTCAAAGCACAAACTCTTAGAAGATTCACTCTTCTTGTACTTCGGTCGGCATTGTGCCTTTTGTATTTAATCCCGATGCGATTTCTGTGTTTCATGTTCAATGTGAAGGTCCAAGGGATACAGTAAACCTGCACTGGTGCATCGGAAGCTAATACTGGTCTCCCAGGAGCCGCTCAAAGCACAAACTCTTAGAAGATTCACTCTTCTTGTACTTAAGTCGGCATTGTGCCTTTTGTATTTAATCCCGATGCAATTTCTGTGTTTCATGGTGATTGTGAAGGTCCAAGGGATACAATAAACCTGCACTGGTGCATTGGAAGCTAATACTGGTCTCCCAGGAGCCGCTCAAAGCACAAACTCTTAGAAGATTCACTCTTCTTGTACTTCAGTCGGCATTGTGCCTTTTGTATTTAATCCCGATGCAATTTCTGTGTTTCATGGTCAATGTGAAGGTCCAAGGGATACAATAAACCTGCACTGGTGCATTGGAAGCTAATACTGGTCTCCCAGGAGCAACTCAAAGCACAAACTCTTAGAAGATTCACTCTTCTTGTACTTCAGTCGGCATTGTGCCTTTTGTATTTAATCCCGATGCAATTTCTGTGTTTCATGGTCAATGTGAAGATCCAAGGGATACAATAAACCTGCACTGGTGCATTGGAAGCTAATACTGGTCTCCCAGGAGCCACTCAAAGCACAAACTCTTAGAAGATTCACTCTTCTTGTACTTCAGTCGGCATTGTGCCTTTTGTATTTAATCCCGATGCAATTTCTGTGTTTCATGGTCAATGTGAAGGTCCAAGGGATACAATAAACCTGCACTGGTGCATTGGAAGCTAATACTGGTCTCCCAGGAGCCACTCAAAGCACAAACTCTTAGAAGATTCACTCTTCTTGTATTTCAGTCGGCATTGTGCCTTTTGTATTTAATCCCGATGCAATTTCTGTGTTTCATGGTCAATGTGAAGGTCCAAGGGATACAATAAACTTGCACTGGTGTATCGGAAGCTAATACTGGTCTCCAAGGAGCCGCTCCAAGCACAAACTCTTAGAAAATTCACTCTTCTTGTACTTAAGTCGGCATTGTGCCTTTTGAATTTAATCCTGATGCAATTTTTGTGTTTCATGGTCAATGTGAAGGTCCAAGGGATACAATAAACCTGCACTGGTGCATCGGAAGCTAATACTGGTCTCCCAGGAGCCGCTCAAAGCACACACTCTTAGAAGATTCACTCTTCTTGTACTTCAGTCGGCATTGTGCCTTTTGTATTTAATCCCGATGCAATTTCTGTGTTTCATGTTAAATGTGAATGTCCAAGGGATACAGTAAACCTGCACTGGTGCATCAGAAGCTAATACTGGTCTCCCAGGAGCCGCTCAAAGCACAAACTCTTAGAAGATTCACTCTTCTTGTACTTCAGTCGGCATTGTGCCTTTTGTATTTAATCCCGATGCAATTTCTGTGTTTCATGGTCATTGTGAAGGTCCAAGGGATACAATAAACCTGCACTGGTGCATCGGAATCTAATACTGGTCTCCCAGGAGCCGCTCAAACCACAAATTCTTAGAAGATTCACTCTTCTTGTACTTAAGTCGGCATTGTGCATTTTGTATTTAATCCCGATACAATTTCTGTGTTTCATGGTCAATGTGAAGGTCCAAGGGATACAGTAAAACTGCACTGGTGCATCGGAAGCTAATACTGGTCTCCCAGGAGCCGCTCAAAGCACAAACTCTTAGAACAATCACTCTTCTTGTACTTCAGTCGGCATTGTGCCTTTTGTATTTAATCCCGATGCAATTTCTGTGTTTCATGGTCAACGAGGATGTCCAAGGGATACAGTAAACCTGCACTGGTGCATCGGAATCTAATACTGGTCTCCTAGGAGCCGCTCAAAGCACAAACTCTTAGAAGATTCCCTCTTCTTGTACTTCAGTCGGCATTTTGCTTTTGTATTGAATCCCGATACAATTTCTGTGTTTCATGGTCAATGTGAAGGTCCAAGGGATACAGTAAACCAGCACTGGTGCATCGGAAGCTAATACTGGTCTCCCAGGAGCCGCTCAAAGCACAAACTCTTAGAAGATTCACTCTTCTTGTACTTCAGTCGGCATTGTGCCTATTGTATTTAATCCCGATGCAATTTCTGTGTTTCATGGTCAATGTGAAGGTCCAAGGGATACAATAAACCTGCACTGGTGCATCGGAAGCTAATACTGGTCTCCCAGGAGCCGCTCAAAGCACAAACTCTTAGAAGATTCACTCTTCTTGCACTTCAGTCGGCATTGTGCCTTTTGTATTTAATCCCGATGCAATTTCTGTGTTTCATGGTCATTGTCAAGTTCCAAGGGATACAATAAACCATCACTGGTGCATCGGAATCTAATACTGGTCTCCCAGGAGCCGCTCAAAGCTTAAACTCTTAGAAGATTCACTCTTCTTGTACTTCAGTCGGCATTCTGCCTTTTGTATTTAATCCCGATACAATTTCTGTGTTTCATGGTCAATGTGAAGGTCCAAGGGATACAGTAAACCTGCACTGGTGCATCGGAAGCTAATACTGGTCTCCCAGGAGCCGCTCAAAGCACAAACTCTTACAAGATTCACTCTTCTTGTACTTCAGTCGCCATTGTGCCTTTTGTATTCACTCCCGATACAATTTCTGTGTTTCATGGTCAATGTGAAGGTCCAAGGGATACAGTAAACCTGCACTGGTGCATCCGAATCTAATACTGGTCTCCCAGGAGCCGCTCAAAGCACAAACTCTTAGAAGATTCACTCTTCTTGTACTTCAGTCGGCATTGTGCCTTTTGTATTTAATCCCGATGCAATTTCTGTGTTTCATGGTCATTGTGAAGGTCCAAGGGATACAATAAACCTGCACTGGTGCATCGGAATCTAATACTGGTCTCCCAGGAGCCGCTCAAACCACAAATTCTTAGAAGATTCACTATTCTTGTACTTAAGTCGGCATTGTGCATTTTGTATTTAATCCCGATACAATTTCTGTGTTCCATGGTCAATGTGAAGGTCCAAGGGATACAGTAAAACTGCACTGGTGCATCGGAAGCTAATACTGGTCTCCCAGGAGCCGCTCAAAGCACAAACTCTTAGAACAATCACTCTTCTAGTACTTCAGTCGGCATTGTGCCTTTTGTATTTAATCCCGATGCAATTTCTGTGTTTCATGGTCAACGAGGATGTCCAAGGGATACAGTAAACCTGCACTGGTGCATCGGAATCTAATACTGGTCTCCTAGGAGCCGCTCAAAGCACAAACTCTTAGAAGATTCCCTCTTCTTGTACTTCAGTCGGCATTTTGCTTTTGTATTGAATCCCGATACAATTTCTGTGTTTCATGGTCAATGTGAAGGTCCAAGGGATACAGTAAACCAGCACTGGTGCATCGGAAGCTAATACTGGTCTCCCAGGAGCCGCTCAAAGCACAAACTCTTAGAAGATTCACTCTTCTTGTACTTCAGTCGGCATTGTGCCTATTGTATTTAATCCCGATGCAATTTCTGTGTTTCATGGTCAATGTGAAGGTCCAAGGGATACAATAAACCTGCACTGGTGCATCGGAAGCTAATACTGGTCTCCCAGGAGCCGCTCAAAGCACAAACTCTTAGAAGATTCACTCTTCTTGCACTTCAGTCGGCATTGTGCCTTTTGTATTTAATCCCGATGCAATTTCTGTGTTTCATGGTCATTGTCAAGTTCCAAGGGATACAATAAACCATCACTGGTGCATCGGAATCTAATACTGGTCTCCCAGGAGCCGCTCAAAGCTTAAACTCTTAGAAGATTCACTCTTCTTGTACTTCAGTCGGCATTCTGCCTTTTGTATTTAATCCCGATACAATTTCTGTGTTTCATGGTCAATGTGAAGGTCCAAGGGATACAGTAAACCTGCACTGGTGCATCGGAAGCTAATACTGGTCTCCCAGGAGCCGCTCAAAGCACAAACTCTTACAAGATTCACTCTTCTTGTACTTCAGTCGCCATTGTGCCTTTTGTATTCACTCCCGATACAATTTCTGTGTTTCATGGTCAATGTGAAGGTCCAAGGGATACAGTAAACCTGCACTGGTGCATCCGAATCTAATACTGGTCTCCCAGGAGCCGCTCAAAGCACAAACTCTTAGAAGATTCACTCTTCTTGTACTTCAGTCGGCATTGTGCCTTTTGTATTTAATCCCGATGCAATTTCTGTGTTTCATGGTCAATGTGAAGGTCCAAGGGATACAATAAACCTGCACTGGTGCATTGGAAGCTTATACTGGTCTCCCAGGAGCCGCTCAAAGCACAAACTCTTAGAAGATTCACTCTATTTGCACTTCAGTCGGCATTGTGCCTTTTGTATTTAATCCCGATGCAATTTCTGTGTTTCATGGTCAATGTGAAGGTCCAAGGGATACAATAAACCTGCACTGGTGCATTGGAAGCTAATACTGGTCTCCCAGGAGCCGCTCAAAGCACAAACTCTTAGAAGATTCACTCTTCTTGTACTTCAGTCGGCATTGTGCCTTTTGTATTTAATCCCGGTGCAATTTCTGTGTTTCATGGTCAATGTGAAGGTCCAAGGGATACAATAAACCTGCACTGGTGCATCGTAAGCTAATACTGGTCTCCCAGGAGCCGCTCAAAGCACAAACTCTTAGAAGATTCACTCTTCTTGTACTTCAGTCGGAATTGTGCCTTTTGTATTTAATCCCGATGCTATTTCTGTATTTCATGGTCAATGTGAAGGTCCAAGGGATACAATGAACCTGCACTGGTGCATCGGAAGCTAATACTGGTCTCCCAGGAGACACAAACTCTTAGAAGATTCACTCTTCTTGTACTTAAGTCGGCATTGTGCCTTTTGTATTTAATCCCGATGCAATTCCTGTGTTTCATGGTCAATGTGAAGGTCCAAGGGATACAATAAACCTGCACTGGTGCATCGGAAGCTAATACTGGACTCCCAGGAGCCGCTCAGAGCACAAACTCTTAGAAGATTCACTCTTCTTGTACTTAAGTCGAATTTGTGCTTTTGTATTTAATCCCGATGCAATTTCTGTGTTTCATGGTCAATGTGAAGGTCCAAGGGATACAACAAACCTGCACTGGTGCATCGGAAGCTAATACTGGTCTCCCAGGAGCTGCTCAAAGCACAAACTCTTAGAAGAATCACTCTTCTTGTACTTAAGTCGAATTTGTGCCTTTTGTATTCAATCCCGATACACATTCTGTGTTTCATGGTCAATGTGAAGGTGCAAGGGATACAGTAAACCTGCACTGGTGCATCGGAAGCTAATACTGGTCTCCCAGGAGCCGCTCAAAGCACAAACTCTTAGAAGATTCACTCTTCTTGTACTTCAGTCGGCATTATGCCTTTTGTATTTAATCCCGATGCAATTTCTGTGTTTCATGGTCAATGTGAAGGTCCAAGGGATACAACAAACCTGCACTGGTGCATCGGAAGCTAATACTGGTCTCCCAGGAGCTGCTCAAAGCACAAACTCTTAGAAGAATCACTCTTCTTGTACTTCAGTCGGCATTGTGCCTTTTGTATTTAATCCCGATGCACTTTCTGTGTTTCATGTTCAATGTGAAGGTCCAAGGGATACAGTAAATCTGCACTGGTGCATCGGAAGCTAATACTGGTCTCCCAGGAGCCGCTCAAAGCACAAACTCTTAGAAGATTCACTCTTCTTGTAGTTCAGTCGGCATTGTGCCTTTTGTATTTAATCCCGATCAATTTCTGTGTTTCATGGTCAATGTGAAGGTCCAAGGGATACAGTAAACCTGCACTGGTGCATCGGAAGCTAATACTGGTCTCCCAGGAGCCGCTCAAAGCACAAACTCTTACAAGATTCACTCTTCTTATACTTAAGTCGGCATTGTGCCTTTTGCATTTAATCCCGATGCAATTTCTGTGCTTCATGGTCAATGTGAAGGTCCAAGGGATACAGTTAACCTGCACTGGTGTATCGGAAGCTAATACTGGTCTCCCAGGAGCAGCTCAAAGCACAAACTCTTAGCAGATTCACTCTTCTTGTACTTCAGTCGGCATTGTGCTTTTGTACTTAATCCCGATACAATTTCTGTGTTTCATGGTCAATGTGAAGGTCCAAGGGATACAGCAAACCTGCACAGGTGCATCGGAAGCTAATACTGGTCTCCCAGGAGCCGCTCAAAGCACAAACACTTAGAAGATTCACTCTTCTTGTACTTCAGTCGGCATTGTGCCTTTTGTATTCAATCTCAATACACATTCTGTGTTTCATGGTCAATGAGAAGGTCCAAGGGATACAGTGAACCTGCACTGGTGCATCGGAGTCTAATACTGGTCTCCCAGGAGCCGCTCAAAGCACAAACTCTTAGAAGATTCACTCTTCTTGTACTTAAGTTGGCATTGTGCCCTTTGTATTTAATCCCGATGCAATTTCTGTGTTTCATGGTGATTGTGAAGGTCCAAGGGATACAATAAACCTGCACTGGTCCATCGGAATCTAATACTGGTCTCCCAGGAGCCGTCCAAAGCACAAACTCTTAGAAGATTCACTCTTCTTGTACTTCAGTCGGCATTCTGCCTTTTGTATTTAATCCCGATACAATTTCTGTGTTTCATGGTCAATGTGAAGGTCCAAGGGATACAGTAAACCTGCACTGGTGCATCGGAAGCTAATACTGGTCTCCCAGGAGCCGCTCAACGCACAAACTCTTACAAGATTCACTCTTCTTGTACTTCAGTCGCCATTGTGCCTTTTGTATTCACTCCCGATACAATTTCTGTGTTTCATGGTCAATGTGAAGGTCCAAGGGATACAGTAAACCTGCACTGGTGCATCCGAATCTAATACTGGTCTCCCAGGAGCCGCTCAAAGCACAAACTCTTAGAAGATTCACTCTTCTTGTACTTCAGTCGGCATTGTGCCTTTTGTATTTAATCCCGATGCAATTTCTGTGTTTCATGGTCAATGTGAAGGTCCAAGGGATACAATAAACCTGCACTGGTGCATTGGAAGCTAATACTGGTCTCCCAGGAGCCGCTCAAAGCACAAACTCTTAGAAGATTCACTCTTCTTGTACTTCAGTCGGCATTGTGCCTTTTGTATTTAATCCCGGTGCAATTTCTGTGTTTCATGGTCAATGTGAAGGTCCAAGGGATACAATGAACCTGCACTGGTGCATCGGAAGCTAATACTGGTCTCCCAGGAGACACAAACTCTTAGAAGATTCACTCTTCTTGTACTTAAGTCGGCATTGTGCCTTTTGTATTTAATCCCGATGCAATTTCTGTGTTTCATGGTCAATGTGAAGGTCCAAGGGATACAATAAACCTGCACTGGTGCATCGGATGCTAATACTGGTCTCCCAGGAGCCGCTCAAAGCACAAACTCTTAGAAGATTCACTCTTCTTGTACTTAAGTCGAATTTGTGCCTTTTGTATTTAATCCCGATGCAATTTCTCTGTTTCATGGTCAATGTGAAGGTCCAAGGGATACAATAAACCTGCACTGGTGCATCGGAGGCTAATACTGGTCTCTCAGGAGCCGCTCAAAGCACAAACTCTTAGAAGATTCAGTCTTCTTGTACTTCAGTCGGCATTGTGCGTTTTGTATTTAGTCCCGATGGAATTTCTGTGCTTCATGGTCAATGTGAAGGTCTAAGGGATACAGTAAACCTGCACTGGTGCATCGGAAGCTAATACTGGTCTCCCAGGAGCCGCTCAAAGCACAAACTCTCAGAAGATTCACTCTTCTTGTACTTCAGTCGGCATTGTGCCTATTGTATTTAATCCCGATGCAATTTCTGTGTTTCATGGTCAATGTGAAGGTCCAAGGCATACAGTAAACCTGCACTGGTGCATCGGAATCTAAGACTGGTCTCCCAGGAGCCGCTCAAAGCACAAACTCTTAAAAGATTTACTCTTCTTGTACTTCAGTCGGCATTGTGCCTTTTGTATTTAATCCCGATGCAATTTCTGTGTTTCATGTTCAATGTGAAGGTCCAAGGGATACAGTAAACCTGCACTGGTGCATCGGAAGCTAATACTGGTCTCCCAGGAGCCGCTCAAAGCACAAACTCTTAGAAGATTCACTCTTCTTGCACTTCAGTCGGCATTGTGCCTTTTGTATTTAATCCCGATGCAATTTCTGTGTTTCATGGTCATTGTCAAGTTCCAAGGGATACAATAAACCATCACTGGTGCATCGGAATCTAATACTGGTCTCCCAGGAGCCGCTCAAAGCTTAAACTCTTAGAAGATTCATTCTTCTTGTACTTCAGCCGGCATTGTGCCTTTTGTACTTAATCCCGATGCAATTTCTATGTTTCATGGTCAATGTGAAGGTCCAAAGACACAGTAAACCTGCACTGGTGCATCGGAATTCAATACTGGTCTCCCAGGAGCCGCTCAAAGCACAAACTCTTAGAAGATTCACTCTTCTTGTACTTCGGTCGGAATTGTGCCTTTTGTATTTAATCCCGATGCGATTTCTGTGTTTCATGTTCAATGTGAAGGTCCAAGGGATACAGTAAACCTGCACTGGTGCATCGGAAGCTAATACTGGTCTTCCAGGAGCCGCTCAAAGCACAAACTCTTAGAAGATTCACTCTTCTTGTACTTAAGTTGGCATTGTGCCCTTTGTATTTAATCCCGATGCAATTTCTGTGTTTCATGGTGATTGTGAAGGTCCAAGGGATACAATAAACCTGCACTGGTCCATCGGAATCTAATACTGGTCTCCCAGGAGCCGTCCAAAGCACAAACTCTTAGAAGATTCACTCTTCTTGTACTTCAGTCGGCATTCTGCCTTTTGTATTTAATCCCGATACAATTTCTGTGTTTCATGGTCAATGTGAAGGTCCAAGGGATACAGTAAACCTGCACTGGTGCATCGGAAGCTAATACTGGTCTCCCAGGAGCCGCTCAATGCACAAACTCTTACAAGATTCACTCTTCTTGTACTTCAGTCGCCATTGTGCCTTTTGTATTCACTCCCGATACAATTTCTGTGTTTCATGGTCAATGTGAAGGTCCAAGGGATACAGTAAACCTGCACTGGTGCATCCGAATCTAATACTGGTCTCCCAGGAGCCGCTCAAAGCACAAACTCTTAGAAGATTCACTCTTCTTGTACTTCAGTCGGCATTGTGCCTTTTGTATTTAATCCCGATGCAATTTCTGTGTTTCATGGTCAATGTGAAGGTCCAAGGGATACAATAAACCTGCACTGGTGCATTGGAAGCTAATACTGGTCTCCCAGGAGCCGCTCAAAGCACAAACTCTTAGAAGATTCACTCTTCTTGTACTTCAGTCGGCATTGTGCCTTTTGTATTTAATCCCGGTGCAATTTCTGTGTTTCATGGTCAATGTGAAGGTCCAAGGGATACAATGAACCTGCACTGGTGCATCGGAAGCTAATACTGGTCTCCCAGGAGACACAAACTCTTAGAAGATTCACTCTTCTTGTACTTAAGTCGGCATTGTAGCTTTTGTATTTAATCCCGATGCAATTTCTGTGTTTCATGGTCAATGTGAAGGTCCAAGGGATACAATAAACCTGCACTGGTGCATCGGATGCTAATACTGGTCTCCCAGGAGCCGCTCAAAGCACAAACTCTTAGAAGATTCACTCTTCTTGTACTTAAGTCGAATTTGTGCCTTTTGTATTTAATCCCGATGCAATTTCTCTGTTTCATGGTCATTGTGAAGGTCCAAGGGATACAGTAAACCTGCACTGGTGCATCCGAATCTAATACTGGTCTCCCAGGAGCCGCTCAAACCACAAACTCTTAGAAGATTCACTCTTCTTGTACTTCAGTCGGCATTGTGCGTTTTGTATTTAGTCCCGATGGAATTTCTGTGCTTCATGGTCAATGTGAAGGTCTAAGGGATACAGTAAACCTGCACTGGTGCATCGGAAGCTAATACTGGTCTCCCAGGAGCCGCTCAAAGCACAAACTCTTAGAAGATTCACTCTTCTTGTACTTCAGTCGGCATTGTGCCTTTTGTATTTAATCCCGATGCAATTTCTGTGTTTCATGGTCATTGTGAAGGTCCAAGGGATACAATAAACCTGCACTGGTGCATCGGAATCTAATACTGGTCTCCCAGGAGCCGCTCAAACCACAAACTCTTAGAAGATTCATTCTTCTTGTACTTAAGTCGGCATTGTGCATTTTGTATTTAATCCCGATACAATTTCTGTGTTTCATGGTCAATGTGAAGATCCAAGGGATACAGTAAACCTGCACTGGTGCATCGGAAGCTAATACTGGTCTCCCAGGAGCCGCTCAAAGCACAAACTCTTAGAACAATCATTCTTCTTGTACTTCAGTCGGCATTGTGCCTTTTGTATTTAATCCCGATGCAATTTCTGTGTTTCATGGTCAACGAGGATGTCCAAGGGATACAGTAAACCTGCACTGGTGCATCGGATTCTATTACTGGTCTCCTAGGAGCCGCTCAAAGCACAAACTCTTAGAAGATTCCCTCTTCTTGCACTTCAGTCGGCATTGTGCTTTTGTATTGAATCCCGATACAATTTCTGTGTTTCATGGTCAATGTGAAGGTCCAAGGGATACAGTAAACCAGCACTGGTGCATCGGAAGCTAATACTGGTCTCCCAGGAGCCGCTCAAAGCACAAACTCTTAGAAGATTCACTCTTCTTGTACTTCAGTCGGCATTGTGCCTATTGTATTTAATCCCGATGCAATTTCTGTGTTTCATGGTCAATGTGAAGGTCCAAGGGATACAGTAAACCTGCACTGGTGCATCGGAATCTAATACTGGTCTCCCAGGAGCCGCTCAAAGCACAAACTCTTAAAAGATTTACTCTTCTTGTACTTCAGTCGGCATTGTGCCTTTTGTATTTAATCCCGATGCAATTTCTGTGTTTCATGTTCAATGTGAAGGTCCAAGGGATACAGTAAACCTGCACTGGTGCATCGGAAGCTAATACTGGTCTCCCAGGAGCCGCTCAAAGCACAAACTCTTAGAAGATTCACTCTTCTTGCACTTCAGTCGGCATTGTGCCTTTTGTATTTAATCCCGATGCAATTTCTGTGTTTCATGGTCATTGTCAAGTTCCAAGGGATACAATAAACCATCACTGGTGCATCGGAATCTAATACTGGTCTCCCAGGAGCCGCTCAAAGCTTAAACTCTTAGAAGATTCATTCTTCTTGTACTTCAGTCGGCATTGTGCCTTTTGTACTTAATCCCGATGCAATTTCTATGTTTCATGGTCAATGTGAAGGTCCAAAGACACAGTAAACCTGCACTGGTGCATCGGAATTCAATACTGGTCTCCCAGGAGCCGCTCAAAGCACAAACTCTTAGAAGATTCACTCTTCTTGTACTTCGGTCGGAATTGTGCCTTTTGTATTTAATCCCGATGCGATTTCTGTGTTTCATGTTCAATGTGAAGGTCCAAGGGATACAGTAAACCTGCACTGGTGCATCGGAAGCTAATACTGGTCTTCCAGGAGCCGCTCAAAGCACAAACTCTTAGAAGATTCACTCTTCTTGTACTTAAGTTGGCATTGTGCCCTTTGTATTTAATCCCGATGCAATTTCTGTGTTTCATGGTGATTGTGAAGGTCCAAGGGATACAATAAACCTGCACTGGTCCATCGGAATCTAATACTGGTCTCCCAGGAGCCGTCCAAAGCACAAACTCTTAGAAGATTCACTCTTCTTGTACTTCAGTCGGCATTCTGCCTTTTGTATTTAATCCCGATACAATTTCTGTGTTTCATGGTCAATGTGAAGGTCCAAGGGATACAGTAAACCTGCACTGGTGCATCGGAAGCTAATACTGGTCTCCCAGGAGACACAAACTCTTAGAAGATTCACTCTTCTTGTACTTAAGTCGGCATTGTGCCTTTTGTATTTAATCCCGATGCAATTTCTGTGTTTCATGGTCAATGTGAAGGTCCAAGGGATACAATAAACCTGCACTGGTGCATCGGATGCTAATACTGGTCTCCCAGGAGCCGCTCAAAGCACAAACTCTTAGAAGATTCACTCTTCTTGTACTTAAGTCGAATTTGTGCCTTTTGTATTTAATCCCGATGCAATTTCTGTGTTTCATGGTCAATGTGAAGGTCCAAGGGATACAACAAAACTGCACTGGTGCATCGGAAGCTAATACTGGTCTCCCAGGAGCTGCTCAAAGCACATACTCTTAGAAGAATCACTCTTCTTGTACTTAAGTCGAATTTGTGCCTTTTGTATTCAATCCCGATACACATTCTGTGTTTCATGGTCAATGTGAAGGTGCAAGGGATACAGTAAACCTGCACTGGTGCATCGGAAGCTAATACTGGTCTCCCAGGAGCCGCTCAAAGCACAAACTCTTAGAAGATTCACTCTTCTTGTACTTCAGTCGGCATTGTGCTTTTTGTATTTAATCCCGATGCAATTTCTGTGTTTCATGGTCAATGTGAAGGTCCAAGGGATACAACAAACCTGCACTGGTGCATCGGAAGCTAATACTGGTCTCCCAGGAGCTGCTCAAAGCACAAACTCTTAGAACAATGACTCTTCTTGTACTTCACTCGGCATTGTGCCTTTTGTATTTAATCCCGATGCACTTTCTGTGTTTCATGTTCAATGTGAAGGTCCAAGGGATACAGTAAATCTGCACTGGTGCATCGGAAGCTAATACTGGTCTCCCAGGAGCCGCTCAAAGCACAATCTCTTAGAAGATTCACTCTTCTTGTAGTTCAGTCGGCATTGTGCCTTTTGTATTTAATCCCGATCAATTTCTGTGTTTCATGGTCAATGTGAAGGTCCAAGAGATACAGTAAACCTGCACTGGTGCATCGGAAGCTAATACTGGTCTCCCAGGAGCCGCTCAAAGCACAAACTCTTACAAGATTCACTCTTCTTATACTTAAGTCGGCATTGTGCCTTTTGCATTTAATCCCGATGCAATATCTGTGCTTCATGGTCAATGTGAAGGTCCAAGGGATACAGTTAACTTGCACTGGTGTATCGGAAGCTAATACTGGTCTCCCAGGAGCAGCTCAAAGCACAAACTCTTAGCAGATTCACTCTTCTTGTACTTCAGTCGGCATTGTGCTTTTGTATTTAATCCCGATACAATTTCTGTGTTTCATGGTCAATGTGAAGGTCCAAGGGATACAGCAAACCTGCACAGGTGCATCGGAAGCTAATACTGGTCTCCCAGGAGCCGCTCAAAGCACAAACACTTAGAAGATTCACTCTTCTTGTACTTCAGTCGGCATTGTGCCTTTTGTATTCAATCTCGATACACATTCTGTGTTTCATGGTCAATGAGAAGGTCCAAGGGATACAGTGAACCTGCACTGGTGCATCGGAGTCTAATACTGGTCTCCCAGGAGCCGCTCAAAGCACAAACTCTTAGAAGATTCACTCTTCTTGTACTTCAGTCGGCATTGTGCTTTTTGTATTTAATCCCGATGCAATTTCTGTGTTTCATGGTCAATGTGAAGGTCCAAGGGATACAATAAACCTGCACTGGTGCATCGGAGGCTAATACTGGTCTCTCAGGAGCCGCTCAAAGCACAAACTCTTAGAAGATTCAGTCTTCTTGTACTTCAGTCGGCATTGTGCGTTTTGTATTTAGTCCCGATGCAATTTCTGTGTTTCATGTTCAATTTGAAGGTCCAAGGGATACAGTAAATCTGCACTGGTGCATCGGAAGCTAATACTGGTCTCCCAGGAGCCGCTCAAAGCACAAACTCTTAGAAGATTCACTCTTCTTGTAGTTCAGTCGGCATTGTGCCTTTTGTATTTAATCCCGATCAATTTCTGTGTTTCATGGTCAATGTGAAGGTCCAAGGGATACAGTAAACCTGCACTGGTGCATCGGAAGCTAATACTGGTCTCCCAGGAGCCGCTCAAAGCACAAACTCTTACAAGATTCAGTCTTCTTATACTTAAGTCGGCATTGTGCCTTTTGCATTTAATCCCGATGCAATTTCTGTGCTTCATGGTCAATGTGAAGGTCCAAGGGATACAGTTAACCTGCACTGGTGCATCGGAAGCTAATACTGGTCTCCCAGGAGCAGCTCAAAGCACAAACTCTTAGCAGATTCACTCTTCTTGTACTTCAGTCGGCATTGTGCTTTTGTATTTAATCCCGATACAATTTCTGTGTTTCATGGTCAATGTGAAGGTCCAAGGGATACAGCAAACCTGCACAGGTGCATCGGAAGCTAATACTGGTCTCCCAGGTGCCGCTCAAAGCACAAACACTTAGAAGATTCACTCTTCTTGTACTTCAGTCGGCATTGTGCCTTTTGTATTCAATCTCGATGCAATTTCTGTGTTTCATGGTCAACGAGGATGTCCAAGGGATACAGTAAACCTGCACTGGTGCATCGGATTCTATTACTGGTCTCCTAGGAGCCGCTCAAAGCACAAACTCTTAGAAGATTCCCTCTTCTTGCACTTCAGTCGGCATTGTGCTTTTGTATTGAATCCCGATACATTTTCTGTGTTTCATGGTCAATGTGAAGGTCCAAGGGATACAGTAAACCAGCACTGGTGCATCGGAAGCTAATACTGGTCTCCCAGGAGCCGCTCAAAGCACAAACTCTTAGAAGATTCACTCTTCTTGTACTTCAGTCGGCATTGTGCCTATTGTATTTAATCCCGATGCAATTTCTGTGTTTCATGGTCAATGTGAAGGTCCAAGGGATACAGTAAACCTGCACTGGTGCATCGGAATCTAATACTGGTCTCCCAGGAGCCGCTCAAAGCACAAACTCTTAAAAGATTTACTCTTCTTGTACTTCAGTCGGCATTGTGCCTTTTGTATTTAATCCCGATGCAATTTCTGTGTTTCATGTTCAATGTGAAGGTCCAAGGGATACAGTAAACCTGCATTGGTGCATCGGAAGCTAATACTGGTCTCCCAGGAGCCGCTCAAAGCACAAACTCTTAGAAGATTCACTCTTCTTGCACTTCAGTCGGCATTGTGCCTTTTGTATTTAATCCCGATGCAATTTCTGTGTTTCATGGTCATTGTCAAGTTCCAAGGGATACAATAAACCATCACTGGTGCATCGGAATCTAATACTGGTCTCCCAGGAGCCGCTCAAAGCTTAAACTCTTAGAAGATTCATTCTTCTTGTACTTCAGTCGGCATTGTGCCTTTTGTACTTAATCCCGATGCAATTTCTATGTTTCATGGTCAATGTGAAGGTCCAAAGACACAGTAAACCTGCACTGGTGCATCGGAATTCAATACTGGTCTCCCAGGAGCCGCTCAAAGCACAAACTCTTAGAAGATTCACTCTTCTTGTACTTCGGTCGGAATTGTGCCTTTTGTATTTAATCCCGATGCGATTTCTGTGTTTCATGTTCAATGTGAAGGTCCAAGGGATACAGTAAACCTGCACTGGTGCATCGGAAGCTAATACTGGTCTTCCAGGAGCCGCTCAAAGCACAAACTCTTAGAAGATTCACTCTTCTTGTACTTAAGTTGGCATTGTGCCCTTTGTATTTAATCCCGATGCAATTTCTGTGTTTCATGGTGATTGTGAAGGTCCAAGGGATACAATAAACCTGCACTGGTCCATCGGAATCTAATACTGGTCTCCCAGGAGCCGTCCAAAGCACAAACTCTTAGAAGATTCACTCTTCTTGTACTTCAGTCGGCATTCTGCCTTTTGTATTTAATCCCGATACAATTTCTGTGTTTCATGGTCAATGTGAAGGTCCAAGGGATACAGTAAACCTGCACTGGTGCATCGGAAGCTAATACTGGTCTCCCAGGAGACACAAACTCTTAGAAGATTCACTCTTCTTGTACTTAAGTCGGCATTGTGCCTTTTGTATTTAATCCCGATGCAATTTCTGTGTTTCATGGTCAATGTGAAGGTCCAAGGGATACAATAAACCTGCACTGGTGCATCGGATGCTAATACTGGTCTCCCAGGAGCCGCTCAAAGCACAAACTCTTAGAAGATTCACTCTTCTTGTACTTAAGTCGAATTTGTGCCTTTTGTATTTAATCCCGATGCAATTTCTGTGTTTCATGGTCAATGTGAAGGTCCAAGGGATACAACAAAACTGCACTGGTGCATCGGAAGCTAATACTGGTCTCCCAGGAGCTGCTCAAAGCACATACTCTTAGAAGAATCACTCTTCTTGTACTTAAGTCGAATTTGTGCCTTTTGTATTCAATCCCGATACACATTCTGTGTTTCATGGTCAATGTGAAGGTGCAAGGGATACAGTAAACCTGCACTGGTGCATCGGAAGCTAATACTGGTCTCCCAGGAGCCGCTCAAAGCACAAACTCTTAGAAGATTCACTCTTCTTGTACTTCAGTCGGCATTGTGCTTTTTGTATTTAATCCCGATGCAATTTCTGTGTTTCATGGTCAATGTGAAGGTCCAAGGGATACAACAAACCTGCACTGGTGCATCGGAAGCTAATACTGGTCTCCCAGGAGCTGCTCAAAGCACAAACTCTTAGAACAATGACTCTTCTTGTACTTCACTCGGCATTGTGCCTTTTGTATTTAATCCCGATGCACTTTCTGTGTTTCATGTTCAATGTGAAGGTCCAAGGGATACAGTAAATCTGCACTGGTGCATCGGAAGCTAATACTGGTCTCCCAGGAGCCGCTCAAAGCACAATCTCTTAGAAGATTCACTCTTCTTGTAGTTCAGTCGGCATTGTGCCTTTTGTATTTAATCCCGATCAATTTCTGTGTTTCATGGTCAATGTGAAGGTCCAAGAGATACAGTAAACCTGCACTGGTGCATCGGAAGCTAATACTGGTCTCCCAGGAGCCGCTCAAAGCACAAACTCTTACAAGATTCACTCTTCTTATACTTAAGTCGGCATTGTGCCTTTTGCATTTAATCCCGATGCAATATCTGTGCTTCATGGTCAATGTGAAGGTCCAAGGGATACAGTTAACTTGCACTGGTGTATCGGAAGCTAATACTGGTCTCCCAGGAGCAGCTCAAAGCACAAACTCTTAGCAGATTCACTCTTCTTGTACTTCAGTCGGCATTGTGCTTTTGTATTTAATCCCGATACAATTTCTGTGTTTCATGGTCAATGTGAAGGTCCAAGGGATACAGCAAACCTGCACAGGTGCATCGGAAGCTAATACTGGTCTCCCAGGAGCCGCTCAAAGCACAAACACTTAGAAGATTCACTCTTCTTGTACTTCAGTCGGCATTGTGCCTTTTGTATTCAATCTCGATACACATTCTGTGTTTCATGGTCAATGAGAAGGTCCAAGGGATACAGTGAACCTGCACTGGTGCATCGGAGTCTAATACTGGTCTCCCAGGAGCCGCTCAAAGAACAAACTCTTAGAAGATTCACTCTTCTTGTACTTCAGTCGGCATTGTGCTTTTTGTATTTAATCCCGATGCAATTTCTGTGTTTCATGGTCAATGTGAAGGTCCAAGGGATACAATAAACCTGCACTGGTGCATCGGAGGCTAATACTGGTCTCTCAGGAGCCGCTCAAAGCACAAACTCTTAGAAGATTCAGTCTTCTTGTACTTCAGTCGGCATTGTGCGTTTTGTATTTAGTCCCGATGCAATTTCTGTGTTTCATGTTCAATTTGAAGGTCCAAGGGATACAGTAAATCTGCACTGGTGCATCGGAAGCTAATACTGGTCTCCCAGGAGCCGCTCAAAGCACAAACTCTTAGAAGATTCACTCTTCTTGTAGTTCAGTCGGCATTGTGCCTTTTGTATTTAATCCCGATCAATTTCTGTGTTTCATGGTCAATGTGAAGGTCCAAGGGATACAGTAAACCTGCACTGGTGCATCGGAAGCTAATACTGGTCTCCCAGGAGCCGCTCAAAGCACAAACTCTTACAAGATTCAGTCTTCTTATACTTAAGTCGGCATTGTGCCTTTTGCATTTAATCCCGATGCAATTTCTGTGCTTCATGGTCAATGTGAAGGTCCAAGGGATACAGTTAACCTGCACTGGTGCATCGGAAGCTAATACTGGTCTCCCAGGAGCAGCTCAAAGCACAAACTCTTAGCAGATTCACTCTTCTTGTACTTCAGTCGGCATTGTGCTTTTGTATTTAATCCCGATACAATTTCTGTGTTTCATGGTCAATGTGAAGGTCCAAGGGATACAGCAAACCTGCACAGGTGCATCGGAAGCTAATACTGGTCTCCCAGGTGCCGCTCAAAGCACAAACACTTAGAAGATTCACTCTTCTTGTACTTCAGTCGGCATTGTGCCTTTTGTATTCAATCTCGATACACATTCTGTGTTTCATGGTCAATGAGAAGGTCCAAGGGATACAGTGAACCTGCACTGGTGCATCGGAGTCTAATACTGGTCTCCCAGGAGCCGCTCAAAGCACAAACTCTTAGAAGATTCACTCTTCTTGTACTTCAGTCGGCATTGTGCTTTTTGTATTTAATCCCGATGCAATTTCTGTGTTTCATGGTCAATGTGAAGGTCCAAGGGATACAATAAACCTGCACTGGTGCATCGGAGGCTAATACTGGTCTCTCAGGAGCCGCTCAAAGCACAAACTCTTAGAAGATTCAGTCTTCTTGTACTTCAGTCGGCATTGTGCGTTTTGTATTTAGTCCCGATGCAATTTCTGTGTTTCATGTTCAATTTGAAGGTCCAAGGGATACAGTAAATCTGCACTGGTGCATCGGAAGCTAATACTGGTCTCCCAGGAGCCGCTCAAAGCACAAACTCTTAGAACAATCATTCTTCTTGTACTTCAGTCGGCATTGTGCCTTTTGTATTTAATCCCGATGCAATTTCTGTGTTTCATGGTCAACGAGGATGTCCAAGGGATACAGTAAACCTGCACTGGTGCATCGGATTCTAATACTGGTCTCCTAGGAGCCGCTCAAAGCACAAACTCTTAGAAGATTCCCTCTTCTTGTACTTCAGTCGGCATTGTGCTTTTGTATTCAATCCCGATACAATTTCTGTGTTTCATGGTCAATGTGAAGGTCCAAGGGATACAGTAAACCAGCACTGGTGCATCGGAAGCTTATACTGGTCTCCCAGGAGCCGCTCAAAGCACAAACTCTTAGAAGTTTCACTCATCTTGTACTTCAGTCGGCATTGTGCCTTTTGTATTTAATCCCGATACAATTTCTGTGTTTCATGGTCAATGTGAAGGTCCAAGGGATACAGTTAAACTGCACTGGTGCATCGGAATCTAATACTGGTCTCCCAGGAGCCGCTCAAAGAACAAACTCTTAAAAGATTCACTCTTCTTGTACTTCAGTCGGCATTGTGCCTTTTGTATTTAATCCCGATGCAATTTCTGTATTTCATGTTCAATGTGAAGGTCCAAGGGATACAGTAAACCTGCACTGGTGCATCGGAAGCTAATACTGGTCTCCCAGGAGCCGCTCAAAGCACAAACTCTTAGAAGATTCACTCTTCTTCCACTTCAGTCGGCATTGTGCCTTTTGTATTTAATCCCGATGCAATTTCTGTGTTTCATGGTCATTGTCAAGTTCCAAGGGATACAATAAACCATCACTGGTGCATCGGAATCTAATACTGGTCTCCCAGGAGCCGCTCAAAGCTTAAACCCTTAGAAGATTCATTCTTCTTGTACATCAGTCGGCATTGTGCCTTTTGTACTTAATCCCGATGCAATTTCTATGTTTCATGGTCAATGTGAAGGTCCAAAGACACAGTAAACTTGCACTGGTGCATCGGAATCCAATACTGGTCTCCCAGGAGCCGCTCAAAGCACAAACTCTTAGAAGATTCACTCTTCTTGTACTTCGGTCGGCATTGTGCCTTTTGTATTTAATCCCGATGCGATTTCTGTGTTTCATGGTCAATGTGAAGGTCCAAGGGATACAGTAAACCTGCAATGGTGCATCGGAAGCTAATACTGGTCTCCCAGGAGCCGCTCAAAGCACAAACTCTTAGAAGATTCACTCTTCTTGTACTTAAGACGGCAATGTGCCTTTTGTATTTAATCCCGATGCAATTTCTGTGTCTCATGCTGATTGTGAAGGTCCAAGGGATACAATAAACCTGCACTGGTCCATCGGAATCTAATACTGGTCTCCCAGGAGCCGTCCAAAGCACAAACTCTTAGAAGATTCACTCTTCTTGTACTTCAGTCGGCATTCTGCCTTTTGTATTTAATCCCGATACAATTTCTGTGTTTCATGGTCAATGTGAAGGTCCAAGGGATACAGTAAACCTGCACTGGTGCATCGGAAGCTAATACTGGTCTCCCAGGAGCCGCTCAAAGCACAAACTCTTACAAGATTCACTCTTCTTGTACTTCAGTCGCCATTGTGCCTTTTGTATTCAATCCCGATACAATTTCTGTGTTTCATGGTCAATGAGAAGGTCCAAGGGATACAGTAAACCTGCACTGGTGCATCGGAAGCTAATACTGGTCTCCCAGGAGCCGCTCAAAGCACAAACTCTTAGAAGATTCACTCTTCTTGTACTTCAGTCGGCATTGTGCCTTTTGTATTTAATCCCGATGCAATTTCTGTGTTTCATGGTCAATGTGAAGGTCCAAGGGATACAATAAACCTGCACTGGTGCATTGGAAGCTAATACTGGTCTCCCAGGAGCCGCTCAAAGCACAAACTGTTAGAAGATTCACTCTTCTTGCACTTCAGTCGGCATTGTGCCTTTTGTATTTAATCCCGATGCAATTTCTGTGTTTCATGGTCAATGTGAAGGTCCAAGGGATACAATAAACCTGCACTGGTGCATTGGAAGCTAATACTGGTCTCCCAGGAGCCGCTCAAAGCACAAACTCTTAGAAGATTTACTCTTCTTGTACTTCAGTCGGCATTGTGCCTTTTGTATTTAATCCCGGTGCAATTTCTGTGTTTCATGGTCAATGTGAAGGTCCAAGGGATACAATAAATCTGCACTGGTGTATCGGAAACTAATACTGGTCTCCCAGGAGCCGCTCCAAGCACAAACTCTTAGAAAATTCACTCTTCTTGTACTT
The DNA here is from genome assembly GCF_023898315.1 of Schistocerca nitens. NCBI lineage: Eukaryota > Metazoa > Arthropoda > Insecta > Orthoptera > Acrididae > Schistocerca > Schistocerca nitens. Next base: position 35,941,478 of record NC_064624.1, on the reverse strand, counting down.
CAGTCGGCATTGTGCATTTTGTATTTAATCCTGATGCAATTTTTGTGTTTCATGGTCAATGTGAAGGTCCAAGGGATACAATAAACCTGCACTGGTGCATCGGAAGCTAATACTGGTCTCCCAGGAGCCGCTCAAAGCACAAACTCGTAGAAGATACACTCTTCTTGTACTTCAGTCGGCATTGTGCCTTTTGTATTTAATCCCGATTCAATATCTGTGTTTCATGGTCAATGTGAATGTCCAAGGGATACAGTAAACCTGCACTGGTGCATCGGAAGCTAATACTGGTCTCCCAGGAGCCGCTCAAAGCACAAACTCTTAGAAGATTCACTCTTCTTGTACTTCAGTCGGCATTGTGTTTTTTGTATTTAATCCCGATGCAATTTCTGTGTTTCATGGTCATTGTGAAGGTCCAAGGGATACAACAAACCTGCACTGGTGCATCGGAAGCTAATACTGGTCTCCCAGGAGCCGCTCAAACCACAAACTCTTAGAAGATTCACTCATCTTGTACTTAAGTCGGCATTGTGCATTTTGTATTTAATCCCGATACAATTTCAGTGTTTCATGGTCAATGTGAAGGTCCAAGGGATACAGTAAACCTGCACTGGTGCATCGGAAGATAATACTGGTCTCCCAGGAGCCGCTCAAAGCACAAACTCTTAGAAGATTCCCTCTTCTTGTACTTCAGTCGGCATTGTGCTTTTGTATTCAATCCCGATACAATTTCTGTGTTTCATGGTCAATGTGAAGGTCCAAGGGATACAATAAACCATCACTGGTGCATCGGAATCTAATACTGGTCTCCCAGGAGCCGCTCAAAGCTTAAACTCTTAGAAGATTCATTCTTCTTGTACTTCAGTCGGCATTGTGCGTTTTGTACTTAATCCCGATGCAATTTCTATGTTTCATGGTCAATGTGAAGGTCCAAAGACACAGTAAACCTGCACTGGTGCATCGGAATCCAATACTGGTCTCCCAGGAGCCGCTCAAAGCACAAACTCTTAGAAGATTCACTCTTCTTGTACTTAAGTCGGCATTGTGCATTTTGTATTTAATCCCGATACCATTTCTGTGTTTCATGGTCAATGTGAAGGTCCAAGGGATACAGTAAACCTGCACTGGTGCATCGGAATCTAATACTGGTCTCCCAGAAGCCGCTCAAAGCACAAACTCTTAGAACAATCACTCTTCTTGTACTTCAGTCGGCATTGTGCCTTTTGTATTTAATCCCGATGCAATTTCTGTGTTTCATGGTCAACGAGGATGTCCAAGGGATACAGTAAACCTGCACTGGTGCATCGGAATCTAATACTGGTCTCCTAGGAGCCGCTCAAAGCACAAACTCTTAGAAGATTCCCTCTTCTTGTACTTCAGTCGGCATTGTGCTTTTGTATTCAATCCCGATACAATTTCTGTGTTTCATGGTCAATGTGAAGGTCCAAGGGATACAGTAAACCAGCACTGGTGCATCGGAAGCTAATACTGGTCTCCCAGGAGCCGCTCAAAGCACAAACTCTTAGAAGATTCACTCTTCTTGTACTTCAGTCGGCATTGTGCCTATTGTATTTAATCCCGATGCAATTTCTGTGTTTCATGGTCAATGTGAAGGTCCAAGGGATACAGTAAACCTGCACTGGTGCATCGGAAGCTAATACTGGTCTCCCAGGAGCCGCTCAAAGCACAAACTCTTAGAAGATTCACTCTTCTTGCACTTCAGTCGGCATTGTGCCTTTTGTATTTAATCCCGATGCAATTTCTGTGTTTCATGGTCATTGTCAAGTTCCAAGGGATACAATAAACCATCACTGGTGCATCGGAATCTAATACTGGTCTCCCAGGAGCCGCTCAAAGCTTAAACTCTTAGAAGATTCATTCTTCTTGTACTTCAGTCGGCATTGTGCCTTTTGTACTTAATCCCGATGTAATTTCTATGTTTCATGGTCAATGTGAAGGTCCAAAGACACAGTAAACCTGCACTGGTGCATCGGAATCCAATACTGGTCTCCCAGGAGCCGCTCAAAGCACAAACTCTTAGAAGATTCACTCTTCTTGTACTTCAGTCGGCATTGTGCCTTTTGTATTTAATCCCGGTGCAATTTCTGTGTTTCATGGTCAATGTGAAGGTCCAAGGGATACAATAAACCTGCACTGGTGCATCGTAAGCTAATACTGGTCTCCCAGGAGCCGCTCAAAGCACAAACTCTTAGAAGATTCACTCTTCTTGTACTTCAGTCGGAATGGTGCCTTTTGTATTCAATCCCGATACACATTCTGTGTTTCATGGTCAATGTGAAGGTGCAAGGGATACAGTAAACCTGCACTGGTGCATTGGAAGCTAATACTGGTCTCCCAGGAGCCGCTCAAAGCACAAACTCTTAGAAGATTCACTCTTCTTGTAGTTCAGTCGGCATTGTGCCTTTTGTATTTAATCCCGATCAATTTCTGTGTTTCATGGTCAATGTGAACGTCCAAGGGATACAGTAAACCTGCACTGGTGCATCTGAAGCTAATACTGGTCTCCCAGGAGCCGCTCAAAGCACAAACTCTTACAAGATTCACTCTTCTTATACTTAAGTCGGCATTGTGCCTTTTGCATTTAATCCCGATGCAATTTCTGTGCTTCATGGTCAATGTGAAGGTCCAAGGGATACAGTTAACCTGCACTGGTGCATCGGAAGCTAATACTGGTCTCCCAGGAGCAGCTCAAAGCACAAACTCTTAGCAGATTCACTCTTCTTGTACTTCAGTCGGCATTGTGCTTTTGTATTTAATCCCGATACAATTTCTGTGTTTCATGGTCAATGTGAAGGTCCAAGGGATACAGCAAACCTGCGCAGGTGCATCGGAAGCTAATACTGGCCTCCCAGGAGCCGCTCAAAGCACAAACACTTAGAAGATTCACTCTTCTTGTACTTCAGTTGGCATTGTGCCTTTTGTATTCAATCTCGATACACATTCTGTGTTTCATGGTCAATGAGAAGGTCCAAGGGATACAGTGAACCTGCACTGGTGCATCGGAGTCTAATACTGGTCTCCCAGGAGCCGCTCAAAGCACAAACTCTTAGAAGATTCACTCTTCTTGTACTTCAGTCGGCATTGTGCTTTTTGTATTTAATCCCGATGCAATTTCTGTGTTTCATGCTCAATGTGAAGGTCCAAGGGATACAATAAACCTGCACTGGTGCATCGGAGGCTAATACTGGTCTCTCAGGAGCCGCTCAAAGCACAAACTGTTAGAAGATTCAGTCTTCTTGTACTTCATTCGGCATTGTGCCTTTTGTATTTAATCCCGATGCAATTTCTGTGTTTCATGGTCAATGTGAAGGTCCAAGGGATACAATAAACCTGCACTGGTGCATCGTAAGCTAATACTGGTCTCCCAGGAGCCGCTCAAAGCACAAACTCTTAGAAGATTCACTCTTCTTGTACTTCAGTCGGAATGGTGCCTTTTGTATTCAATCCCGATACACATTCTGTGTTTCATGGTCAATGTGAAGGTGCAAGGGATACAGTAAACCTGCACTGGTGCATTGGAAGCTAATACTGGTCTCCCAGGAGCCGCTCAAAGCACAAACTCTTAGAAGATTCACTCTTCTTGTAGTTCAGTCGGCATTGTGCCTTTTGTATTTAATCCCGATCAATTTCTGTGTTTCATGGTCAATGTGAACGTCCAAGGGATACAGTAAACCTGCACTGGTGCATCTGAAGCTAATACTGGTCTCCCAGGAGCCGCTCAAAGCACAAACTCTTACAAGATTCACTCTTCTTATACTTAAGTCGGCATTGTGCCTTTTGCATTTAATCCCGATGCAATTTCTGTGCTTCATGGTCAATGTGAAGGTCCAAGGGATACAGTTAACCTGCACTGGTGCATCGGAAGCTAATACTGGTCTCCCAGGAGCAGCTCAAAGCACAAACTCTTAGCAGATTCACTCTTCTTGTACTTCAGTCGGCATTGTGCTTTTGTATTTAATCCCGATACAATTTCTGTGTTTCATGGTCAATGTGAAGGTCCAAGGGATACAGCAAACCTGCGCAGGTGCATCGGAAGCTAATACTGGCCTCCCAGGAGCCGCTCAAAGCACAAACACTTAGAAGATTCACTCTTCTTGTACTTCAGTTGGCATTGTGCCTTTTGTATTCAATCTCGATACACATTCTGTGTTTCATGGTCAATGAGAAGGTCCAAGGGATACAGTGAACCTGCACTGGTGCATCGGAGTCTAATACTGGTCTCCCAGGAGCCGCTCAAAGCACAAACTCTTAGAAGATTCACTCTTCTTGTACTTCAGTCGGCATTGTGCCTTTTGTATTTAATCCCGATGCAATTTCTGTGTTTCATGGTCATTGTCAAGTTCCAAGGGATACAATAAACCATCACTGGTGCATCGGAATCTAATACTGGTCTCCCAGGAGCCGCTCAAAGCTTAAACTCTTAGAAGATTCATTCTTCTTGTACTTCAGTCGGCATTGTGCCTTTTGTACTTAATCCCGATGCAATTTCTATGTTTCATGGTCAATGTGAAGGTCCAAAGACACAGTAAACCTGCACTGGTGCATCGGAATTCAATACTGGTCTCCCAGGAGCCGCTCAAAGCACAAACTCTTAGAAGATTCACTCTTCTTGTACTTCGGTCGGAATTGTGCCTTTTGTATTTAATCCCGATGCGATTTCTGTGTTTCATGTTCAATGTGAAGGTCCAAGGGATACAGTAAACCTGCACTGGTGCATCGGAAGCTAATACTGGTCTTCCAGGAGCCGCTCAAAGCACAAACTCTTAGAAGATTCACTCTTCTTGTACTTAAGTTGGCATTGTGCCCTTTGTATTTAATCCCGATGCAATTTCTGTGTTTCATGGTGATTGTGAAGGTCCAAGGGATACAATAAACCTGCACTGGTCCATCGGAATCTAATACTGGTCTCCCAGGAGCCGTCCAAAGCACAAACTCTTAGAAGATTCACTCTTCTTGTACTTCAGTCGGCATTCTGCCTTTTGTATTTAATCCCGATACAATTTCTGTGTTTCATGGTCAATGTGAAGGTCCAAGGGATACAGTAAACCTGCACTGGTGCATCGGAAGCTAATACTGGTCTCCCAGGAGACACAAACTCTTAGAAGATTCACTCTTCTTGTACTTAAGTCGGCATTGTGCCTTTTGTATTTAATCCCGATGCAATTTCTGTGTTTCATGGTCAATGTGAAGGTCCAAGGGATACAATAAACCTGCACTGGTGCATCGGATGCTAATACTGGTCTCCCAGGAGCCGCTCAAAGCACAAACTCTTAGAAGATTCACTCTTCTTGTACTTAAGTCGAATTTGTGCCTTTTGTATTTAATCCCGATGCAATTTCTGTGTTTCATGGTCAATGTGAAGGTCCAAGGGATACAACAAAACTGCACTGGTGCATCGGAAGCTAATACTGGTCTCCCAGGAGCTGCTCAAAGCACATACTCTTAGAAGAATCACTCTTCTTGTACTTAAGTCGAATTTGTGCCTTTTGTATTCAATCCCGATACACATTCTGTGTTTCATGGTCAATGTGAAGGTGCAAGGGATACAGTAAACCTGCACTGGTGCATCGGAAGCTAATACTGGTCTCCCAGGAGCCGCTCAAAGCACAAACTCTTAGAAGATTCACTCTTCTTGTACTTCAGTCGGCATTGTGCTTTTTGTATTTAATCCCGATGCAATTTCTGTGTTTCATGGTCAATGTGAAGGTCCAAGGGATACAACAAACATGCACTGGTGCATCGGAAGCTAATACTGGTCTCCCAGGAGCTGCTCAAAGCACAAACTCTTAGAACAATGACTCTTCTTGTACTTCACTCGGCATTGTGCCTTTTGTATTTAATCCCGATGCACTTTCTGTGTTTCATGTTCAATGTGAAGGTCCAAGGGATACAGTAAATCTGCACTGGTGCATCGGAAGCTAATACTGGTCTCCCAGGAGCCGCTCAAAGCACAATCTCTTAGAAGATTCACTCTTCTTGTAGTTCAGTCGGCATTGTGCCTTTTGTATTTAATCCCGATCAATTTCTGTGTTTCATGGTCAATGTGAAGGTCCAAGAGATACAGTAAACCTGCACTGGTGCATCGGAAGCTAATACTGGTCTCCCAGGAGCCGCTCAAAGCACAAACTCTTACAAGATTCACTCTTCTTATACTTAAGTCGGCATTGTGCCTTTTGCATTTAATCCCGATGCAATATCTGTGCTTCATGGTCAATGTGAAGGTCCAAGGGATACAGTTAACTTGCACTGGTGTATCGGAAGCTAATACTGGTCTCCCAGGAGCAGCTCAAAGCACAAACTCTTAGCAGATTCACTCTTCTTGTACTTCAATCGGCATTGTGCTTTTGTATTTAATCCCGATACAATTTCTGTGTTTCATGGTCAATGTGAAGGTCCAAGGGATACAGCAAACCTGCACAGGTGCATCGGAAGCTAATACTGGTCTCCCAGGAGCCGCTCAAAGCACAAACACTTAGAAGATTCACTCTTCTTGTACTTCAGTCGGCATTGTGCCTTTTGTATTCAATCTCGATACACATTCTGTGTTTCATGGTCAATGAGAAGGTCCAAGGGATACAGTGAACCTGCACTGGTGCATCGGAGTCTAATACTGGTCTCCCAGGAGCCGCTCAAAGAACAAACTCTTAGAAGATTCACTCTTCTTGTACTTCAGTCGGCATTGTGCTTTTTGTATTTAATCCCGATGCAATTTCTGTGTTTCATGGTCAATGTGAAGGTCCAAGGGATACAATAAACCTGCACTGGTGCATCGGAGGCTAATACTGGTCTCTCAGGAGCCGCTCAAAGCACAAACTCTTAGAAGATTCAGTCTTCTTGTACTTCAGTCGGCATTGTGCGTTTTGTATTTAGTCCCGATGCAATTTCTGTGTTTCATGTTCAATTTGAAGGTCCAAGGGATACAGTAAATCTGCACTGGTGCATCGGAAGCTAATACTGGTCTCCCAGGAGCCGCTCAAAGCACAAACTCTTAGAAGATTCACTCTTCTTGTAGTTCAGTCGGCATTGTGCCTTTTGTATTTAATCCCGATCAATTTCTGTGTTTCATGGTCAATGTGAAGGTCCAAGGGATACAGTAAACCTGCACTGGTGCATCGGAAGCTAATACTGGTCTCCCAGGAGCCGCTCAAAGCACAAACTCTTACAAGATTCAGTCTTCTTATACTTAAGTCGGCATTGTGCCTTTTGCATTTAATCCCGATGCAATTTCTGTGCTTCATGGTCAATGTGAAGGTCCAAGGGATACAGTTAACCTGCACTGGTGCATCGGAAGCTAATACTGGTCTCCCAGGAGCAGCTCAAAGCACAAACTCTTAGCAGATTCACTCTTCTTGTACTTCAGTCGGCATTGTGCTTTTGTATTTAATCCCGATACAATTTCTGTGTTTCATGGTCAATGTGAAGGTCCAAGGGATACAGCAAACCTGCACAGGTGCATCGGAAGCTAATACTGGTCTCCCAGGTGCCGCTCAAAGCACAAACACTTAGAAGATTCACTCTTCTTGTACTTCAGTCGGCATTGTGCCTTTTGTATTCAATCTCGATACACATTCTGTGTTTCATGGTCAATGAGAAGGTCCAAGGGATACAGTGAACCTGCACTGGTGCATCGGAGTCTAATACTGGTCTCCCAGGAGCCGCTCAAAACACAAACTCTTAGAAGATTCACTCTTCTTGTACTTCAGTCGGCATTGTGCTTTTTGTATTTAATCCCGATGCAATTTCTGTGTTTCATGGTCAATGTGAAGGTCCAAGGGATACAATAAACCTGCACTGGTGCATCGGAGGCTAATACTGGTCTCTCAGGAGCCGCTCAAAGCACAAACTCTTAGAAGATTCAGTCTTCTTGTACTTCAGTCGGCATTGTGCGTTTTGTATTTAGTCCCGATGCAATTTCTGTGTTTCATGTTCAATTTGAAGGTCCAAGGGATACAGTAAATCTGCACTGGTGCATCGGAAGCTAATACTGGTCTCCCAGGAGCCGCTCAAAGCACAAACTCTTAGAACAATCATTCTTCTTGTACTTCAGTCGGCATTGTGCCTTTTGTATTTAATCCCGATGCAATTTCTGTGTTTCATGGTCAACGAGGATGTCCAAGGGATACAGTAAACCTGCACTGGTGCATCGGATTCTAATACTGGTCTCCTAGGAGCCGCTCAAAGCACAAACTCTTAGAAGATTCCCTCTTCTTGTACTTCAGTCGGCATTGTGCTTTTGTATTCAATCCCGATACAATTTCTGTGTTTCATGGTCAATGTGAAGGTCCAAGGGATACAGTAAACCAGCACTGGTGCATCGGAAGCTTATACTGGTCTCCCAGGAGCCGCTCAAAGCACAAACTCTTAGAAGTTTCACTCATCTTGTACTTCAGTCGGCATTGTGCCTTTTGTATTTAATCCCGATACAATTTCTGTGTTTCATGGTCAATGTGAAGGTCCAAGGGATACAGTTAAACTGCACTGGTGCATCGGAATCTAATACTGGTCTCCCAGGAGCCGCTCAAAGAACAAACTCTTAAAAGATTCACTCTTCTTGTACTTCAGTCGGCATTGTGCCTTTTGTATTTAATCCCGATGCAATTTCTGTATTTCATGTTCAATGTGAAGGTCCAAGGGATACAGTAAACCTGCACTGGTGCATCGGAAGCTAATACTGGTCTCCCAGGAGCCGCTCAAAGCACAAACTCTTAGAAGATTCACTCTTCTTCCACTTCAGTCGGCATTGTGCCTTTTGTATTTAATCCCGATGCAATTTCTGTGTTTCATGGTCATTGTCAAGTTCCAAGGGATACAATAAACCATCACTGGTGCATCGGAATCTAATACTGGTCTCCCAGGAGCCGCTCAAAGCTTAAACCCTTAGAAGATTCATTCTTCTTGTACATCAGTCGGCATTGTGCCTTTTGTACTTAATCCCGATGCAATTTCTATGTTTCATGGTCAATGTGAAGGTCCAAAGACACAGTAAACTTGCACTGGTGCATCGGAATCCAATACTGGTCTCCCAGGAGCCGCTCAAAGCACAAACTCTTAGAAGATTCACTCTTCTTGTACTTCGGTCGGCATTGTGCCTTTTGTATTTAATCCCGATGCGATTTCTGTGTTTCATGGTCAATGTGAAGGTCCAAGGGATACAGTAAACCTGCAATGGTGCATCGGAAGCTAATACTGGTCTCCCAGGAGCCGCTCAAAGCACAAACTCTTAGAAGATTCACTCTTCTTGTACTTAAGTCGGCAATGTGCCTTTTGTATTTAATCCCGATGCAATTTCTGTGTCTCATGCTGATTGTGAAGGTCCAAGGGATACAATAAACCTGCACTGGTCCATCGGAATCTAATACTGGTCTCCCAGGAGCCGTCCAAAGCACAAACTCTTAGAAGATTCACTCTTCTTGTACTTCAGTCGGCATTCTGCCTTTTGTATTTAATCCCGATACAATTTCTGTGTTTCATGGTCAATGTGAAGGTCCAAGGGATACAGTAAACCTGCACTGGTGCATCGGAAGCTAATACTGGTCTCCCAGGAGCCGCTCAAAGCACAAACTCTTACAAGATTCACTCTTCTTGTACTTCAGTCGCCATTGTGCCTTTTGTATTCAATCCCGATACAATTTCTGTGTTTCATGGTCAATGAGAAGGTCCAAGGGATACAGTAAACCTGCACTGGTGCATCGGAAGCTAATACTGGTCTCCCAGGAGCCGCTCAAAGCACAAACTCTTAGAAGATTCACTCTTCTTGTACTTCAGTCGGCATTGTGCCTTTTGTATTTAATCCCGATGCAATTTCTGTGTTTCATGGTCAATGTGAAGGTCCAAGGGATACAATAAACCTGCACTGGTGCATTGGAAGCTAATACTGGTCTCCCAGGAGCCGCTCAAAGCACAAACTGTTAGAAGATTCACTCTTCTTGCACTTCAGTCGGCATTGTGCCTTTTGTATTTAATCCCGATGCAATTTCTGTGTTTCATGGTCAATGTGAAGGTCCAAGGGATACAATAAACCTGCACTGGTGCATTGGAAGCTAATACTGGTCTCCCAGGAGCCGCTCAAAGCACAAACTCTTAGAAGATTTACTCTTCTTGTACTTCAGTCGGCATTGTGCCTTTTGTATTTAATCCCGGTGCAATTTCTGTGTTTCATGGTCAATGTGAAGGTCCAAGGGATACAATAAATCTGCACTGGTGTATCGGAAACTAATACTGGTCTCCCAGGAGCCGCCTCAAGCACAAACTCTTAGAAAATTCACTCTTCTTGTACTTCAGTCGGCATTGTGCATTTTGTATTTAATCCTGATGCAATTTTTGTGTTTCATGGTCAATGTGAAGGTCCAAGGGATACAATAAACCTGCACTGGTGCATCGGAAGCTAATACTGGTCTCCCAGGAGCCGCTCAAAGCACAAACTCTTAGAAGATTCACTCTTCTTGTACTTCAGTCGGCATTGTGCCTTTTGTATTTAATCCCGATTCAATATCTGTGTTTCATGGTCAATGTGAATGTCCAAGGGATACAGTAAACCTGCACTGGTGCATCGGAAGCTAATACTGGTCTCCCAGGAGCCGCTCAAAGCACAAACTCTTAGAAGATTCACTCTTCTTGTACTTCAGTCGGCATTGTGTTTTTTGTATTTAATCCCGATGCAATTTCTGTGTTTCATGGTCATTGTGAAGGTCCAAGGGATACAACAAACCTGCACTGGTGCATCGGAAGCTAATACTGGTCTCCCAGGAGCCGCTCAAACCACAAACTCTTAGAAGATTCACTCATCTTGTACTTAAGTCGGCATTGTGCATTTTGTATTTAATCCCGATACAATTTCAGTGTTTCATGGTCAATGTGAAGGTCCAAGGGATACAGTAAACCTGCACTGGTGCATCGGAAGATAATACTGGTCTCCCAGGAGCCGCTCAAAGCACAAACTCTTAGAAGATTCCCTCTTCTTGTACTTCAGTCGGCATTGTGCTTTTGTATTCAATCCCGATACAATTTCTGTGTTTCATGGTCAATGTGAAGGTCCAAGGGATACAATAAACCATCACTGGTGCATCGGAATCTAATACTGGTCTCCCAGGAGCCGCTCAAAGCTTAAACTCTTAGAAGATTCATTCTTCTTGTACTTCAGTCGGCATTGTGCGTTTTGTACTTAATCCCGATGCAATTTCTATGTTTCATGGTCAATGTGAAGGTCCAAAGACACAGTAAACCTGCACTGGTGCATCGGAATCCAATACTGGTCTCCCAGGAGCCGCTCAAAGCACAAACTCTTAGAAGATTCACTCTTCTTGTACTTCAGTCGGCATTGTGCTTTTGTATTTAATCCCGATGCAATTTCTGTGTTTCATGGTCAATGTGAAGGTCCAAGGGATACAATAAACCTGCACTGGTGCATTGGAAGCTAATACTGGTCTCCCAGGAGCCGCTCAAAGCACAAACTGTTAGAAGATTCACTCTTCTTGCACTTCAGTCGGCATTGTGCCTTTTGTATTTAATCCCGATGCAATTTCTGTGTTTCATGGTCAATGTGAAGGTCCAAGGGATACAATAAACCTGCACTGGTGCATTGGAAGCTAATACTGGTCTCCCAGGAGCCGCTCAAAGCACAAACTCTTAGAAGATTCACTCTTCTTGTACTTCAGTCGGCATTGTGCCTTTTGCATTTAATCCCGGTGCAATTTCTGTGTTTCATGGTCAATGTGAAGGTCCAAGGGATACAATAAATCTGCACTGGTGTATCGGAAACTAATACTGGTCTCCCAGGAGCCGCTCCAAGCACAAACTCTTAGAAAATTCACTCTTCTTGTACTTCAGTCGGCATTGTGCATTTTGTATTTAATCCTGATGCAATTTTTGTGTTTCATGGTCAATGTGAAGGTCCAAGGGATACAATAAACCTGCACTGGTGCATCGGAAGCTAATACTGGTCTCCCAGGAGCCGCTCAAAGCACAAACTCTTAGAAGATTCACTCTTCTTGTACTTCAGTCGGCATTGTGTTTTTTGTATTTAATCCCGATGCAATTTCTGTGTTTCATGGTCATTGTGAAGGTCCAAGGGATACAATAAACCTGCACTGGTGCATCGGAAGCTAATACTGGTCTCCCAGGAGCCGCTCAAACCACAAACTCTTAGAAGATTCACTCATCTTGTACTTAAGTCGGCATTGTGCATTTTGTATTTAATCCCGATACAATTTCAGTGTTTCATGGTCAATGTGAAGGTCCAAGGGATACAGTAAACCTGCACTGTTGCATCGGAAGATAATACTGGTCTCCCAGGAGCCGCTCAAAGCACAAACTCTTAGAAGATTCACTCTTCTTCTACTTAAGTCGAAGTTGTGCTTTCGTATTCAATCCCGATACAATTTCTGTGTTTCATGGACAATGTGAAGGTCCAAGGGATACAGTAAATCTGCACTGCTGCATCGGAAGCTAATACCGGTGTCCCAGGAGCCGCTCAAATCACAAACTCTTAGAAGATTCACTCTTCTTGTACTTCAGTCGGCATTGTGCCTTTTGTATTTAATCCCGATGCAATTTCTGTGTTTCATGGTCAATGTGAAGGTCCAAGGGATACAATAAACCTGCACTGGTGCATTGGAAGCTAATACTGGTCTCCCAGGAGCCACTCAAAGCACAAACTCTTAGAAGATTCACTCTTCTTGTACTTCAGTCGGCATTGTGCCTTTTGTATTTAATCCCGATGCAATTTCTGTGTTTCATGGTCAATGTGAAGGTCCAAGGGATACAATAAACCTGCACTGGTGCATTGGAAGCTAATACTGGTCTCCCAGGAGCCACTCAAAGCACAAACTCTTAGAAGATTCACTCTTCTTGTACTTCAGTCGGCATTGTGCCTTTTGTATTTAATCCCGATACAATTTCTGTGTTTCATGGTCAATGTGAAGGTCCAAGGGATACAATAAACCTGCACTGGTGTATCGGAAGCTCATACTGGTCTCCAAGGAGCCGCTCCAAGCACAAACTCTTAGAAAATTCACTCTTCTTGTACTTAAGTCGGCATTGTGCCTTTTGAATTTAATCCTGATGCAATTTTTGTGTTTCATGGTCAATGTGAAGGTCCAAGGGATACAATAAACCTGCACTGGTGCATCGGAAGCTAATACTGGTCTCCCAGGAGCCGGTCAAAGCACAAACTCTTAGAAGATTCACTATTCTTGTACTTCAGTCGGCATTGTGCCTTTTGTATTTAATCCCGATGCAATTTCTGTGTTTCATGTTAAATGTGAATGTCCAAGGGATACAGTAAACCTGCACTGGTGCATCAGAAGCTAATACTGGTCTCCCAGGAGCCGCTCAAAGCACAAACTCTTAGAAGATTCACTCTTCTTGTACTTCAGTCGGCATTGTGCCTTTTGTATTTAATCCCGATGCAATTTCTGTGTTTCATGGTCATTGTGAAGGTCCAAGGGATACAATAAACCTGCACTGGTGCATCGGAATCTAATACTGGTCTCCCAGGAGCCGCTCAAACCACAAACTCTTAGAAGATTCACTCTTCTTGTACTTAAGTCGGCATTGTGCATTTTGTATTTAATCCCGATACCATTTCTGTGTTTCATGGTCAATGTGAAGGTCCAAGGGATACAGTAAACCTGCACTGGTGCATCGGAATCTAATACTGGTCTCCCAGAAGCCGCTCAAAGCACAAACTCTTAGAACAATCACTCTTCTTGTACTTCAGTCGGCATTGTGCCTTTTGTATTTAATCCCGATGCAATTTCTGTGTTTCATGGTCAACGAGGATGTCCAAGGGATACAGTAAACCTGCACTGGTGCATCGGAATCTAATACTGGTCTCCTAGGAGCCGCTCAAAGCACAAACTCTTAGAAGATTCCCTCTTCTTGTACTTCAGTCGGCATTGTGCTTTTGTATTCAATCCCGATACAATTTCTGTGTTTCATGGTCAATGTGAAGGTCCAAGGGATACAGTAAACCAGCACTGGTGCATCGGAAGCTAATACTGGTCTCCCAGGAGCCGCTCAAAGCACAAACTCTTAGAAGATTCACTCTTCTTGTACTTCAGTCGGCATTGTGCCTATTGTATTTAATCCCGATGCAATTTCTGTGTTTCATGGTCAATGTGAAGGTCCAAGGGATACAGTAAACCTGCACTGGTGCATCGGAAGCTAATACTGGTCTCCCAGGAGCCGCTCAAAGCACAAACTCTTAGAAGATTCACTCTTCTTGCACTTCAGTCGGCATTGTGCCTTTTGTATTTAATCCCGATGCAATTTCTGTGTTTCATGGTCATTGTCAAGTTCCAAGGGATACAATAAACCATAACTGGTGCATCGGAATCTAAGACTGGTCTCCCAGGAGCCGCTCAAAGCTTAAACTCTTAGAAGATTCATTCTTCTTGTACTTCAGTCGGCATTGTGCCTTTTGTACTTAATCCCGATGTAATTTCTATGTTTCATGGTCAATGTGAAGGTCCAAAGACACAGTAAACCTGCACTGGTGCATCGGAATCCAATACTGGTCTCCCAGGAGCCGCTCAAAGCACAAACTCTTAGAAGATTCACTCTTCTTGTACTTCAGTCGGCATTGTGCCTTTTGTATTTAATCCCGGTGCAATTTCTGTGTTTCATGGTCAATGTGAAGGTCCAAGGGATACAATAAACCTGCACTGGTGCATCGTAAGCTAATACTGGTCTCCCAGGAGCCGCTCAAAGCACAAACTCTTAGAAGATTCACTCTTCTTGTACTTCAGTCGGAATGGTGCCTTTTGTATTCAATCCCGATACACATTCTGTGTTTCATGGTCAATGTGAAGGTGCAAGGGATACAGTAAACCTGCACTGGTGCATTGGAAGCTAATACTGGTCTCCCAGGAGCCGCTCAAAGCACAAACTCTTAGAAGATTCACTCTTCTTGTAGTTCAGTCGGCATTGTGCCTTTTGTATTTAATCCCGATCAATTTCTGTGTTTCATGGTCAATGTGAACGTCCAAGGGATACAGTAAACCTGCACTGGTGCATCTGAAGCTAATACTGGTCTCCCAGGAGCCGCTCAAAGCACAAACTCTTACAAGATTCACTCTTCTTATACTTAAGTCGGCATTGTGCCTTTTGCATTTAATCCCGATGCAATTTCTGTGCTTCATGGTCAATGTGAAGGTCCAAGGGATACAGATAACCTGCACTGGTGCATCGGAAGCTAATACTGGTCTCCCAGGAGCAGCTCAAAGCACAAACTCTTAGCAGATTCACTCTTCTTGTACTTCAGTCGGCATTGTGCTTTTGTATTTAATCCCGATACAATTTCTGTGTTTCATGGTCAATGTGAAGGTCCAAGGGATACAGCAAACCTGCGCAGGTGCATCGGAAGCTAATACTGGCCTCCCAGGAGCCGCTCAAAGCACAAACACTTAGAAGATTCACTCTTCTTGTACTTCAGTTGGCATTGTGCCTTTTGTATTCAATCTCGATACACATTCTGTGTTTCATGGTCAATGAGAAGGTCCAAGGGATACAGTGAACCTGCACTGGTGCATCGGAGTCTAATACTGGTCTCCCAGGAGCCGCTCAAAGCACAAACTCTTAGAAGATTCACTCTTCTTGTACTTCAGTCGGCATTGTGCTTTTTGTATTTAATCCCGATGCAATTTCTGTGTTTCATGCTCAATGTGAAGGTCCAAGGGATACAATAAACCTGCACTGGTGCATCGGAGGCTAATACTGGTCTCTCAGGAGCCGCTCAAAGCACAAACTGTTAGAAGATTCAGTCTTCTTGTACTTCATTCGGCATTGTGCCTTTTGTATTTAATCCCGATGCAATTTCTGTGTTTCATGGTCAATGTGAAGGTCCAAGGGGTACAATAAACCTGCACTGGTGCATCTGAAGCTAATACTGGTCTCCCAGGAGCTGCTCAAAGCACAAACTCTTAGAAAATTCACTCTTCTTGTACTTCAGTCGGCATTGTGCCTTTTGTATTGAATCCCGAAGCAATTTCTGTGTTACATGGTCAATGTGAAGGTCCGAGGATACAATAAACCTGCACATGTGCATCGGAAGCTAATACTGGTCTCCCAGGAGCCGCTCAAAGCACAAACTCTCAGAAGATTCACTCTTCTTGTACTTAAGTCGTATTTGTGCCTTTTGTATTCAATCCCGATACAATTTCTGTGTTTCATGGTCAATGTGGAGGTCCAAGGGATACAAAAACCTGCACTGGTGCATCGGAAGCTAATACTGGTCTTCCAGGAGCCGCTCAAAGCACAAACTCTTAGAGGATTCACTGTTCTTGTACTTCAGTCGGCATTGTGCCTTTTGTATTTAATCCCGATGCAATTTCTGTGTTTCATGGTCAATGTGAAGGTCCAAGGGATACAATAAACCTGCACTGGTGCATCGTAAGCTAATACTGGTCTCCCAGGAGCCGCTCCAAGCACAAAATCTTAGAAGATTCACTCTTCTTGTACTTCAGTCGGCATTGTGCTTTTGTATTTAATCCCGATGCAATTTCTGTGTTTCATGGTCAATGTGAAGGTCCAAGGGATACAGTAAACCTGCACTGGTGCATCGGAAGCTAATACTGGTCTCCCAGGAGCCGCTCAAAGCACAAACTCTTAGAAGATTCACTCTTCTTGCACCTCAGTCGGCATTGTGCCTTTTGTATTTAATCCCGATCAATTTCTGTGTTTCATGGTCAATGTGAAGGTCCAAGGGATACAGTAAACCTGCACTGGTGCATCGGAAGCTAATACTGGTCTCCCAGGAGCAGCTCAAAGCACAAACTCTTAGCAGATTCACTCTTCTTGTACTTCAGTCGGCATTGTGCCTTTTGTATTTAATCCCGATGCAATTTCTGTGTTTCATGGTGATTGTGAAGGTCCAAGGGATACAATAAACCTGCACTGGTGCATTGGAAGCTAATACTGGTCTCCCAGGAGCCGCTCAAAGCACAAACTCTTAGAAGATTCACTCTTCTTCTACTTAACTCGAAGTTGTGCCTTTTGTATTTAATCCCGATGCAATTTCTGTGTTTCATGGTCAATGTGAAGGTCCAAGGGATACAATAAACCTGCACTGGTGCATCGGATGATAATACTGGTCTCCCAGGAGCCGCTCAAAGCACAAACTCTTAGAAGATTCACTCTTCTTGTAGTTCAGTCGGCATTGTGCCTTTTGTATTTAATCCCGATGCAATTTCTGCGTTTCATGGTCAATGTGAAGGTCCAAGGGATACAACAAACCTGCACTGGTGCATCGGAAGCTAATACTGGTCTCCCAGGAGCTGCTCAAAGCACAAACTCTTAGAAGAATCACTTTTCTTGTACTTAAGTCGAATTTGTGCCTTTTGTATTCAATCCCGATACACATTCTGTGTTTCATGGTCAATGTGAAGGTGCAAGGGATACAGTAAACATGCACTGGTGCATCGGAAGCTAATACTGGTCTCCCAGGAACCGCTCAAAGCACAAACTCTTAGAAGATTCACTCTTCTTGTACTTCAGTCGGCATTGTTCCTTTTGTATTTAATCCCGATGCGATTTCTGTGTTTCATGGTCAATGTGAAGGTCCAAGGGATACAACAAACCTGCACTGGTGCATCGGAAGCTAATACTGGTCTCCCAGGAGCTGCTCAAAGCACAAACTCTTAGAAGAATCACTCTTCTTGTACTTCAGTCGGCATTGTGCCTTTTGTATTTAATCCCGATGCACTTTCTGTGTTTCATGTTCAATGTGAAGGTCCAAGGGATACAGTAAATCTGCACTGGTGCATCGGAAGCTAATACTGGTCTCCCAGGAGCCGCTCGAAGCACAAACTCTTAGAAGATTCACTCTTCTTGTGCTTCAGTCGGCATTGTGCCTTTTGTATTGAATCCCGATGCAATTTCTGTGTTTCATGGTCAATGTGAAGGTCCAAGGTATACAATAAACCTGCACTGGTGCATCGGAAGCTAATTCTGGTCTCCCAGGAGCCGCTCAAAGCACAAACTCTTAGTAGTTTCACTCTTCTTGTACTTCAGTCGGCAATGTGCTTTTGTATTGAATCCAGATACAATTTCTGTGTTTCATGGTCAATGTGAAGGTCCAACGGATACAGTAAACCTGCACTGGTGCATCGGAATCTAATACTGGTCCCCAGGAGCCGCTCAAAGCACAAATTCTTAGAAGATTCACTCTTATTGTACTTCAGTCGGCATTGTGCCTTTTGTATTTAATCCCGATGCAATATCTGTGTTTCATGGTAAATGTGAAGGTCCAAAGGATACAGTAAACCTCCACTGGTGCATCGGAAGCTAATACTGGTCTCCCAGGAGCCGCTCAAATCACAAACTCTTAGAAGATTCACTCTTCTTTTACTTAAGTCGAATTTGTGCCTTTTGTATTCAATCCCAATACACATTCTGTGTTTCATGGTCAATGTGAAGGTCAAAGGGATACAACAAACCTGCACTGATGTTTCGGAAGCTAATACTGGTCTCCCAGGAGCCGCTCAAGGCACAAACTCTTAGAAGATTCACTCTTCTTGTACTTAAGTCGAATTTGTGCCTTTCGTATTCAATCCCGATACAATTTCTGTGTTTCATGGTCAATGTGAAGGTACAAGGGATACAGTAAATCTGCACTGGTGCATCGGAAGCTAATACCGGTCTCCCAGGAGCCGCTCAAAGCACAAACTCTTAGAAGATTCACTCTTCTTGTACTTCAGTCGGCATTGTGCCTTTTGTATTTAATCCCGATGCAATTTCTGTGTTTCATGGTCAATGTGAAGGTCCAAGGGATACAATAAACCTGCACTGGTGCATCGGAAGCTAATACCGGTCTCCCAGGAGCCGCTCAAAACACAAACTCTTAGAAGATTCACTCTTCTTGTAGTTCAGTCGGCATTGTGCCTTTTGTATTTAATCCCGATGCAATTTCTGTGATTCATGGTCAATGTGAAGGTCCAAGGGATACAATAAACCTGCACTGGTGCATCGGAAGCTAATACTGGTCTCCCAGGAGCCGCTCAAAGCACAAACTCTTAGAAGATTCACTCTTCTTGTACTTAAGTCGAATTTGTGCCTTTTGTATTCAATCCCAATACACATTCTGTGTTTCATGGTCAATGTGAAGGTCAAAGGGATACAACAAACCTGCACTGATGTTTCGGAAGCTAATACTGGTCTCCCAGGAGCCGCTCAAAGCACAAACTCTTAGAAGATTCACTCTTCTTGTAGTTCAGTCGGCATTGTGCTTTTTGTATTTAATCCCGATGCAAATTCTGTGTTTCATGTTCAATGTGAAGGTCCAAGGGATACAGTAAACCTGCACTGGTGCATCGGAAGCTAATACTGGTCTCCCAGGAGCCGCTCAAAGCACAAACTCTTAGAAGATTCACTCTTCTTGTACTTCAGTCGGCATTGTGCCTTTTGTATTTAATCCCGATGCAATTTCTGTGTTTCATGGTCAATGTGAAGGTCCAAGGGATACAATAAACCTGCACTGGTGCATCGGAAGCTAATACTGGTCTCCCAGGAGCCGCTCAAAGCACAAACTCTTAGCAGATTCACTCTTCTTGTACTTCAGTCGGCATTGTGCCTTTTGTATTTAATCCCGATACTCATTCTGTGTTTCATGGTCAATGTGAAGGTCCAAGGGATACAGTGAACCTGCACTGATGCATCGGAATCTAATACTGGTCTCCCAGGAGCCGCTCAAAGCACAAACTCGTAGAAGATTCACTCTTCTTGTACTTCAGTCGGCATTGTGCCTTTTGTATTTAATCCCGATGCAATTTCTGTGTTTCATGGTCAATGTGAAGGTCCAAGGGATACAGTAAAACCTGCACTGGTGCATCGGAAGCTAATACTGGTCTCTCAGGAGCCGCTCAAAGCACAAACTCTTAGAAAATTCACTCTTCTTGTACCTCAGTCGGCTTTGTGCCTTTTGTATTTAATCCCGATGCAATTTCTGTGTTTCATGGTCAATGTGACGGTCCGAGGGATACAATAAACCTCCACTGGTGCATCGGAAGCTAATACTAGTCTCCCAGGAGCCGCTCAAAGCACAAACTCATAGAAGATTCACTCTTCTTGTACTTCAGTCGGCTTTGTGCCTTTTGTATTTAATCCCGATACAATTTCTGCGATTCATGGTCAATGTGAAGGTCCAAGGGATACAGTAAACCTGCACTGGTGCATCGGAAGCTAATACTGGTCTCCCAGGAGCCGCTCAAAGCACAAACTCTTAGAAGATTCACTCTTCTTGTACCTCAGTCGGCATTGTGCTTTTTGTATTGAATCCCGATCAATTTCTGTGTTTCATGGTCAATGTGAAGGTCCAAGGGATACAGTAAACCTGCACTGGTGCATCGGAAGCTAATACTGGTCTCCCAGGAGCCGCTCAAAGCACAAACTCTTAGCAGATTCACTCTTCTTGTACCTCAGTCGGCATTGTGCCTTTTGTATTTAATCCCGATACTCATTCTGTGTTTCATGGTCAATGTGAAGGTCCAAGGGATACAGTGAACCTGCACTGATGCATCGGAATCTAATACTGGTCTCCCAGGAGCCGCTCAAAGCACAAACTCGTAGAAGAATCACCCTTCTTGTACTTCAGTCGGCATTGTGCCTTTTGTATTTAATCCCGATACTCATTCTGTGTTTCATGGTCAATGTGAAGGTCTAAGGGATACAGCAAACCTGTACCGGTGCATCGGAAGCTAATACTGGTCTCCTAGGAGCCGCTCAAAGCACAAACTCTTAGAAAATTCACTCTTCTTGTACTTCAGTCGGCATTGTGCCTTTTGTATTTAATCCCGATGCAATTTCTGTGTTTCATGGTCAATGTGAAGGTCCGAGGGATACAATAAACATCCACTGGTGCATCGGAAGCTAATACTAGTCTCCCAGGAGCCGCTCAAAGCACAAACTCATAGAAGATTCACTCTTCTTGTACTTCAGTCGGCTTTGTGCCTTTTGTATTTAATCCCGATACAATTTCTGCGATTCATGGTCAATGTGAAGGTCCAAGGGATACAGTAAACCTGCACTGGTGCATCGGAAGCTAATACTGGTCTCCCAGGAGCCGCTCAAAGCACAAACTCTTAGAAGATTCACTCTTCTTGTACCTCAGTCGGCATTGTGCTTTTTGTATTGAATCCCGATCAATTTCTGTGTTTCATGGTCAATGTGAAGGTCCAAGGGATACAGTAAACCTGCACTGGTGCATCGGAAGCTAATACTGGTCTCCCAGGAGCAGCTCAAAGCACAAACTCTTAGCAGATTCACTCTTCTTGTACTTCAGTCGGCATTGTGCCTTTTGTATTTAATCCCGATACAATTTCTGTGTTTCATGGTCAATGTGAAGGTCCAAGGGATACAATAAACCTGCACTGGTGCATCGTAAGCTAATACTGGTCTCCCAGGAGCCACAAACTCTTAGAAGATTCACTCTTCTTGTACTTAAGTCGGCATTGTGCCTTTTGTATTTAATCCCGATGCAATTTCTGTGTTTCATGGTCAATGTAAAGGTCCAAGGGATACAATAAACCTGCACTGGTGCATCGGATGCTAATACTGGTCTCCCAGGAGCCGCTCAAAGCACAAACTCTTAGAAGATTCACTCTTCTTGTAGTTCAGTCGGCATTGTGCATTTGTATTTAATCCCGATGCAATTTCTGTGTTTCATGGTCAATGTGAAGGTCCAAGGGATACAATAAACCTGTACTGGTGCATCGGAAGCTAATACTGGTCTCCCAGGAGCCGCTCAAAGCACAAACTCTTAGAAGATTCACTCTTCTTGTACTTAAGTCGAATTTGTGCCTTTTGTATTCAATCCCGATACACATTCTGTGTTTCATGGTCAATGTGAAGGTGCAAGGGATACAGTAAACCTGCACTGGTGCATCGGAAGCTAATACTGGTCTCCCAGGAGCCGCTCAAAGCACAAACTCTTAGAAGATTCACTCTTCTTGTACTTCAGTCGGCATTGTGCCTTTTGTATTTAATCCCGTTGCAATATCTGTGTTTCATGGTCAATGTGAAGGTCCAAGTGTAGCAGTAAACCTGCACTGCTGCATCGGAAGCTAATACTGATCCCCAGGAGCCGCTCAAAGCACAAACTCTTAGAAGATTTACTCTTCTTGTAGTTCAGTCGGCATTGTGCCTTTTGTATTTAATCCCGATGCAATTTCTGTGCTTCATCGTTAATGTGGAGGTCCAAGGGATACAACAAACCTGCACTGGTGCATCGGAAGCTAATACTGGTCTCCCAGGAGCCGCTCAAAGCACAAACTCTTAGAAGTTTCACTCTTCTTGTACTTCAGTCGGCAATGTGCTTTTGAATTCAATCCAGATACAATTTCTGTGTTTCATGGTCAATGTGAAGGTCCAAGGGATACAGTAAACCTGCACTGGTGCATCGGAAGCTAATACTGGTCGACCAGGAGCCGCTCAAAGCACAAACTCTTAGAAGATTCACTCTTCTTGTACTTCAGTCGGCATTGTGCCTTTTGTATTTAATCCCGATGCAATTTCTGTGTTTCATAGTCAGTCTCCCAGGAGCCGCTCAAGGCACAAACTCTTAGAAGATTCACTCTTCTTGTAGTTCAGTCGGCATTGTGCTTTTTGTATTTAATCCCGATGCAAATTCTGTGTTTCATGTTCAATGTGAAGGTCCAAGGGATACAGTAAACCTGCACTGGTGCATCGGAAGCTAATACTGGTCTCCCAGGAGCCGCTCAAAGCACAAACTCTTAGAAGATTCACTCTTCTTGTACTTCAGTCGGCATTGTGCCTTTTGTATTTAATCCCGATGCAATTTCTGTGTTTCATGGTCAATGTGAAGGTCCAAGGGATACAATAAAACTGCACTGGTGCATCGGAAGCTAATACTGGTCTCCCAGGAGCCGCTCAAAGCACAAACTCTTAGCAGATTCACTCTTCTTGTACTTCAGTCGGCATTGTGCCTTTTGTATTTAATCCCGATACTCATTCTGTGTTTCATGGTCAATGTGAAGGTCCAAGGGATACAGTGAACCTGCACTGATGCATCGGAATCTAATACTGGTCTCCCAGGAGCCGCTCAAAGCACAAACTCGTAGAAGATTCACTCTTCTTGTACTTCAGTCGGCATTGTGCCTTTTGTATTTAATCCCGATGCAATTTCTGTGTTTCATGGTCAATGTGAAGGTCCAAGGGATACAGTAAAACCTGCACTGGTGCATCGGAAGCTAATACTGGTCTCTCAGGAGCCGCTCAAAGCACAAACTCTTAGAAAATTCACTCTTCTTGTACCTCAGTCGGCTTTGTGCCTTTTGTATTTAATCCCGATGCAATTTCTGTGTTTCATGGTCAATGTGACGGTCCGAGGGATACAATAAACCTCCACTGGTGCATCGGAAGCTAATACTAGTCTCCCAGGAGCCGCTCAAAGCACAAACTCATAGAAGATTCACTCTTCTTGTACTTCAGTCGGCTTTGTGCCTTTTGTATTTAATCCCGATACAATTTCTGCGATTCATGGTCAATGTGAAGGTCCAAGGGATACAGTAAACCTGCACTGGTGCATCGGAAGCTAATACTGGTCTCCCAGGAGCCGCTCAAAGCACAAACTCTTAGAAGATTCACTCTTCTTGTACCTCAGTCGGCATTGTGCTTTTTGTATTGAATCCCGATCAATTTCTGTGTTTCATGGTCAATGTGAAGGTCCAAGGGATACAGTAAACCTGCACTGGTGCATCGGAAGCTAATACTGGTCTCCCAGGAGCCGCTCAAAGCACAAACTCTTAGCAGATTCACTCTTCTTGTACCTCAGTCGGCATTGTGCCTTTTGTATTTAATCCCGATACTCATTCTGTGTTTCATGGTCAATGTGAAGGTCCAAGGGATACAGTGAACCTGCACTGATGCATCGGAATCTAATACTGGTCTCCCAGGAGCCGCTCAAAGCACAAACTCGTAGAAGAATCACTCTTCTTGTACTTCAGTCGGCATTGTGCCTTTTGTATTTAATCCCGATACTCATTCTGTGTTTCATGGTCAATGTGAAGGTCTAAGGGATACAGCAAACCTGTACCGGTGCATCGGAAGCTAATACTGGTCTCCTAGGAGCCGCTCAAAGCACAAACTCTTAGAAAATTCACTCTTCTTGTACTTCAGTCGGCATTGTGCCTTTTGTATTTAATCCCGATGCAATTTCTGTGTTTCATGGTCAATGTGAAGGTCCGAGGGATACAATAAACATCCACTGGTGCATCGGAAGCTAATACTAGTCTCCCAGGAGCCGCTCAAAGCACAAACTCATAGAAGATTCACTCTTCTTGTACTTCAGTCGGCTTTGTGCCTTTTGTATTTAATCCCGATACAATTTCTGCGATTCATGGTCAATGTGAAGGTCCAAGGGATACAGTAAACCTGCACTGGTGCATCGGAAGCTAATACTGGTCTCCCAGGAGCCGCTCAAAGCACAAACTCTTAGAAGATTCACTCTTCTTGTACCTCAGTCGGCATTGTGCTTTTTGTATTGAATCCCGATCAATTTCTGTGTTTCATGGTCAATGTGAAGGTCCAAGGGATACAGTAAACCTGCACTGGTGCATCGGAAGCTAATACTGGTCTCCCAGGAGCAGCTCAAAGCACAAACTCTTAGCAGATTCACTCTTCTTGTACTTCAGTCGGCATTGTGCCTTTTGTATTTAATCCCGATACAATTTCTGTGTTTCATGGTCAATGTGAAGGTCCAAGGGATACAATAAACCTGCACTGGTGCATCGTAAGCTAATACTGGTCTCCCAGGAGCCACAAACTCTTAGAAGATTCACTCTTCTTGTACTTAAGTCGGCATTGTGCCTTTTGTATTTAATCCCGATGCAATTTCTGTGTTTCATGGTCAATGTAAAGGTCCAAGGGATACAATAAACCTGCACTGGTGCATCGGATGCTAATACTGGTCTCCCAGGAGCCGCTCAAAGCACAAACTCTTAGAAGATTCACTCTTCTTGTAGTTCAGTCGGCATTGTGCATTTGTATTTAATCCCGATGCAATTTCTGTGTTTCATGGTCAATGTGAAGGTCCAAGGGATACAATAAACCTGTACTGGTGCATCGGAAGCTAATACTGGTCTCCCAGGAGCCGCTCAAAGCACAAACTCTTAGAAGATTCACTCTTCTTGTACTTAAGTCGAATTTGTGCCTTTTGTATTCAATCCCGATACACATTCTGTGTTTCATGGTCAATGTGAAGGTGCAAGGGATACAGTAAACCTGCACTGGTGCATCGGAAGCTAATACTGGTCTCCCAGGAGCCGCTCAAAGCACAAACTCTTAGAAGATTCACTCTTCTTGTACTTCAGTCGGCATTGTGCCTTTTGTATTTAATCCCGTTGCAATATCTGTGTTTCATGGTCAATGTGAAGGTCCAAGTGTAGCAGTAAACCTGCACTGCTGCATCGGAAGCTAATACTGATCCCCAGGAGCCGCTCAAAGCACAAACTCTTAGAAGATTTACTCTTCTTGTAGTTCAGTCGGCATTGTGCCTTTTGTATTTAATCCCGATGCAATTTCTGTGCTTCATCGTTAATGTGGAGGTCCAAGGGATACAACAAACCTGCACTGGTGCATCGGAAGCTAATACTGGTCTCCCAGGAGCCGCTCAAAGCACAAACTCTTAGAAGTTTCACTCTTCTTGTACTTCAGGCGGCAATGTGCTTTTGAATTCAATCCAGATACAATTTCTGTGTTTCATGGTCAATGTGAAGGTCCAAGGGATACAGTAAACCTGCACTGGTGCATCGGAAGCTAATACTGGTCGACCAGGAGCCGCTCAAAGCACAATCTCTTAGAAGATTCACTCTTCTTGTACTTCAGTCGGCATTGTGCCTTTTGTATTTAATCCCGATGCAATTTCTGTGTTTCATAGTCAGTCTCCCAGGAGCCGCTCAAGGCACAAACTCTTAGAAGATTCACTCTTCTTGTAGTTCAGTCGGCATTGTGCTTTTTGTATTTAATCCCGATGCAAATTCTGTGTTTCATGTTCAATGTGAAGGTCCAAGGGATACAGTAAACCTGCACTGGTGCATCGGAAGCTAATACTGGTCTCCCAGGAGCCGCTCAAAGCACAAACTCTTAGAAGATTCACTCTTCTTGTACTTCAGTCGGCATTGTGCCTTTTGTATTTAATCCCGATGCAATTTCTGTGTTTCATGGTCAATGTGAAGGTCCAAGGGATACAATAAACCTGCACTGGTGCATCGGAAGCTAATACTGGTCTCCCAGGAGCCGCTCAAAGCACAAACTCTAAGAACATTCACTCTTCTTGTACTTCAGTCGGCATTGTGCCTTTTGTATTTAATCCCGATGCAATTTCTCTGTTTCATGGTCAATGAGGAGGTCCAAGGGATACAGTAAACCTGCACTGGTGCATCGGAATCTAATACTGGTCTCCCAGGAGCCGCTCAAAGCACAAACTCTTAGAAGATTCACTCTTCTTGTGCTTCAGTCGGCATTGTGCCTTTTGTATTCAATCCCGATGTAATATCTGTGTTTCATGGTCAATGTGAAGGTCCAAGGGATACAATAAACCTGCACTGGTGCATCGGAAGCTAATACTGGTCTCCCAGGAGCCGCTCAAAGCACAAACTCTTAGCAGATTCACTCTTCTTGTACTTCAGTTGGCATTGTGCCTTTTGTATTTAATCCCGATGCAATTTCTGTGTTTCATGGTCAATGTGAAGGTCCAAGGGATTCAATAAACCTGCACTGGTGCATCGGAAGCTAATACTGGTCTCCCAGGAGCCGCTCAAAGCACAAGATTCACTCTTCTTGTACTTCAGTCGGCATTGTGCCTTTTGTAATCAATCCCGATACGCATTCTGTGTTTCATGGTCAATGTGAAGGTCCAAGAGATACAGTGAACCTGCACTGGTGCATCGGAATCTAATACTGGTCTCCCAGGAGCCGCTCAAAGCACAAACTCTTAGAAGATTCACTCCTCTTGTACTTAAGTCGGCATTGTACCTTTTGTATTTAATCCCGATGCAATTTCTGTGTTTCATGGTCAATGTGAAGGTCCAAGGGATACAATAAACCTGCGCTGGTGCATCAAAAGCTAATACTGGTCTCCCAGGAGCCGCTCAAACCACAAATTCTTAGAAGATGCACTCTTCTTGTACTTCAGTCGGCATTGTGCCTTTTGTATTTAATCCCGATGCAATTTCTGTGTTTCATGGTCAATGTGAAGGTCCAAGGGATGCAATAAACCTGCACTGGTGCATCGGAAGCTAATATTGGACTCCCAGGAGCCACTCAAAACACAAACTCTTAGAAGCTTAACTCTTCTTGTTCTTCAGTCGGCATTGTGCCTTTTGTATTTAATCCCGAGACTCATTCTGTGTTTCATGGTCAATGTGAAGGTCCAAGGGATACAATAAACCTGCACTGGTGCATTGGAAGCTAATACTGGTATCCCAGGAGCCGCTCAAAGCACAAACTCTTAGAAGATTCACTCTTCTTGTACTTCAGTCGGCATTGTGCCTTTTGTATATAATCGCGATGCAATTTCTGTGTTTCATGGTCAATGTGAAGGTCCAAGGGATACAATAAACCTGCACTGGTGTATCGGAAGCTAATATTGGTCTCCCAGGAGCCGCTCAAAGCACAAACTCTTAGAAAATTCACTCTTCATGTACTTAAGTTGGCATTGTGCCTTTTGTATTTAATCCCGATGCAAATTCTGTGTTTCATGTTCAATGTGAAGGTCCAAGGGATACAGTAAACCTGCACTGGTGCATCGGAAGCTAATACTGGTCTCCCAGGAGCCGCTCAAAGCACAAACTCTTAGAAGATTCACTCTTCTTGTACTTCAGTCGGCATTGTGCCTTTTGTATTTAATCCCGATGCAATTTCTGTGTTTCATGGTCAATGTGAAGGTCCAAGGGATACAATAAACCTGCACTGGTGCATCGGAAGCTAATACTGGTCTCCCAGGAGCCGCTCAAAGCACAAACTCTTAGCAGATTCACTCTTCTTGTACTTCAGTCGGCATTGTGCCTTTTGTATTTAATCCCGATACTCATTCTGTGTTTCATGGTCAATGTGAAGGTCCAAGGGATACAGTGAACCTGCACTGATGCATCGGAATCTAATACTGGTCTCCCAGGAGCCGCTCAAAGCACAAACTCGTAGAAGATTCACTCTTCTTGTACTTCAGTCGGCATTGTGCCTTTTGTATTTAATCCCGATGCAATTTCTGTGTTTCATGGTCAATGTGAAGGTCCAAGGGATACAGTAAAACCTGCACTGGTGCATCGGAAGCTAATACTGGTCTCTCAGGAGCCGCTCAAAGCACAAACTCTTAGAAAATTCACTCTTCTTGTACCTCAGTCGGCTTTGTGCCTTTTGTATTTAATCCCGATGCAATTTCTGTGTTTCATGGTCAATGTGACGGTCCGAGGGATACAATAAACCTCCACTGGTGCATCGGAAGCTAATACTAGTCTCCCAGGAGCCGCTCAAAGCACAAACTCATAGAAGATTCACTCTTCTTGTACTTCAGTCGGCTTTGTGCCTTTTGTATTTAATCCCGATACAATTTCTGCGATTCATGGTCAATGTGAAGGTCCAAGGGATACAGTAAACCTGCACTGGTGCATCGGAAGCTAATACTGGTCTCCCAGGAGCCGCTCAAAGCACAAACTCTTAGAAGATTCACTCTTCTTGTACCTCAGTCGGCATTGTGCTTTTTGTATTGAATCCCGATCAATTTCTGTGTTTCATGGTCAATGTGAAGGTCCAAGGGATACAGTAAACCTGCACTGGTGCATCGGAAGCTAATACTGGTCTCCCAGGAGCCGCTCAAAGCACAAACTCTTAGCAGATTCACTCTTCTTGTACCTCAGTCGGCATTGTGCCTTTTGTATTTAATCCCGATACTCATTCTGTGTTTCATGGTCAATGTGAAGGTCCAAGGGATACAGTGAACCTGCACTGATGCATCGGAATCTAATACTGGTCTCCCAGGAGCCGCTCAAAGCACAAACTCGTAGAAGAATCACTCTTCTTGTACTTCAGTCGGCATTGTGCCTTTTGTATTTAATCCCGATACTCATTCTGTGTTTCATGGTCAATGTGAAGGTCTAAGGGATACAGCAAACCTGTACCGGTGCATCGGAAGCTAATACTGGTCTCCTAGGAGCCGCTCAAAGCACAAACTCTTAGAAAATTCACTCTTCTT
Organism: Schistocerca nitens; assembly: GCF_023898315.1. Classification (NCBI taxonomy): domain Eukaryota; kingdom Metazoa; phylum Arthropoda; class Insecta; order Orthoptera; family Acrididae; genus Schistocerca; species Schistocerca nitens. The sequence continues at coordinate 35,912,260 of NC_064624.1, read as the reverse complement.
GTACTTCAGTCGGCATTGTGCCTTTTGTATTTAATCCCGATGCAATTTCTGTGTTTCATGGTCAATGTGAAGGTCCGAGGGATACAATAAACATCCACTGGTGCATCGGAAGCTAATACTAGTCTCCCAGGAGCCGCTCAAAGCACAAACTCATAGAAGATTCACTCTTCTTGTACTTCAGTCGGCTTTGTGCCTTTTGTATTTAATCCCGATACAATTTCTGCGATTCATGGTCAATGTGAAGGTCCAAGGGATACAGTAAACCTGCACTGGTGCATCGGAAGCTAATACTGGTCTCCCAGGAGCCGCTCAAAGCACAAACTCTTAGAAGATTCACTCTTCTTGTACCTCAGTCGGCATTGTGCTTTTTGTATTGAATCCCGATCAATTTCTGTGTTTCATGGTCAATGTGAAGGTCCAAGGGATACAGTAAACCTGCACTGGTGCATCGGAAGCTAATACTGGTCTCCCAGGAGCAGCTCAAAGCACAAACTCTTAGCAGATTCACTCTTCTTGTACTTCAGTCGGCATTGTGCCTTTTGTATTTAATCCCGATACAATTTCTGTGTTTCATGGTCAATGTGAAGGTCCAAGGGATACAATAAACCTGCACTGGTGCATCGTAAGCTAATACTGGTCTCCCAGGAGCCACAAACTCTTAGAAGATTCACTCTTCTTGTACTTAAGTCGGCATTGTGCCTTTTGTATTTAATCCCGATGCAATTTCTGTGTTTCATGGTCAATGTAAAGGTCCAAGGGATACAATAAACCTGCACTGGTGCATCGGATGCTAATACTGGTCTCCCAGGAGCCGCTCAAAGCACAAACTCTTAGAAGATTCACTCTTCTTGTAGTTCAGTCGGCATTGTGCATTTGTATTTAATCCCGATGCAATTTCTGTGTTTCATGGTCAATGTGAAGGTCCAAGGGATACAATAAACCTGTACTGGTGCATCGGAAGCTAATACTGGTCTCCCAGGAGCCGCTCAAAGCACAAACTCTTAGAAGATTCACTCTTCTTGTACTTAAGTCGAATTTGTGCCTTTTGTATTCAATCCCGATACACATTCTGTGTTTCATGGTCAATGTGAAGGTGCAAGGGATACAGTAAACCTGCACTGGTGCATCGGAAGCTAATACTGGTCTCCCAGGAGCCGCTCAAAGCACAAACTCTTAGAAGATTCACTCTTCTTGTACTTCAGTCGGCATTGTGCCTTTTGTATTTAATCCCGTTGCAATATCTGTGTTTCATGGTCAATGTGAAGGTCCAAGTGTAGCAGTAAACCTGCACTGCTGCATCGGAAGCTAATACTGATCCCCAGGAGCCGCTCAAAGCACAAACTCTTAGAAGATTTACTCTTCTTGTAGTTCAGTCGGCATTGTGCCTTTTGTATTTAATCCCGATGCAATTTCTGTGCTTCATCGTTAATGTGGAGGTCCAAGGGATACAACAAACCTGCACTGGTGCATCGGAAGCTAATACTGGTCTCCCAGGAGCCGCTCAAAGCACAAACTCTTAGAAGTTTCACTCTTCTTGTACTTCAGTCGGCAATGTGCTTTTGAATTCAATCCAGATACAATTTCTGTGTTTCATGGTCAATGTGAAGGTCCAAGGGATACAGTAAACCTGCACTGGTGCATCGGAAGCTAATACTGGTCGACCAGGAGCCGCTCAAAGCACAAACTCTTAGAAGATTCACTCTTCTTGTACTTCAGTCGGCATTGTGCCTTTTGTATTTAATCCCGATGCAATTTCTGTGTTTCATAGTCAGTCTCCCAGGAGCCGCTCAAGGCACAAACTCTTAGAAGATTCACTCTTCTTGTAGTTCAGTCGGCATTGTGCTTTTTGTATTTAATCCCGATGCAAATTCTGTGTTTCATGTTCAATGTGAAGGTCCAAGGGATACAGTAAACCTGCACTGGTGCATCGGAAGCTAATACTGGTCTCCCAGGAGCCGCTCAAAGCACAAACTCTTAGAAGATTCACTCTTCTTGTACTTCAGTCGGCATTGTGCCTTTTGTATTTAATCCCGATGCAATTTCTGTGTTTCATGGTCAATGTGAAGGTCCAAGGGATACAATAAACCTGCACTGGTGCATCGGAAGCTAATACTGGTCTCCCAGGAGCCGCTCAAAGCACAAACTCTTAGCAGATTCACTCTTCTTGTACTTCAGTCGGCATTGTGCCTTTTGTATTTAATCCCGATACTCATTCTGTGTTTCATGGTCAATGTGAAGGTCCAAGGGATACAGTGAACCTGCACTGATGCATCGGAATCTAAGACTGGTCTCCCAGGAGCCGCTCAAAGCACAAACTCGTAGAAGATTCACTCTTCTTGTACTTCAGTCGGCATTGTGCCTTTTGTATTTAATCCCGATGCAATTTCTGTGTTTCATGGTCAATGTGAAGGTCCAAGGGATACAGTAAAACCTGCACTGGTGCATCGGAAGCTAATACTGGTCTCTCAGGAGCCGCTCAAAGCACAAACTCTTAGAAAATTCACTCTTCTTGTACCTCAGTCGGCTTTGTGCCTTTTGTATTTAATCCCGATGCAATTTCTGTGTTTCATGGTCAATGTGACGGTCCGAGGGATACAATAAACCTCCACTGGTGCATCGGAAGCTAATACTAGTCTCCCAGGAGCCGCTCAAAGCACAAACTCATAGAAGATTCACTCTTCTTGTACTTCAGTCGGCTTTGTGCCTTTTGTATTTAATCCCGATACAATTTCTGCGATTCATGGTCAATGTGAAGGTCCAAGGGATACAGTAAACCTGCACTGGTGCATCGGAAGCTAATACTGGTCTCCCAGGAGCCGCTCAAAGCACAAACTCTTAGAAGATTCACTCTTCTTGTACCTCAGTCGGCATTGTGCTTTTTGTATTGAATCCCGATCAATTTCTGTGTTTCATGGTCAATGTGAAGGTCCAAGGGATACAGTAAACCTGCACTGGTGCATCGGAAGCTAATACTGGTCTCCCAGGAGCCGCTCAAAGCACAAACTCTTAGCAGATTCACTCTTCTTGTACCTCAGTCGGCATTGTGCCTTTTGTATTTAATCCCGATACTCATTCTGTGTTTCATGGTCAATGTGAAGGTCCAAGGGATACAGTGAACCTGCACTGATGCATCGGAATCTAATACTGGTCTCCCAGGAGCCGCTCAAAGCACAAACTCGTAGAAGAATCACTCTTCTTGTACTTCAGTCGGCATTGTGCCTTTTGTATTTAATCCCGATACTCATTCTGTGTTTCATGGTCAATGTGAAGGTCTAAGGGATACAGCAAACCTGTACCGGTGCATCGGAAGCTAATACTGGTCTCCTAGGAGCCGCTCAAAGCACAAACTCTTAGAAAATTCACTCTTCTTGTACTTCAGTCGGCATTGTGCCTTTTGTATTTAATCCCGATGCAATTTCTGTGTTTCATGGTCAATGTGAAGGTCCGAGGGATACAATAAACATCCACTGGTGCATCGGAAGCTAATACTAGTCTCCCAGGAGCCGCTCAAAGCACAAACTCATAGAAGATTCACTCTTCTTGTACTTCAGTCGGCTTTGTGCCTTTTGTATTTAATCCCGATACAATTTCTGCGATTCATGGTCAATGTGAAGGTCCAAGGGATACAGTAAACCTGCACTGGTGCATCGGAAGCTAATACTGGTCTCCCAGGAGCCGCTCAAAGCACAAACTCTTAGAAGATTCACTCTTCTTGTACCTCAGTCGGCATTGTGCTTTTTGTATTGAATCCCGATCAATTTCTGTGTTTCATGGTCAATGTGAAGGTCCAAGGGATACAGTAAACCTGCACTGGTGCATCGGAAGCTAATACTGGTCTCCCAGGAGCAGCTCAAAGCACAAACTCTTAGCAGATTCACTCTTCTTGTACTTCAGTCGGCATTGTGCCTTTTGTATTTAATCCCGATACAATTTCTGTGTTTCATGGTCAATGTGAAGGTCCAAGGGATACAATAAACCTGCACTGGTGCATCGTAAGCTAATACTGGTCTCCCAGGAGCCACAAACTCTTAGAAGATTCACTCTTCTTGTACTTAAGTCGGCATTGTGCCTTTTGTATTTAATCCCGATGCAATTTCTGTGTTTCATGGTCAATGTAAAGGTCCAAGGGATACAATAAACCTGCACTGGTGCATCGGATGCTAATACTGGTCTCCCAGGAGCCGCTCAAAGCACAAACTCTTAGAAGATTCACTCTTCTTGTAGTTCAGTCGGCATTGTGCATTTGTATTTAATCCCGATGCAATTTCTGTGTTTCATGGTCAATGTGAAGGTCCAAGGGATACAATAAACCTGTACTGGTGCATCGGAAGCTAATACTGGTCTCCCAGGAGCCGCTCAAAGCACAAACTCTTAGAAGATTCACTCTTCTTGTACTTAAGTCGAATTTGTGCCTTTTGTATTCAATCCCGATACACATTCTGTGTTTCATGGTCAATGTGAAGGTGCAAGGGATACAGTAAACCTGCACTGGTGCATCGGAAGCTAATACTGGTCTCCCAGGAGCCGCTCAAAGCACAAACTCTTAGAAGATTCACTCTTCTTGTACTTCAGTCGGCATTGTGCCTTTTGTATTTAATCCCGTTGCAATATCTGTGTTTCATGGTCAATGTGAAGGTCCAAGTGTAGCAGTAAACCTGCACTGCTGCATCGGAAGCTAATACTGATCCCCAGGAGCCGCTCAAAGCACAAACTCTTAGAAGATTTACTCTTCTTGTAGTTCAGTCGGCATTGTGCCTTTTGTATTTAATCCCGATGCAATTTCTGTGCTTCATCGTTAATGTGGAGGTCCAAGGGATACAACAAACCTGCACTGGTGCATCGGAAGCTAATACTGGTCTCCCAGGAGCCGCTCAAAGCACAAACTCTTAGAAGTTTCACTCTTCTTGTACTTCAGTCGGCAATGTGCTTTTGAATTCAATCCAGATACAATTTCTGTGTTTCATGGTCAATGTGAAGGTCCAAGGGATACAGTAAACCTGCACTGGTGCATCGGAAGCTAATACTGGTCGACCAGGAGCCGCTCAAAGCACAAACTCTTAGAAGATTCACTCTTCTTGTACTTCAGTCGGCATTGTGCCTTTTGTATTTAATCCCGATGCAATTTCTGTGTTTCATAGTCAGTCTCCCAGGAGCCGCTCAAGGCACAAACTCTTAGAAGATTCACTCTTCTTGTAGTTCAGTCGGCATTGTGCTTTTTGTATTTAATCCCGATGCAAATTCTGTGTTTCATGTTCAATGTGAAGGTCCAAGGGATACAGTAAACCTGCACTGGTGCATCGGAAGCTAATACTGGTCTCCCAGGAGCCGCTCAAAGCACAAACTCTTAGAAGGTTCACTCTTCTTGTACTTCAGTCGGCATTGTGCCTTTTGTATTTAATCCCGATGCAATTTCTGTGTTTCATGGTCAATGTGAAGGTCCAAGGGATACAATAAACCTGCACTGGTGCATCGGAAGCTAATACTGGTCTCCCAGGAGCCGCTCAAAGCACAAACTCTAAGAACATTCACTCTTCTTGTACTTCAGTCGGCATTGTGCCTTTTGTATTTAATCCCGATGCAATTTCTCTGTTTCATGGTCAATGAGGAGGTCCAAGGGATACAGTAAACCTGCACTGGTGCATCGGAATCTAATACTGGTCTCCCAGGAGCCGCTCAAAGCACAAACTCTTAGAAGATTCACTCTTCTTGTGCTTCAGTCGGCATTGTGCCTTTTGTATTCAATCCCGATGTAATATCTGTGTTTCATGGTCAATGTGAAGGTCCAAGGGATACAATAAACCTGCACTGGTGCATCGGAAGCTAATACTGGTCTCCCAGGAGCCGCTCAAAGCACAAACTCTTAGCAGATTCACTCTTCTTGTACTTCAGTTGGCATTGTGCCTTTTGTATTTAATCCCGATGCAATTTCTGTGTTTCATGGTCAATGTGAAGGTCCAAGGGATTCAATAAACCTGCACTGGTGCATCGGAAGCTAATACTGGTCTCCCAGGAGCCGCTCAAAGCACAAGATTCACTCTTCTTGTACTTCAGTCGGCATTGTGCCTTTTGTAATCAATCCCGATACGCATTCTGTGTTTCATGGTCAATGTGAAGGTCCAAGAGATACAGTGAACCTGCACTGGTGCATCGGAATCTAATACTGGTCTCCCAGGAGCCGCTCAAAGCACAAACTCTTAGAAGATTCACTCCTCTTGTACTTAAGTCGGCATTGTACCTTTTGTATTTAATCCCGATGCAATTTCTGTGTTTCATGGTCAATGTGAAGGTCCAAGGGATACAATAAACCTGCGCTGGTGCATCAAAAGCTAATACTGGTCTCCCAGGAGCCGCTCAAACCACAAATTCTTAGAAGATGCACTCTTCTTGTACTTCAGTCGGCATTGTGCCTTTTGTATTTAATCCCGATGCAATTTCTGTGTTTCATGGTCAATGTGAAGGTCCAAGGGATGCAATAAACCTGCACTGGTGCATCGGAAGCTAATATTGGACTCCCAGGAGCCACTCAAAACACAAACTCTTAGAAGCTTAACTCTTCTTGTTCTTCAGTCGGCATTGTGCCTTTTGTATTTAATCCCGAGACTCATTCTGTGTTTCATGGTCAATGTGAAGGTCCAAGGGATACAATAAACCTGCACTGGTGCATTGGAAGCTAATACTGGTATCCCAGGAGCCGCTCAAAGCACAAACTCTTAGAAGATTCACTCTTCTTGTACTTCAGTCGGCATTGTGCCTTTTGTATATAATCGCGATGCAATTTCTGTGTTTCATGGTCAATGTGAAGGTCCAAGGGATACAATAAACCTGCACTGGTGTATCGGAAGCTAATATTGGTCTCCCAGGAGCCGCTCAAAGCACAAACTCTTAGAAAATTCACTCTTCATGTACTTAAGTTGGCATTGTGCCTTTTGTATTTAATACCGATGCAATTTCTGTGTTTCATGGTCAATGTGAAGGTCCAAGGGATTCAATAAACCTGCACTGGTGCATCGGAAGCTAATACTGGTCTCCCAGGAGCCGCTCAAAGCACAAACTCTTAGAAGATTCACTCTTCTTGTACTTCAGTTGGCATTGTGCCTTTTGTATTTAATCCCGATGTAATTTCTGTGTTTCATGGTCAATGTGAAGGTCCAAGGGATTCAATAAACCTGCACTGGTGCATCGGAAGCTAATACTGGTCTCCCAGGAGCCGCTCAAAGCACAAACTCTTAGAAGATTCACTCTTCTTGTACTTCAGTCGGCATTGTGCCTTTTGTATTTAATCCCGATACAATTTCTGTGTTTCATGGTCAATGTGAAGGTCCAAGGGATACAATAAACCTGCACTGGTGAATCGGAAGCTAATACTGGTCTCCCAGGAGCCGCTCAAAGCACAAACTCTTAGAAGATTCACTCTTCTTGTACTTCAGTCGGCATTGTGCCTTTTGTATTTAATCCCGATGCAATTTCTGTGTTTCATGATCAATGTGAAGGTCCAAGGGATACAATAAACCTGCACTGGTGCATTGGAAGCTAATACTGGTCTCCCAGGAGCCGCTCAAAGCACAAACTCTTAGAAGATTCACTCTTCTTGTACTTCAGTCGGCATTGTGCCTTTTGTATATAATCCCGATGCAATATCTGTGTTTCATGGTCAATGTGAAGGTCCAAGGGATACAATAAACCTGCACTGGTGAATCGGAAGCTAATACTGGTCTCCCAGGAGCCGCTCAAAGCACAAACTCTTAGAAAATTCACTCTTCTTGTGCTTAAGTTGGCATTGTGCCTTTTGTATTTAATCCCGATGCAATTTCTGTGTTTCATGGTCAATGTGAAGGTCCAAGGGATACAATAAACCTGCACTGGTGCATTGGAAGCTAATACTGGTCTCCCAGGAGCCGCTCAAAGCACAAACTCTTAGAAGATTCACTCTTCTTGTACTTCAGTCGGCATTGTGCCTTTTGTATTTAATCCCGATGCAATTTCTGTGTTTCATGGTCAATGTGAAGGTCCAAGGGAAACAATAAACCTGCACTGGTGCATCGGAAGCTAATACTGGTCTCCCAGGAGCCGCTCAAAGCACAAACTCTTAGAAGATTCACTCTTCTTGTACTTCAGTCGGCATTGTGCCTTTTGTATTTAATCCCGATGCAATTTCTGTGTTTCATGGTCAATGTGAGGTCCAAGGGATACAATAAACCTGCACTGGTGCATTGGAAGCTAATACTGGTCTCCCAGGAGCCGCTCAAAGCACAAACCCTTAGAAGATTCACTCTTCTTGTACTTCAGTCGGCATTGTGCCTTTTGTATTTAATCCCGATGCAATTTCTGTGTTTCATGGTCAATGTGAAGGTCCAAGGGAAACAATAAACCTGCACTGGTGCATCGGAAGCTAATACTGGTCTCCCAGGAGTCGCTCAAAGCACAAACTCTGAGTAGATTCACTCTTCTTGTACTTCAGTCGGCATTGTGACTTTCCTATTTAATCCCGATGCAATTTCTGTGTTTCATGGTCAATGTGCAGGTCCAAGGGATACAGTAAAGCTGCACTGGTGCATCGGAAGCTAATAGTGGTCTCCCAGGAGCCGCTCAAAGCACAAACTCTTAGAAGATTCACTCTTCATGTACTTCAGTCGGCATTGTGCCTTTTGTATTAAATCCCGATGAAATTTCTGTGTTTCATGGTCAATGAGGAGGTCCAAGGGATACAGTAAACCTGCACTGGTGCATCGGAATCTAATACTGGTCTCCCAGGAGTCGCTCAAAGCACAAACTCTTAGAAGATTCACTCTTCTTGTACTTCAGTCGGCATTGTGCCTTTTGTATTCAATCCCGATGCAATATCTGTGATTCATGGTCAATGTGAAGGTCCAAGGGATACAATAAACATGCACTGGTGCATCGGAAGCTAATACTGGTCTCCCAGGAGCCGCTCAGAGCACAAATTCTTAGAAGATTCACTCTTCTTGTACTTCAATGGGCATTGTGCCTTTTGTATTTAATCCCGATCAATTTCTGTGATTCATGTTCAATGTGAAGGTCCAAGGGATACAGTAAACCTGCACTGGTGCATCGGAAGCTAATACTGGTCTCCCAGGAGCCGCTCAAAGCACAAACTCTTAGAAGATTCACTATTCTTGTACTTCAGTCGGCATTGTGCCTTTTGTATTTAATCCCGATACAATTTCTGTGTTTCATGGTCAATGTGAAGGTCCAAGGGATACAGTAAACCTGCACTGGTGCATCGGAATCTAATACTGGTCTCCCAGGAGCCGCTCAAAGCACAAACTCTTAGGAGTTTCACTCTTCTTGTACTTCAGTCGGCATTGTGCCTTTTGTATTTAATCCCGGTCAATGTCTGTGTTTCATCTTCAATGTGAAGGTCCAAGGGATACAGTAAACCTGCACTGGTGCATCGGAATCTAATACTGGTCTCCCAGGAGCCGCTCAAAGCACAAACTCTTAGCAGATTCACTCTTCTTGTACTTCAGTCGGCATTGTGCCTTTTGTATTTAATCCCGATACAATTTCTGTGTTTCATGGTCAATGTGAAGGACCAAGGAATACAGCAATCCTGCACTGGTGCATCGGAAGCTAATACTGGTCGACCAGGAGCCGCTCAAAGCACAAACTCTTAGAAGATTCACTATTCTTGTACTTCAGTCGGCATTGTGACTTTTGTCTTTAATCCCGATGCAATTTCTGTGTTTCATGGTCAATGTGCAGGACCAAGGGATACAGTAAAGCTGCACTGGTGCATCGGAAGCTAATACTGGTCTCCCAGGAGCCGCTCAAAGCACAAACTCTTAGCAGATTCACTCTTCTTGTACTTCAGTCGGCATTGTGCCTTTTGTATTTAATCCCGATACTCATTCTGTGTTTCATGGTCAATGTGAAGGTCCAAGGGATACAGTGAACCCGCACTGGTGCATCGGAATCAAATACTGGTCTCCCAGGAGCCGCTCAAAGCACAAACTCTTAGAAGATTCACACTTCTTGTACTTCAGTCGGCATTGTGCGTTTTGTATTTAATCCCGATGCAATTTCTGTGTTTCATGGTCAATGTGAAGGTCCAAGGGATACAGCAAACCTGCACTAGTGCATCGGAAGCTAATACTGGTCTCCCAGGAGCCGCTCAAAACACAAGATTCACTCTTCTTGTACTTCAGTCGGCATTGTGCCTTTTGTATTCAATCCCGATACACATTCTGTGTTTCATGGTCAATGTTAAGGTCCAAGAGATACAGTGAACCTGCACTGGTGCATCGGAATCTAATACTGGTCTCCCAGGAGCCGCTCAAAGCACAAACTCTTAGAAGATTCACTCGTCTTGTACTTAAGTCGGCATTGTGCCTTTTGTATTTAATCCCGATGCAATTTCTGTGTTTCATGGTCAATGTGAAGGTCCAAGGGATACAATAAACCTGCACTGGTGCATCGGAAGCTAATACTGGTTTCCCAGGAGCCGCTCAAAGCACAAACTCTTAGAAGATGCACTCTTCTTGTACTTCAGTTGGCATTGTGCATTTTGTATTTAATCCCGATGCAATTTCTGTGTTTCATGGTCAATGTGAAGGTCCAAGGGATACAATAAACCTGCACTGGTGCATCGGAAGCTAATACTGGTCTCCCAGGAGCCGCTCAAAGCACAAACTCTTAGAAGATTCACTCTTCTTGTACTTCAGTCGGCATTGTGCCTTTTGTATTCAATCCCGATGCAATAGCTGTGTTTCATGGTCAATGTGATGGTCCAAGGGATACAATAAACCTGCACTGGTGCATCGGAAGCTAATACTGGTCTCCCAGGAGCCGCTCAAAGCACATACTCTTAGAAGATTCACTCTTCTTGTACTTTAGTCGGCATTGTGCTTTTTGTATTTAATCCCGATACAATTTCTATGTTTCATGGTCAATTTGAAGGTCCAAGGGATACAATAAACCTGCACTGGTGCATCGGAAGCTAATACTGGTCTCCCAGGAGCCGCTCAAAGCACAAACTCTTAGAAGATTCACTCATCTTGTACTTCAGTCGGCATTGTGCCTTTTGTATTTAATCCCGATGCAATTTCTGTGTTTCATGATCAATGTGAAGGTCCAAGGGATACAATAAACCTGCACTGGTGCATCGGAAGCTAATACTGGTCTCCCAGGAGCCGCTCAAGCACAAACTCTTAGAAGATTCACTCTTCTTGTACTTCAGTCGGCATTGTGCCTTTTGTATTTAATCCCGATGCAATTTCTGTGTTTCATGGTCAATGTGAAGGTCGAAGGCAAACAATAAACCTGCACTGGTGCATCGGAAGCTAATACTGGTCTCCCAGGAGCCGCTCAAAGCACAAACTCTGAGAAGATTCACTCTTCTTGTACTTCAGTCGGCATTGTGACTTTTCTATTTAATCCCGATGCAATTTCTGTGTTTCATGGTCAATGTGAAGGTCCAAGGGATACAATAAACCTGCACTGGTGCATCGTAAGCTAATACTGGTCTCCCAGGAGCCGCTCAAAGCACAAACTCTTAGAAAATTCACTCTTCTTGTACTTAAGTCGGCATCGTGCCTTTTGTATTTAATCCCGATGCAATTTCTGTGTTTCATGGTCAATGTGAAGGTCCAAGGGATACAATAAACCTGCACCGGTGCATCGGAAGCTAATACTGGTCTCCCAGGAGCCGCTCAAAGCACAAACAATTAGAAGATTCACTCTTCTTGTACTTCAGTCGGCATTGTGCCTTTTGTATTTAATCCCGATGCAATTTTTGTGTTTCATGGTCAATGTGAAGGTCCAAGGGATACAATAAACCTGCACTGGTGCATTGGAAGCTAATACTGGTCTCCCAAGAGCCGCTCAAAGCACAAACTCTTAGAAGATTCACTCTTCTTGTACTTCAGTCGGCATTGTGCCTTTTGCATTTAATCCCGATGCAATTTCTGTGTTTCATGGTCAATGTGAAGGTCCAAGGGAAACAATAAACCTGCACTGGTGCATCGGAAGCTAATACTGGTCTCCCAGGAGCCGCTCAAAGCACAACCTCTTAGAAGATTCACTCTTCTTGTACTTCAGTCGGCATTGTGCCTTTTGTATTTAATCCCGATGTAATTTCTGTGTTTCATGGTCAATGTGAGGTCCAAGGGATACAATAAACCTGCACTGGTGCATTGGAAGCTAATACTGGTCTCCCAGGAGCCGCTCAAAGCACAAACTCTTAGAAGATTCACTCTTCTTGTACTTCAGTCGGCATTGTGCCTTTTGTATTTAATCCCGATGCAATTTCTGTGTTTCATGGTCAATGTGAAGGTGCAAGGGAAACAATAAATGTGCACTGGTGCACCGGAAGCTAATACTGGTCTCCCAGGAGCCGCTCAAAGCACAAACTCTGAGTAGATTCACTCTTCTTGTACTTCAGTCGGCATTGTGACTTTCCTATTTAATCCCGATGCAATTTCTGTGTTTCATGGTCAATGTGCAGGTCCAAGGGATACAGTAAAGCTGCACTGGTGCATCGGAAGCTAATACTGGTCTCCCAGGAGTCGCTCAAAGCACAAACTCTTAGAACATTCACTCTTCTTGTACTTCAGTCGGCATTGTGCCTTTTGTATTAAATCCCGATGAAATTTCTGTGTTTCATGGTCAATGAGGAGGTCCAAGGGAGACAGTAAACCTGCACTGGTGCATCGGAATCTAATACTGGTCTCCCAAGAGCCGCTCAAAGCACAAACTCTTAGAAGATTCACTCTTCTTGTACTTCAGTCGGCATTGTGCCTTTTGTATTCAATCCCGATGCAATATCTGTGTTTCATGGTCAATGTGAAGGTCCAAGGGATACAATAAACATGCACTGGTGCATCGGAAGCTAATAGTGGTCTCCCAGGAGCCGCTCAAAGCACAAATTCTTAGAAGATTCACTCTTCTTGTACTTCAATGGGCATTGTGCATTTGTATTTAATTCCGATCATTTTCTGTGATTCATGTTCAATGTGAAGGTCCAAGGGATACAGTAAACCTGCACTGGTGCATCGGAAGCTAATACTGGTCTCCCAGGAGCCGCTCAAAGCACAAACTCTTAGAAGATTCACTCTTCTTGCACTTCAGTCGGCATTGTGCCTTTTGTATTTAATCCCGATACAATTTCTGTGTTTCATGGTCAATGTGAAGGTCCAAGGGATACAGTAAACCTGCACTGGTGCATCGGAATCTAATACTGGTCTACCAGGAGCCGCTCAAAGCACAAACTCTTAGGAGATTCACTCTTCTTGTACTTCAGTCGGCATTGTGCCTTTTGTATTTAATCCCGGTCAATGTCTGTGTTTCATCTTCAATGTGAAGGTCCAAGGGATACAGTAAACCTGCACTGGTGCATCGGAAGCTAATACTGGTCTCCTAGGAGTCGCTCAAAGCACAAACTCTTAGAAGATTCACTCTTCTTGTACTTCAGTCGGCATTGGGCTTTTCGTATTTAATCCCGATGCCATTTCTGTGTTTCATGGTCAATGTGAAGGTCCAAGGGATACAGTAAACCTGCACTGGTGCATCGGAATCTAATACTGGTCTCCCAGGAGCCGCTCAAAGCACAAACTCTTAGCAGATTCACTCTTCTTGTACTTCAGTCGGCATTGTGCCTTTTGTATTTAATCCCGATACAATTTCTGTGTTTCATGGTCAATGTGAAGGACCAAGGAATACAGCAAACCTGCACTGGTGCATCGGAAGCTAATACTGGTCTCCCAGGAGCCGCTCAAAGCACAAACTCTTAGAAGATTCACTCGTCTTGTACTTAAGTCGGCATTGTGCCTTTTGTATTTAATCCCGATGCAATTTCTGTGTTTCATGGGCAATGTGAAGGTCCAAGGGATACAATAAACCTGCACTGGTGCATCGGAAGCTAATACTGGTTTCCCAGGAGCCGCTCAAAGCAGAAACTCTTAGAAGATGCACTCTTCTTGTACTTCAGTTGGCATTGTGCATTTTGTATTTAATCCCGATGCAATTTCTGTGTTTCATGGTCAATGTGAAGGTCCAAGGGATACAATAAACCTGCACTGGTGCATCGGAAGCTAATACTGGTCTCCCAGGAGCCGCTCAAAGCACAAACTCTTAGAAGATTCACTCTTCTTGTACTTCAGTCGGCATTGTGCCTTTTGTATTCAATCCCGATGCCATATCTGTGTTTCATGGTCAATGTGAAGGTCCAAGGGATACAATAAACCTGCACTGGTGCATCGGAAGCTAATACTGGTCTCCCAGGAGCCGCTCAAAGCACAAACTCTTAGCAGATTCACTCTTCTTGTACTTCAGTCGGCATTGTGCCTTTTGTATTTAATCCCGATACTCATTCTGTGTTTCATGGTCAATGTGAATGTCCAAGGGATACAGTGAACCTGCACTGATGCATCGGAATCTAATACTGGTCTCCCAGGAGCCGCTCAAAGCACAGACTCGTAGAAGATTCACTCTTCTTGTACTTCAGTCGGCATTGTGCCTTTTGTATTTAATCCCGATGCAATTTCTGTGTTTCATGGTCAATGTGAAGGTCCAAGGGATACAATAAACCTGCGCTGGTTCATCGGAAGCTAATACTGGTCTTCCAGTAGCCGCTCAAAGCACAAACTCTTAGAAGATTCACTCTTCTTGTACTTCAGTTGGCATTGTGCCTTTTGTATTTATTCCGGATGCAATTTCTGTGTTTCATGGTCAATGTGAAGGTCCAAGGGATTCAATAAACCTGCACTGGTGCATCGGAAGCTAATACTGGTCTCCCAGGAGCCGCTCAAAGCACAAACTCTTAGAAGATTCACTCTTCTTGTACTTCAGTTGGCATTGTGCCTTTTTTATTTAATCCCGATGCAATTTCTGTGTTTCTTGGTCAATGTGAAGGTCCAAGGGATTCAATAAACCTGCACTGGTGCATCGGAAGCTAATACTGGTCTCCCAGGAGCCGCTCAAAGCACAAACTCTTAGAAGATTCACTCTTCTTGTACTTCAGTCGGCATTGTGCCTTTTGTATTTAATCCCGATACAATTTCTGTGTTTCATGGTCAATGTGAAGGTCCAAGGGATACAATAAACCTGCACTGGTGCATCGGAAGCTAATACTGTTCTCCCAGGAGCCGCTCAAAGCACAAATTCTTAGAAGATTCACTCTTCTTGTACTTCAGTCGGCATTGTGCCTTTTGTATTTAATCCCGATGCAATTTCTGTGTTTCATGATCAATGTGAAGGTCCAAGGGATACAATAAACCTGCACTGGTGCATTGGAAGCTAATACTGGTCTCCCAGGAGCCGCTCAAAGCACAAACTCTTAGAAGATTCACTCTTCATGTACTTCAGTCGGCATTGTGCCTTTTGTATTTAATCCCGATGCCATTTCTGTGTTTCATGGTCAATGTGAAGGTCCAAGGGATACAATAAACCTGCACTGGTGAATCGGAAGCTAATACTGGTCTCCCAGGAGCCGCTCAAAGCACAAACTCTTAGAAAATTCACTCTTCTTGTACTTAAGTTGCAATTGTGCCTTTTGTATTTAATCCCGATGCAATTTCTGTGTTTCATGGTCAATGTGAAGGTCCAAGGGATACAATAAACCTGCACTGGTGCATTGGAAGCTAATACTGGTCTCCCAGGAGCCGCTCAAAGCACAAACTCTTAGAAGATTCACTCTTCTTGTACTTCAGTCGGCATTGTGGCTTTTGTATATAATCCCGATGCAATTTCTGTGTTTCATGGTCAATGTGAAGGTCCAAGGGAAACAATAAACCTGCACTGGTGCATCGGAAGCTAATACTGGTCTCCCAGGAGCCGCTCAAAGCACAAACTCTGAGAAGATTCACTCTTCTTGTACTTCAGTCGGCATTGTGACTTTTCTATTTAATCCCGATGCAATTTCTGTGTTTCATGGTCAATGTGCAGGTCCAAGGGATACAGTAAAGCTGCACTGGTGCATCGGAAGCTAATACTGGTCTCCCAGGAGCCGCTCAAAGCACAAACTCTTAGAACATTCACTCTTCTTGTACTTCAGTCGGCATTGTGCCTTTTGTATTTAATCCCGATGAAATTTCTGTGTTTCATGGTCAATGAGGAGGTCCAAGGGATACAATAAACATGCACTGGTGCATCGGAAGCTAATACTGGTCTCCCAGGAGCCGCTCAAAGCACAAACTCTTAGAAGATTCACTCTTCTTGTACTTCAGTCGGCATTGTGCTTTTGGATTTAATCCCGATACAATTTCTGTGTTTCATGGTCAATGTGAAGGTCCAAGGGATACAGTAAACCTGCACTGGTGCATCGGAATCTAATACTGGTCTCTCAGGAGCCGCACAAAGCACAAACTCTTAGCAGATTCACACTTCTTGTACTTCAGTCGGCATTGTGCCTTTTGTATTTAATCCCGATACAATTCCTGTGTTTCATGGTCAATGTGAAGGACCAAGGAATACAGCAAACCTGCACTGGTGCATCGGAAGCTAATACTGGTCGACCAGGAGCCGCTCAAAGCACAAACTCTTAGAAGATTCACTCTTCTTGTACTTCAGTCGGCATTGTGCTTTTTGAATTTAATCCCGATGCAATTTCTGTGTTTCATGGTCAATGTTAAGGTCCAAGGGATACAATAAACCTGCACTGGTGTATCGGAAGCTAATACTGGTCTCCCAGGAGCCGCTCAAAGCACAAACTCTTAGAAGATTCACTCTTCTTGTACTTCAGTCGGCATTGTGCCTTTTGTATTTAATCCCGATGCAATTTCTGTGTTTCATGGTCAATGTGAAGCTCCAAGGGATACAATAAACCTGCACTGGTGCATCGGAAGCTAATACTAGTCTCCCAGGAGCCGCTCAAAGCACAAACTCTTAGAAGATTCACTCTTCTTGTACTTCAGTCGGCATTGTGCTTTTGTATTTAATCCCGAGGCAATTTCTGTGTTTCATGGTCAATGTGAAGGTCCAAGGGATACAATAAACCTGCACTGGTGCATCGGAAGCTAATACTGGTCTCCCAGGAGCCGCTCAAAGCACAAACTCTTAGAAGATTCACTCTACTTGTACTTCAGTCGGCATTGTGCTTTTTGAATTTAATCCCGATGCAATTTCTGTGTTTCATGGTCAATGTTAAGGTCCAAGGGATACAATAAACCTGCACTGGTGTATCGGAAGCTAATACTGGTCTCCCAGGAGCCGCTCAAAGCACAAACTCTTAGAAGATTCACTCTTCTTGTACTTAAGTTGCAATTGTGCCTTTTGTATTTAATCCCGATGCAATTTCTGTGTTTCATGGTCAATGTGAAGGTCCAAGGGATACAATAAACCTGCACTGGTGCATTGGAAGCTAATACTGGTCTCCCAGGAGCCGCTCAAAGCACAAACTCTTAGAAGATTCACTCTTCTTGTACTTCAGTCGGCATTGTGCCTTTTGTATATAATCCCGATGCAATTTCTGTGTTTCATGGTCAATGTGAAGGTCCAAGGGATACAATAAACCTGCACTGGTGCATCGGAAGCTAATACTGTTCTCCCAGGAGCCGCTCAAAGCACAAACTCTTAGAAGATTCACTCTTCTTGTACTTCAGTCGGCATTGTGCCTTTTGTATTTAATCCCGATGCAATTTCTGTGTTTCATGATCAATGTGAAGGTCCAAGGGATACAATAAACCTGCACTGGTGCATTGGAAGCTAATACTGGTCTCCCAGGAGCCGCTCAAAGCACAAACTCTTAGAAGATTCACTCTTCATGTACTTCAGTCGGCATTGTGCCTTTTGTATTTAATCCCGATGCCATTTCTGTGTTTCATGGTCAATGTGAAGGTCCAAGGGATACAATAAACCTGCACTGGTGAATCGGAAGCTAATACTGGTCTCCCAGGAGCCGCTCAAAGCACAATCTCTTAGAAAATTCACTCTTCTTGTACTTAAGTTGCAATTGTGCCTTTTGTATTTAATCCCGATGCAATTTCTGTGTTTCATGGTCAATGTGAAGGTCCAAGGGATACAATAAACCTGCACTGGTGCATTGGAAGCTAATACTGGTCTCCCAGGAGCCGCTCAAAGCACAAACTCTTAGAAGATTCACTCTTCTTGTACTTCAGTCGGCATTGTGGCTTTTGTATATAATCCCGATGCAATTTCTGTTTTTCATGGTCAATGTGAAGGTCCAAGGGAAACAATAAACCTGCACTGGTGCATCGGAAGCTAATACTGGTCTCCCAGGAGCCGCTCAAAGCACAAACTCTGAGAAGATTCACTCTTCTTGTACTTCAGTCGGCATTGTGACCTTTTTATTTAATCCCGATGCAATTTCTGTGTTTCATGGTCAATGTGCAGGTCCAAGGGATACAGTAAAGCTGCACTGGTGCATCGGAAGCTAATACTGGTCTCCCAGGAGCCGCTCAAAGCACAAACTCTTAGAACATTCACTCTTCTTGTACTTCAGTCGGAATTGTGCCTTTTGTATTTAATCCCGATGAAATTTCTGTGTTTCATGGTCAATGAGGAGGTCCAAGGGATACAATAAACATGCACTGGTGCATCGGAAGCTAATACTGGTCTCCCAGGAGCCGCTCAAAGCACAAACTCTTAGAAGATTCACTCTTCTTGTACTTCAGTCGGCATTGTGCTTTTGGATTTAATCCCAATACAATTTCTGTGTTTCATGGTCAATGTGAAGGTCCAAGGGATACAGTAAACCTGCACTGGTGCATCGGAATCTAATACTGGTCTCTCAGGAGCCGCACAAAGCACAAACTCTTAGCAGATTCACACTTCTTGTACTTCAGTCGGCATTGTGCCTTTTGTATTTAATCCCGATACAATTCCTGTGTTTCATGGTCAATGTGAAGGACCAAGGAATACAGCAAACCTGCACTGGTGCATCGGAAGCTAATACTGGTCGACCAGGAGCCGCTCAAAGCACAAACTCTTAGAAGATTCACTCTTCTTGTACTTCAGTCGGCATTGTGCTTTTTGAATTTAATCCCGATGCAATTTCTGTGTTTCATGGTCAATGTTAAGGTCCAAGGGATACAATAAACCTGCACTGGTGTATCGGAAGCTAATACTGGTCTCCCAGGAGCCGCTCAAAGCACAAACTCTTAGAAGATTCACTCTTCTTGTACTTCAGTCGGCATTGTGCCTTTTGTATTTAATCCCGATGCAATTTCTGTGTTTCATGGTCAATGTGAAGCTCCAAGGGATACAATAAACCTGCACTGGTGCATCGGAAGCTAATACTAGTCTCCCAGGAGCCGCTCAAAGCACAAACTCTTAGAAGATTCACTCTTCTTGTACTTCAGTCGGCATTGTGCTTTTGTATTTAATCCCGAGGCAATTTCTGTGTTTCATGGTCAATGTGAAGGTCCAAGGGATACAATAAACCTGCACTGGTGCATCGGAAGCTAATACTGGTCTCCCAGGAGCCGCTCAAAGCACAAACTCTTAGAAGATTCACTCTACTTGTACTTCAGTCGGCATTGTGCTTTTTGAATTTAATCCCGATGCAATTTCTGTGTTTCATGGCCAATGTTAAGGTCCAAGGGATACAATAAACCTGCACTGGTGTATCGGAAGCTAATACTGGTCTCCCAGGAGCCGCTCAAAGCACAAACTCTTAGAAGATTCACTCTTCTTGTACTTAAGTTGCAATTGTGCCTTTTGTATTTAATCCCGATGCAATTTCTGTGTTTCATGGTCAATGTGAAGGTCCAAGGGATACAATAAACCTGCACTGGTGCATTGGAAGCTAATACTGGTCTCCCAGGAGCCGCTCAAAGCACAAACTCTTAGAAGATTCACTCTTCTTGTACTTCAGTCGGCATTGTGCCTTTTGTATATAATCCCGATGCAATTTCTGTGTTTCATGGTCAATGTGAAGGTCCAAGGGAAACAATAAACCTGCACTGGTGCATCGGAAGCTAATACTGGTCTCCCAGGAGACGCTCAAAGCACAAACTCTGAGAAGATTCACTCTTCTTGTACTTCAGTCGGCATTGTGACTTTTCTATTTAATCCCGATGCAATTTCTGTGTTTCATGGTCAATGTGCAGGTCAAAGGGATACAGTAAAGCTGCACTGGTGCATCGGAAGCTAATACTGGTCTCCCAGGAGCCGCTCAAAGCACAAACTGTTAGAACATTCACTCTTTTTGTACTTCAGTCGGCATTGTGCCTTTTGTATTTAATCCCGATGAAATTTCTGTGTTTCATGGTCAATGAGGAGGTCCAAGGGATACAATAAACATGCACTGGTGCATTGGAAGCTAATACTGGTCTCCCAGGAGCCGCTCAGAGCACAAACTCTTAGAAGATTCACTCTTCTTGTACTTCAGTCGGCATTGTGCCTTTTGTATTTAATCCCGATACAATTTCTGTGTTTCATGGTCAATGTGAAGGTCCAAGGGATACAGTAAACCTGCACTGGTGCATCGGAATCTAATACTGGTCTCCCAGGAGCCGCACAAAGCACAAACTCTTAGAAGATTCACTCTTCTTGCACTTCAGTCGGCATTGTGCCTTTTGTATTTAATCCCGATACAATTTCTGTGTTTCATGGTCAATGTGAAGGTCCAAGGGATACAGTAAACCTGCACTGGTGCATCGGAATCTAATAGTGGTCTTTCAGGAGCTGTTTAAAGCACAAACTCTTAGGAGATTCACTCTTCTTGTACTTCAGTCGGCATTGTGCCTTTTGTATTTAATCCCGGTCAATGTCTGTGTTTCATCTTCAATGTGAAGGTCCAAGGGATACAGTAAACCTGCACTGGTGCATCGGAAGCTAATACCGGTCTCCTAGGAGCCGCTCAAAGCACAAACTCTTAGAAGATTCACTCTTCTTGTACTTCAGTCGGCATTGGGCTTTTCGTATTTAATCCCGATGCAATTTCTGTGTTTCATGGTCAATGCTAAGGTCCAAGGGATACAGTAAACCTGCACTGGTGCATCGGAATCTAATACTGGTCTCTCAGGAGCCGCTCAAAGCACAAACTCTTAGCAGATTCACACTTCTTGTACTTCAGTCGGCATTGTGCCTTTTGTATTTAATCCCGATACAATTCCTGTGTTTCATGGTCAATGTGAAGGACCAAGGAATACAGCAAACCTGAACTGGTGCATCGGAAGCTAATACTGGTCGACCAGGAGCCGCTCAAAGCACAAACACTTAGAAGATTCACTCTTCTTGTACTTCAGTCGGCATTGTGCTTTTTGAATTTAATCCCGATGCAATTTCTGTGTTTCATGGTCAATGTTAAGGTCCAAGGGATACAATAAACCTGCACTGGTGTATCGGAAGCTAATACTGGTCTCCCAGGAGCCGCTCAAAGCACAAACTCTTAGAAGATTCACTCTTCTTGTACTTCAGTCGGCATTGTGCCTTTTGTATTTAATCCCGATGCAATTTCTGTGTTTCATGGTCAATGTGAAGCTCCAAGGGATACAATAATCCTGCACTGGTGCATCGGACGCTAATACTAGTCTCCCAGGAGCCGCTCAAAGCACAAACTCTTAGAAGATTCACTCTTCTTGTACTTCAGTCGGCATTGTGCCTTTTGTATTTAATCCCGAGGCAATTTCTGTGTTTCATGGTCAATGTGAAGGTCCAAGGGATACAATAAACCTGCACTGGTGCATCGGAAGCTAATACTGGTCTCCCAGGTGCCGCTCAAAGCACAAACTCTTAGAAGATTCACTCTTCTTGTACTTCAGTCGGCATTGTGCTTTTTGAATTTAATCCCGATGCAATTTCTGTGTTTCATGGTCAATGTTAAGGTCCAAGGGATACAATAAACCTGCATTGGTGTATCGGAAGCTAATACTGGTCTCCCAGGAGCCGCTCAAAGCACAAACTCTTAGAAGTTTCACTCTTCTTGTACTTCAGTCGGCATTGTGCCTTTTGTATTTAATCCCGATGCAATTTCTGTGTTTCATGGTCAATGTGAAGCTCCAAGGGATACAATAAACCTGCACTGGTGCATTGGAAGCTAATACTGGTCTCCCAGGAGCCGCTCAAAGCACAAACTCTTAGAAGATTCACTCTTCTTGTACTTCAGTCGGCATTGTGCCTTTTGTATTTAATCCCGATGCAATTTCTGTGTTTCATGGTCAATGTGAAGGTCCAAGGGATACAATAAACCTGCACTGGTGAATCGGAAGCTAATACTGGTCTCCCAGGAGCCGCTCAAAGCACAAACTCTTAGAAAATTCACTCTTCTTGTACTTCAGTCGGAATTGTGACTTTTGTCTTTAATCCCGATGCAATTTCTATTTTTCATGGTCAATGTGCAGGACCAAGGGATACAGTAAAGCTGCACTGGTGCATCGGAAGCTAATACTGGTCCCCCAGGAGCCGCTCAAAGCACAAACTCTTAGCAGATTCACTCTTCTTGTACTTCAGTCGGCATTGTGCCTTTTGTATTTAATCCCTGTCAATGTCTGTGTTTCATCTTCCATGTGAAGGTCCAAGGGATACAGTAAACCTGCACTGGTGCATCGGAAGCTAATACTGGTCTCCTAGGAGCCGCTCAAAGCACAAACTCTTAGAAGATTCACTCTTCTTGTACTTCAGTCGGCATTGGGCTTTTCGTATTTAATCCCGATGCAATTTCTGTGTTTCATGGTCAATGCTAAGGTCCAAGGGATACAGTAAACCTGCACTGGTGCATCGGAATCTAATACTGGTCTCTCAGGAGCCGCTCAAAGCACAAACTCTTAGCAGATTCACACTTCTTGTACTTCAGTCGGCATTGTGCCTTTTGTATTTAATCCCGATACAATTCCTGTGTTTCATGGTCAATGTGAAGGACCAAGGAATACAGCAAACCTGCACTGGTGCATCGGAAGCTAATACTGGTCTCCCAGGAGCCGCTCAAAGCACAAACTCTTAGAAAATTCACTCTTCTTGTACTTCAGTCGGCATTGTGACTTTTGTCTTTAATCCCGATGCAATTTCTGTGTTTCATGGTCAATGTGCAGGACCAAGGGATACAGTAAACCTGCACTGGTGCATCGGAATCTAATACTGGTCTCCCAGGAGCCGCTCAAAGCACAAACTCTTAGGAGATTCACTCTTCTTGTACTTCAGTCGGCATTGTGCCTTTTGTATTTAATCCCGGTCAATGTCTGTATTTCATCTTCAATGTGAAGGTCCAAGGGATACAATAAACCTGCACTGGTGCATCGGAAGCTAATACTGGTCTCCTAGGAGCCGCTCAAAGCACAAACTCTTAGAAGATTCACTCTTCTTGTACTTCAGTCGGCATTGGGCTTTTCGTATTTAAACCCGATGCAATTTCTGTGTTTCATGGTCAATGCTAAGGTCCAAGGGATACAGTAAACCTGCACTGGTGCATCGGAATCTAATACTGGTCTCTCAGGAGCCGCTCAAAGCACAAACTCTTAGCAGATTCACACTTCTTGTACTTCAGTCGGCATTGTGCCTTTTGTATTTAATCCCGATACAATTCCTGTGAAGGACCAAGGAATACAGCAAACCTGCACTGGTGCATCGGAAGCTAATACTGGTCGAGCAGGAGCCGCTCAAAGCACAAACACTTAGAAGATTCACTCTTCTTGTACTTCAGTCGGCATTGTGCTTTTTGAATTTAATCCCGATGCAATTTCTGTGTTTCATGGTCAATGTTAAGGTCCAAGGGATTCAATAAACCTGCACTGGTGCATCGGAAGCTAATACTGGTCTCCCAGGAGCCGCTCAAAGCACAAACTCTTAGAAGATTCACTCTTCTTGTACTTCAGTCGGCATTGTGCTTTTTGAATTTAATCCCGATGCAATTTCTGTGTTTCATGGTCAATGTTAAGGTCCAAGGGATACAATAAACCTGCATTGGTGTATCGGAAGCTAATACTGGTCTCCCAGGAGCCGCTCAAAGCACAAACTCTTAGAAGTTTCACTCTTCTTGTACTTCAGTCGGCATTGTGCCTTTTGTATTTAATCCCGATGCAATTTCTGTGTTTCATGGTCAATGTGAAGGTCCAAGGGATACAATAAACCTGCACTGGTGAATCGGAAGCTAATACTGGTCTCCCAGGAGCCGCTCAAAGCACAAACTCTTAGAAAATTCACTCTTCTTGTACTTAAGTTGCAATTGTGCCTTTTCTATTTAATCCCGATGCAATTTCTGTGTTTCATGGTCAATGTGAAGGTCCAAGGGATACAATAAACCTGCACTGGTGCATTGGAAGCTAATACTGGTCTCCCAGGAGCCGCTCAAAGCACAAACTCTTAGAAGATTCACTCTTCTTGTACTTCAGTCGGCATTGTGCTTTTTGTATATAATCCCGATGCAATTTCTGTGTATCATGGTCAATGTGAAGGTCCAAGGGATACAATAAACCTGCACTGGTGCATCGGAAGCTAATACTGGTCTCCCAGGAGTCGCTCAAAGCACAAACTCTGAGAAGATTCACTCTTCTTGTACTTCAGTCGGCATTGTGCCTTTTGTATTTAATCCCGATGAAATTTCTGTTTTTCATGGTCAATGAGGAGGTCCAAGGGATACAGTAAACCTGCACTGGTGCATCGGAAGCTAATACTGGTCTCCTAGGAGCCGCTCAAAGCACAAACTCTTAGAAGATTCACTCTTCTTGTACTTCAGTCGGCATTGGGCATTTCGTATTTTATCCCGATGCAATTTCTGTGTTTCATGGTCAATGCGAAGGTCCAAGGGATACAGTAAACCTGCACTGGTGCATCGGAATCTAATGCTGGTCTCTCAGGAGCCGCTCAAAGCACAAACTCTTAGCAGATTCACACTTCTTGTACTTCAGTCGGCATTGTGCCTTTTGTATTCAATCCCGATACAATTTCTGTGTTTCATGGTCAATGTGAAGGACCAAGGAATACAGCAAACCTGCACTGGTGCATCGGAAGCTAATACTGGTCGACCAGGAGCCGCTCAAAGCACAAACTCTTAGAAGATTCACTCTTCTGGTACTTCAGTCGGCATTGTGCTTTTTGAATTTAATCCCGATGCAATTTCTGTGTTTCATGGTCAATGTGAAGGTCCAAGGGATACAATAAACCTGCACTGGTTTATCGGAAGCTAATACTGGTCTCCCAGGAGCCGGGCAAAAGCACAAACTCTTAGAAGATTCACTCTTCTTGTACTTCAGTCGGCATTGTGCCTTTTGTATTTAATCCCGATGCAATTTCTGTGTTTCATGGTATATGTGAAGGTCCAAGGGAAACAATAAATCTGTACTGGTGCATCGGAAGCAAATACTGGTCTCCCAGGAGCCGCTTAAAGTACAAACTCTTAAAAGATTCACTCTTCTTGTACTTCAGTCTTCATTGTGACTTTTGTATTTAATCCCGATGCAATTTCTGTGTTTCATGGTCAATTTGAAGGTCCAAGGGATACAATAAACATGCACTGGTGCATCGGAAGCTAATACTGGTCTCCCAGGAGCCGCTCTAAGCACAAACTCTTAGAAGATTCACTCTTCTTGTACTTCAGTCGGCATTGTGACTTTTGTCTTTAATCCCGATGCAATTTCTGTGTTTCATGGTCAATGTGCAGGACCAAGGGATACAGTAAAGCTGCACTGGTGCATCGGAAGCTAATACTGGTCCCCCAGGAGCCGCTCAAAGCACAAACTCTTAGCAGATTCACTCTTCTTGTACTTCAGTCGGCATTGTGCCTTTTGTATTTAATCCCGATACTCATTCTGTGTTTCATGGTCAATGTGAAGGTCCAAGGGATACAGTGAACCCGCACTGGTGCATCGGAATCAAATACTGGTCTCCCAGGAGCCGCTCAAAGCACAAACTCTTAGAAGATTCACACTTCTTGTACTTCAGTTGGCATTGTGCCTTTTGTATTTAATCCCGATGCAATTTCTGTGTTTCATGGTCAATGTGAAGGTCCAAGGGATACAGCAAACCTGTACTAGTGCATCGGAAGCTAATACTGGTCTCCCAGGAACCGCTCAAAGCACAAGATTCACTCTTCTTGTACTTCAGTCGGCATTGTGCCTTTTGTATTCAATCCCGATACACATTCTGTGTTTCATGGTCAATGTTAAGGTCCAAGAGATACAGTGAACCTGCACTGGTGCATCGGAATCTAATACTGGTCTCCCAGGAGCCGCTCAAAGCACAAACTCTTAGAAGATTCACTCGTCTTGTACTTAAGTCGGCATTGTGCCTTTTGTATTTAATCCCGATGCAATTTCTGTGTTTCATGGGCAATGTGAAGGTCCAAGGGATACAATAAACCTGCACTGGTGCATCGGAAGCTAATACTGGTCTCCCAGGAGTCGCTCAAAGCACAAACTCTTAGAAGATTCACTCTTCTTGTTCTTCAGTCGGCATTGTGCCTTTTGTATTCAATCCCGATGCCATATCTGTGTTTCATGGTCAATGTGAAGGTCCAAGGGATACAATAAACCTGCACTGGTGCATCGGAAGCTAATACTGGTCTCCCAGGAGCCGCTCAAAGCACAAACTCTTAGCAGATTCACTCTTCTTTTACTTCAGTCGGCATTGTGCCTTTTGTATTTAATCCCGATACTCATTCTGTGTTTCATGGTCAATGTGAATGTCCAAGGGATACAGTGAACCTGCACTGATGCATCGGAATCTAATACTGGTCTCCCAGGAGCCGCTCAAAGCACAGACTCGTAGAAGATTCACTCTTCTTGTACTTCAGTCGGCATTGTGCCTTTTGTATTTAATCCCGATGCAATTTCTGTGTTTCATGGTCAATGTGAAGGTCCAAGGGATACAATAAACCTGCGCTGGTGCATCGGAAGCTAATACTGGTCTTCCAGTAGCCGCTCAAAGCACAAACTCTTAGAAGATTCACTCTTCTTGTACTTCAGTTGGCATTGTGCCTTTTGTATTTAATCCCGATGCAATTTCTGTGTTTCATGGTCAATGTGAAGGTCCAAGGGATTCAATAAACCTGCACTGGTGCATCGGAAGCTAATACTGGTCTCCCAGGAGCCGCTCAAAGCACAAACTCTTAGAAGATTCACTCTTCTTGTACTTCAGTTGGCATTGTGCCTTTTGTATTTAATCCCGATGCATTTTCTGTGTTTCATGGTCAATGTGAAGGTCCAAGGGATTCAATAAACCTGCACTGGTGCATCGGAAGCTAATACTGGTCTCCCAGGAGCCGCTCAAAGCACAAACTCTTAGAAGATTCACTCTTCTTGTACTTCAGTCGGCATTGTGCCTTTTGTATTTAATCCCGATACAATTTCTGTGTTTCATGGTCAATGTGAAGGTCCAAGGGATACAATAAACCTGCACTGGTGCATCGGAAGCTAATACTGGTCTCCCAGGAGCCGCTCAAAGCACAAACTCTTAGAAGATTCACTCTTCTTGTACTTCAGTCGGCATTGTGCCTTTTGTATTCAATCCCGATTCAATTTCTGTGTTTCATGATCAATGTGAAGGTCCAAGGGATACAATAAACCTGCACTGGTGCATTGGAAGCTAATACTGGTCTCCCAGGAGCCGCTCAAAGCACAAACTCTTAGAAGATTCACTCTTCATGTACTTCAGTCGGCATTGTGCCTTTTGTATTTAATCCCGATGCCTTTTCTGTGTTTCATGGTCAATGTCAAGGTCCAAGGGATACAATAAACCTGCACTGGTGAATCGGAAGCTAATACTGGTCTCCCAGGAGCCGCTCAAAGCACAAACTCTTAGAAAATTCACTCTTCTTGTACTTAAGTTGCAATTGTGCCTTTTGTATTTAATCCCGATGCAATTTCTGTGTTTCATGGTCAATGTGAAGGTCCAAGGGAAACAATAAACCTGCACTGGTGCATCGGAAGCTAATACTGGTCTCCCAGGAGCCGCTCAAAGCACAAACTCTGAGAAGATTCACTCTTCTTGTACTTCAGTCGGCATTGTGATTTTTCTATTTAATCCCGATGCAATTTCTGTGTTTCATGGTCAATGTGCAGGTCCAAGGGATACAGTAAAGCTGCACTGGTGCATCGGAAGCTAATACTGGTCTCCCAGGAGCCGCTCAAAGCACAAACTCTTAGAACATTCACTCTTCTTGTACTTCAGTCGGCATTCTGACTTTTGTATTTAATCCCGATGAAATTTCTGTGTTTCATGGTCAATGAGGAGGTCCAAGGGATACAATAAACATGCACTGGTGCATCGGAAGCTAATACTGGTCTCCCAGGAGCCGCTCAAAGCACAAACTCTTAGAAGATTCACTCTTCGTGTACTTCAGTCGGCATTGTGCCTCTTGTATTTAATCCCGATACAATTTCTGTGTTTCATGGTCAATGTGAAGGTCCAAGGGATACAGTAAACCTGCACTGGTGCATCGGAATCTACTACTGGTCTCTCAGGAGCCGCACAAAGCACAAACTCTTAGCAGATTCACACTTCTTGTACTTCAGTCGGCATTGTGCCTTTTGTATTTAATCCCGATACAATTCTTGTGTTTCATGGTCAATGTGAAGGACCAAGGAATACAGCAAACCTGCACTGGTGCATCGGAAGCTAATACTGGTCGACCAGGAGCCGCTCAAAGCACAAACTCTTAGAAGATTCACTCTTCTTGTACTTCAGTCGGCATTGTGCCTTTTGTATTTAATCCCGATGCAATTTCTGTGTTTCATGGTCAATGTGAAGCTCCAAGGGATACAATAAACCTGCACTGGTGCATCGGAAGCTAATACTAGTCTCCCAGGAGCCGCTCAAAGCACAAACTCTTAGAAGATTCACTCTTCTTGTACTTCAGTCGGCATTGTGCCTTTTGTATTTAATCCCGAGGCAATTTCTGTGTTTCATGGTCAATGTGAAGGTCCAAGGGATACAATAAACCTGCACTGGTGCATCGGAAGCTAATACTGGTCTCCCAGGAGCCGCTCAAAGCACAAACTCTTAGAAGATTCACTCTTCTTGTACTTCAGTCGGCATTGTGCTTTTTGAATTTAATCCCGATGCAATTTCTGTGTTTCATGGTCAATGTTAAGGTCCAAGGGATACAATAAACCTGCACTGGTGTATCGGAAGCTAATACTGGTCTCCCAGGAGCCGCTCAAAGCACAAACTCTTAGAAGATTCACTCTTCTTGTACTTAAGTTGCAATTGTGCCTTTTGTATTTAATCCCGATGCAATTTCTGTGTTTCATGGTCAATGTGAAGGTCCAAGGGATACAATAAACCTGCGCTGGTGCATTGGAAGCTAATACTGGTCTCCCAGGAGCCGCTCAAAGCACAAACTCTTAGAAGATTCACTCTTCTTGTACTTCAGTCGGCATTGTGCCTTTTGTATATAATCCCGATGCAATTTCTGTGTTTCATGGTCAATGTGAAGGTCCAAGGGAAACAATAAACCTGCACTGGTGCATCGGAAGCTAATACTGGTCTCCCAGGAGACGCTCAAAGCACACACTCTGAGAAGATTCACTCTTCTTGTACTTCAGTCGGCATTGTGACTTTTCTATTTAATCCCGATGCAATTTCTGTGTTTCATGGTCAATGTTCAGGTCCAAGGGATACAGTAAAGCTGCACTGGTGCATCGGAAGCTAATACTGGTCTCCCAGGAGCCGCTCAAAGCACAAACTGTTAGAACATTCACTCTTCTTGTACTTCAGTCGGCATTGTGCCTTTTGTATTTAATCCCGATGAAATTTCTGTGTTTCTTGGTCAATGAGGAGGTCCAAGGGATACAATAAACATGCACTGGTGCATCGGAAGCTAATACTGGTCTCCCAGGAGCCGCTCAAAGCACAAACTCTTAGAAGATTCACTCTTCTTGTACTTCAGTCGGCATTGTGCCTTTTGTATTTAATCCCGATACAATTTCTGTGTTTCATGGTCAATGTGAAGGTCCAAGGGATACAGTAAACCTGCACTGGTGCATCGGAATCTAATACTGGTCTCCCAGGAGCCGCACAAAGCACAAACTCTTAGAAGATTCACTCTTCTTGCACTTCAGTCGGCATTGTGCCTTTTGTATTTAATCCCGATACAATTTCTGTGTTTCATGGTCAATGTGAAGGTCCAAGGGATACAGTAAACCTGCACTGGTGCATCGGAAACTAATACTGGTCTCCCAGGAGCCGCTCAAAGCACAAACTCTTAGGAGATTCACTCTTCTTGTACTTCAGTCGGCATTGTGCCTTTTGTATTTAATCCCGGTCAATGTCTGTGTTTCATCTTCAATGTGAAGGTCCGAGGGATACAGTAAACCTGCACTGGTGCATCGGAAGCTAATACTGGTCTCCTAGGAGCCGCTCAAAGCACAAACTCTTAGAAGATTCACTCTTCTTGTACTTCAGTCGGCATTGGGCTTTTCGTATTTAATCCCGATGCAATTTCTGTGTTTCATGGTCAATGCTAAGGTCCAAGGGATACAGTAAACCTGCACTGGTGCATCGGAATCTAATACTGGTCTCTCAGGAGCCGCTCAAAGCACAAACTCTTAGCAGATTCACACTTCTTGTACTTCAGTCGGCATTGTGCCTTTTGTATTTAATCCCGATACAATTCCTGTGTTTCATGGTCAATGTGAAGGACCAAGGAATACAGCAAACCTGCACTGGTGCATCGGAAGCTAATACTGGTCGACCAGGAGCCGCTCAAAGCACAAACACTTAGAAGATTCACTCTTCTTGTACTTCAGTCGGCATTGTGCTTTTTGAATTTAATCCCGATGCAATTTCTGTGTTTCTTGGTCAATGTTAAGGTCCAAGGGATACAATAAACCTGCACTGGTGTATCGGAAGCTAATACTGGTCTCCCAGGAGCCGCTCAAAGCACTAACTCTTAGAAGATTCACTCTTCTTGTACTTCAGTCGGCATTGTGCCTTTTGTATTTAATCCCGATGCAATTTCTGTGTTTCATGGTCAATGTGAAGTTCCAAGGCATACAATAAACCTGCACTGGTGCATCGGAAGCTAATACTAGTCTCCCAGGAGCCGCTCAAAGCACAAACTCTTAGAAGATTCACTCTTCTTGTACTTCAGTCGGCATTGTGCCTTTTGTATTTAATCCCGAGGCAATTTCTGTGCTTCATGGTCAATGTGAAGGTCCAAGGGATACAATAAACCTGCACCGGTGCATCGGAAGCTAATACTGGTCTCCCAGGAGCCGCTCAAAGCACAAACTCTTAGAAGATTCACTCTTCTTGTACTTCAGTCGGCATTGTGCTTTTTGAATTTAATCCCGATGCAATTTCTGTGTTTCATGGTCAATGTTAAGGTCCAAGGGATACAATAAACCTGCATTGGTGTATCGGAAGCTAATACTGGTCTCCCAGGAGCCGCTCAAAGCACAAACTCTTAGAAGTTTCACTCTTCTTGTACTTCAGTCGGCATTGTGCCTTTTGTATTTAATCCCGATGCAATTTCTGTGTTTCATGGTCAATGTGAAGGTCCAAGGGAAACAATAAATCTGTACTGGTGCATCGGAAGCAAATACTGGTCTCCCAGGAGCCGCTTAAAGTACAAACTCTTAAAAGATTCACTCTTCTTGTACTTCAGTCTTCATTGTGACTTTTGTATTTAATCCCGATGCAATTTCTGTGTTTCATGGTCAATTTGAAGGTCCAAGGGATACAATAAACATGCACTGGTGCATCGGAAGCTAATACTGGTCTCCCAGGAGCCGCTCTAAGCACAAACTCTTAGAAGATTCACTCTTCTTGTACTTCAGTCGGCATTGTGACTTTTGTCTTTAATCCCGATGCAATTTCTGTGTTTCATGGTCAATGTGCAGGACCAAGGGATACAGTAAAGCTGCACTGGTGCATCGGAAGCTAATACTGGTCCCCCAGGAGCCGCTCAAAGCACAAACTCTTAGCAGATTCACTCTTCTTGTACTTCAGTCGGCATTGTGCCTTTTGTATTTAATCCCGATACTCATTCTGTGTTTCATGGTCAATGTGAAGGTCCAAGGGATACAGTGAACCCGCACTGGTGCATCGGAATCAAATACTGGTCTCCCAGGAGCCGCTCAAAGCACAAACTCTTAGAAGATTCACACTTCTTGTACTTCAGTTGGCATTGTGCCTTTTGTATTTAATCCCGATGCAATTTCTGTGTTTCATGGTCAATGTGAAGGTCCAAGGGATACAGCAAACCTGTACTAGTGCATCGGAAGCTAATACTGGTCTCCCAGGAACCGCTCAAAGCACAAGATTCACTCTTCTTGTACTTCAGTCGGCATTGTGCCTTTTGTATTCAATCCCGATACACATTCTGTGTTTCATGGTCAATGTTAAGGTCCAAGAGATACAGTGAACCTGCACTGGTGCATCGGAATCTAATACTGGTCTCCCAGGAGCCGCTCAAAGCACAAACTCTTAGAAGATTCACTCGTCTTGTACTTAAGTCGGCATTGTGCCTTTTGTATTTAATCCCGATGCAATTTCTGTGTTTCATGGGCAATGTGAAGGTCCAAGGGATACAATAAACCTGCACTGGTGCATCGGAAGCTAATACTGGTCTCCCAGGAGTCGCTCAAAGCACAAACTCTTAGAAGATTCACTCTTCTTGTTCTTCAGTCGGCATTGTGCCTTTTGTATTCAATCCCGATGCCATATCTGTGTTTCATGGTCAATGTGAAGGTCCAAGGGATACAATAAACCTGCACTGGTGCATCGGAAGCTAATACTGGTCTCCCAGGAGCCGCTCAAAGCACAAACTCTTAGCAGATTCACTCTTCTTTTACTTCAGTCGGCATTGTGCCTTTTGTATTTAATCCCGATACTCATTCTGTGTTTCATGGTCAATGTGAATGTCCAAGGGATACAGTGAACCTGCACTGATGCATCGGAATCTAATACTGGTCTCCCAGGAGCCGCTCAAAGCACAGACTCGTAGAAGATTCACTCTTCTTGTACTTCAGTCGGCATTGTGCCTTTTGTATTTAATCCCGATGCAATTTCTGTGTTTCATGGTCAATGTGAAGGTCCAAGGGATACAATAAACCTGCGCTGGTGCATCGGAAGCTAATACTGGTCTTCCAGTAGCCGCTCAAAGCACAAACTCTTAGAAGATTCACTCTTCTTGTACTTCAGTTGGCATTGTGCCTTTTGTATTTAATCCCGATGCAATTTCTGTGTTTCATGGTCAATGTGAAGGTCCAAGGGATTCAATAAACCTGCACTGGTGCATCGGAAGCTAATACTGGTCTCCCAGGAGCCGCTCAAAGCACAAACTCTTAGAAGATTCACTCTTCTTGTACTTCAGTTGGCATTGTGCCTTTTGTATTTAATCCCGATGCATTTTCTGTGTTTCATGGTCAATGTGAAGGTCCAAGGGATTCAATAAACCTGCACTGGTGCATCGGAAGCTAATACTGGTCTCCCAGGAGCCGCTCAAAGCACAAACTCTTAGAAGATTCACTCTTCTTGTACTTCAGTCGGCATTGTGCCTTTTGTATTTAATCCCGATACAATTTCTGTGTTTCATGGTCAATGTGAAGGTCCAAGGGATACAATAAACCTGCACTGGTGCATCGGAAGCTAATACTGGTCTCCCAGGAGCCGCTCAAAGCACAAACTCTTAGAAGATTCACTCTTCTTGTACTTCAGTCGGCATTGTGCCTTTTGTATTCAATCCCGATTCAATTTCTGTGTTTCATGATCAATGTGAAGGTCCAAGGGATACAATAAACCTGCACTGGTGCATTGGAAGCTAATACTGGTCTCCCAGGAGCCGCTCAAAGCACAAACTCTTAGAAGATTCACTCTTCATGTACTTCAGTCGGCATTGTGCCTTTTGTATTTAATCCCGATGCCTTTTCTGTGTTTCATGGTCAATGTCAAGGTCCAAGGGATACAATAAACCTGCACTGGTGAATCGGAAGCTAATACTGGTCTCCCAGGAGCCGCTCAAAGCACAAACTCTTAGAAAATTCACTCTTCTTGTACTTAAGTTGCAATTGTGCCTTTTGTATTTAATCCCGATGCAATTTCTGTGTTTCATGGTCAATGTGAAGGTCCAAGGGAAACAATAAACCTGCACTGGTGCATCGGAAGCTAATACTGGTCTCCCAGGAGCCGCTCAAAGCACAAACTCTGAGAAGATTCACTCTTCTTGTACTTCAGTCGGCATTGTGATTTTTCTATTTAATCCCGATGCAATTTCTGTGTTTCATGGTCAATGTGCAGGTCCAAGGGATACAGTAAAGCTGCACTGGTGCATCGGAAGCTAATACTGGTCTCCCAGGAGCCGCTCAAAGCACAAACTCTTAGAACATTCACTCTTCTTGTACTTCAGTCGGCATTCTGACTTTTGTATTTAATCCCGATGAAATTTCTGTGTTTCATGGTCAATGAGGAGGTCCAAGGGATACAATAAACATGCACTGGTGCATCGGAAGCTAATACTGGTCTCCCAGGAGCCGCTCAAAGCACAAACTCTTAGAAGATTCACTCTTCGTGTACTTCAGTCGGCATTGTGCCTCTTGTATTTAATCCCGATACAATTTCTGTGTTTCATGGTCAATGTGAAGGTCCAAGGGATACAGTAAACCTGCACTGGTGCATCGGAATCTACTACTGGTCTCTCAGGAGCCGCACAAAGCACAAACTCTTAGCAGATTCACACTTCTTGTACTTCAGTCGGCATTGTGCCTTTTGTATTTAATCCCGATACAATTCTTGTGTTTCATGGTCAATGTGAAGGACCAAGGAATACAGCAAACCTGCACTGGTGCATCGGAAGCTAATACTGGTCGACCAGGAGCCGCTCAAAGCACAAACTCTTAGAAGATTCACTCTTCTTGTACTTCAGTCGGCATTGTGCCTTTTGTATTTAATCCCGATGCAATTTCTGTGTTTCATGGTCAATGTGAAGCTCCAAGGGATACAATAAACCTGCACTGGTGCATCGGAAGCTAATACTAGTCTCCCAGGAGCCGCTCAAAGCACAAACTCTTAGAAGATTCACTCTTCTTGTACTTCAGTCGGCATTGTGCCTTTTGTATTTAATCCCGAGGCAATTTCTGTGTTTCATGGTCAATGTGAAGGTCCAAGGGATACAATAAACCTGCACTGGTGCATCGGAAGCTAATACTGGTCTCCCAGGAGCCGCTCAAAGCACAAACTCTTAGAAGATTCACTCTTCTTGTACTTCAGTCGGCATTGTGCTTTTTGAATTTAATCCCGATGCAATTTCTGTGTTTCATGGTCAATGTTAAGGTCCAAGGGATACAATAAACCTGCACTGGTGTATCGGAAGCTAATACTGGTCTCCCAGGAGCCGCTCAAAGCACAAACTCTTAGAAGATTCACTCTTCTTGTACTTAAGTTGCAATTGTGCCTTTTGTATTTAATCCCGATGCAATTTCTGTGTTTCATGGTCAATGTGAAGGTCCAAGGGATACAATAAACCTGCGCTGGTGCATTGGAAGCTAATACTGGTCTCCCAGGAGCCGCTCAAAGCACAAACTCTTAGAAGATTCACTCTTCTTGTACTTCAGTCGGCATTGTGCCTTTTGTATATAATCCCGATGCAATTTCTGTGTTTCATGGTCAATGTGAAGGTCCAAGGGAAACAATAAACCTGCACTGGTGCATCGGAAGCTAATACTGGTCTCCCAGGAGACGCTCAAAGCACACACTCTGAGAAGATTCACTCTTCTTGTACTTCAGTCGGCATTGTGACTTTTCTATTTAATCCCGATGCAATTTCTGTGTTTCATGGTCAATGTTCAGGTCCAAGGGATACAGTAAAGCTGCACTGGTGCATCGGAAGCTAATACTGGTCTCCCAGGAGCCGCTCAAAGCACAAACTGTTAGAACATTCACTCTTCTTGTACTTCAGTCGGCATTGTGCCTTTTGTATTTAATCCCGATGAAATTTCTGTGTTTCTTGGTCAATGAGGAGGTCCAAGGGATACAATAAACATGCACTGGTGCATCGGAAGCTAATACTGGTCTCCCAGGAGCCGCTCAAAGCACAAACTCTTAGAAGATTCACTCTTCTTGTACTTCAGTCGGCATTGTGCCTTTTGTATTTAATCCCGATACAATTTCTGTGTTTCATGGTCAATGTGAAGGTCCAAGGGATACAGTAAACCTGCACTGGTGCATCGGAATCTAATACTGGTCTCCCAGGAGCCGCACAAAGCACAAACTCTTAGAAGATTCACTCTTCTTGCACTTCAGTCGGCATTGTGCCTTTTGTATTTAATCCCGATACAATTTCTGTGTTTCATGGTCAATGTGAAGGTCCAAGGGATACAGTAAACCTGCACTGGTGCATCGGAAACTAATACTGGTCTCCCAGGAGCCGCTCAAAGCACAAACTCTTAGGAGATTCACTCTTCTTGTACTTCAGTCGGCATTGTGCCTTTTGTATTTAATCCCGGTCAATGTCTGTGTTTCATCTTCAATGTGAAGGTCCGAGGGATACAGTAAACCTGCACTGGTGCATCGGAAGCTAATACTGGTCTCCTAGGAGCCGCTCAAAGCACAAACTCTTAGAAGATTCACTCTTCTTGTACTTCAGTCGGCATTGGGCTTTTCGTATTTAATCCCGATGCAATTTCTGTGTTTCATGGTCAATGCTAAGGTCCAAGGGATACAGTAAACCTGCACTGGTGCATCGGAATCTAATACTGGTCTCTCAGGAGCCGCTCAAAGCACAAACTCTTAGCAGATTCACACTTCTTGTACTTCAGTCGGCATTGTGCCTTTTGTATTTAATCCCGATACAATTCCTGTGTTTCATGGTCAATGTGAAGGACCAAGGAATACAGCAAACCTGCACTGGTGCATCGGAAGCTAATACTGGTCGACCAGGAGCCGCTCAAAGCACAAACACTTAGAAGATTCACTCTTCTTGTACTTCAGTCGGCATTGTGCTTTTTGAATTTAATCCCGATGCAATTTCTGTGTTTCTTGGTCAATGTTAAGGTCCAAGGGATACAATAAACCTGCACTGGTGTATCGGAAGCTAATACTGGTCTCCCAGGAGCCGCTCAAAGCACTAACTCTTAGAAGATTCACTCTTCTTGTACTTCAGTCGGCATTGTGCCTTTTGTATTTAATCCCGATGCAATTTCTGTGTTTCATGGTCAATGTGAAGTTCCAAGGCATACAATAAACCTGCACTGGTGCATCGGAAGCTAATACTAGTCTCCCAGGAGCCGCTCAAAGCACAAACTCTTAGAAGATTCACTCTTCTTGTACTTCAGTCGGCATTGTGCCTTTTGTATTTAATCCCGAGGCAATTTCTGTGCTTCATGGTCAATGTGAAGGTCCAAGGGATACAATAAACCTGCACCGGTGCATCGGAAGCTAATACTGGTCTCCCAGGAGCCGCTCAAAGCACAAACTCTTAGAAGATTCACTCTTCTTGTACTTCAGTCGGCATTGTGCTTTTTGAATTTAATCCCGATGCAATTTCTGTGTTTCATGGTCAATGTTAAGGTCCAAGGGATACAATAAACCTGCATTGGTGTATCGGAAGCTAATACTGGTCTCCCAGGAGCCGCTCAAAGCACAAACTCTTAGAAGTTTCACTCTTCTTGTACTTCAGTCGGCATTGTGCCTTTTGTATTTAATCCCGATGCAATTTCTGTGTTTCATGGTCAATGTGAAGCTCCAAGGGATACAATAAACCTGCACTGGAGCATCGGAAGCTAATACTAGTCTCCCAGGAGCCGCTCAAAGCACAAACTCTTAGAAGATTCACTCTTCTTGTACTTCAGTCGGCATTGTGCTTTTTGTATTTAATCCCGATACAATTTCTGTGTTTCATGGTCAATGTGAAGGTCCAAGGGATACAATAAACCTGCACTGGTGCATCGGAAGCTAATACTGGTCTCCCAGGAGCCGCTCAAAGCACAAACTCTTAGAAGATTCACTCTTCTTGTACTTCAGTCGGCATTGTGCCTTTTGTATTTAATCCCGATGCAATTTCTGTGTTTCATGATCAATGTGAAGGTCCAAGGGATACAGTAAACCTGCACTGGTGCATTGGAAGCTAATACAGGTCTCCCAGGAGCCGCTCAAAGCACAAACTCTTAGAAGATTCACTCTTCTTGTACTTCAGTCAGCATTGTGCCTTTTGTATTTAATCCCGATGCAATTTCTGTGTTTCATGGTCAATGTGAAGGTCCAAGGGATACAATAAACCTGCACTGGTGAATCGGAAGCTAATACTGGTCTCCCAGGAGCCGCTCAAAGCACAAACTCTTAGAAAATTCACTCTTCTTGTACTTAAGTTGCAATTGTGCCTTTTGTATTTAATCCCGATGCAATTTCTGTGTTTCATGGTCAATGTGAAGGTCCAAGGGATACAATAAACCTGCACTGGTGCATTGGAAGCTAATACTGGTCTCCCAGGAGCCGCTCAAAGCACAAACTCTTAGAAGATTCACTCTTCTTGTACTTCAGTCGGCATTGTGCTTTTTGTATATAATCCCGATGCAATTTCTGTGTTTCATGGTCAATGTGAAGGTCCAAGGGATACAATAAACCTGCACTGGTGCATCGGAAGCTAATACTGGTCTCCCAGGAGCCGCTCAAAGCACAAACTCTTAGAAGAT
Source organism: Schistocerca nitens (assembly GCF_023898315.1). NCBI lineage: Eukaryota > Metazoa > Arthropoda > Insecta > Orthoptera > Acrididae > Schistocerca > Schistocerca nitens. The sequence goes on along the minus strand of NC_064624.1, from coordinate 35,873,783 downwards.
TCACTCTTCTTGTACTTCAGTCGGCATTGTGACTTTTCTATTTAATCCCGATGCAATTTCTGTGTTTCATGGTCAATGTGCACGTCCAAGGGATACAGTAAACCTGCACTGGTGCATCGGAAGATAATACTGGTCTCCCAGGAGCCGCTCAAAGCACAATCTCTTAGGAGATTCACTCTTCTTGTACTTCAGTCGGCATTGTGCCTTTTGTATTTAATCCCGATGAAATTTCTGTGTTTCATGGTCAATGAGGAGGTCCATGGGATACAGTAAACCTGCACTGGTGCATCGGAAGCAAATACTGGTCTCCTAGGAGCCGCTCAAAGCACAAACTCTTAGAAGATTCACTCTTCTTGTACTTCAGTCGGCATTGGGCATTTCGTATTTAATCCCGATGCAATTTCTGTGTTTCATGGTCAATGCGAAGGTCCAAGGGATACAGTAAACCTGCACTGGTGCATCGGAATCTAATACTGGTCTCTCAGGAGCCGCTCAAAGCACAAACTCTTAGCAGATTCACACTTCTTGTACTTCAGTCGGCATTGTGCCTTTTGTATTTAATCCCGATACAATTTCTGTGTTTCATGGTCAATGTGAAGGACCAAGGAATACAGCAAACCTGCACTGGTGCATCGGAAGCTAATACTGGTCGACCAGGAGCCGCTCAAAGCACAAACTCTTAGAAGATTCACTCTTCTTGTACTTCAGTCGGCATTGTGCTTTTTGAATTTAATCCCGATGCAATTTCTGTGTTTCATGGTCAATGTGAAGGTCCAAGGGATACAATAAACCTGCACTGGTGTATCGGAAGCTAATACTGGTCTCCAAGGAGCCGGGCAAAAGCACAAACTCTTAGAAGATTCACTCTTCTTGTACTTCAGTCGGCATTGTGCCTTTTGTATTTAATCCCGATGCAATTTCTGTGTTTCATGGTCAATGTGAAGGTCCAAGGGAAACAATAAATCTGTACTGGTGCATCGGAAGCAAATACTGGTCTCCCAGGAGCCGCTTAAAGTACAAACTCTTAAAAGATTCACTCTTCTTGTACTTCAGTCTTCATTGTGACTTTTGTATTTAATCCCGATGCAATTTCTGTGTTTCATGGTCAATTTGAAGGTCCAAGGGATACAATAAACATGCACTGGTGCATCGGAAGCTAATACTGGTCTCCCAGGAGCCGCTCAAAGCACAAACTCTTAGAAGATTCACTCTTCTTGTACTTCAGTCGGCATTGTGCCTTTTGTATTCAATCCCGATGCAATATCTGTGTTTCATGGTCAATGTGAAGGTCCAAGGGATACAATAAACCTGCACTGGTGCATCGGAAGCTAATACTGGACTCCCAGGAGCCGCTCAAAGCACAAACTCTTAGCAGATTCACTCTTCTTGTACTTCAGTCGGCATTGTGCCTTTTATATTTAATCCCGATACTCATTCTGTGTTTCATGGTCAATGTGAAGGTCCAAGGGATACAGTGAACCTGCACTGATGCATCGGAATCTAATACTGGTCTCCCAGGAGCCGCTCAAAGCACAAACTCGTAGAAGATTCACTCTTCTTGTACTTCAGTCGGCATTGTGCCTTTTGTATTTAATCCCGATGCAATTTCTGTGTTTCATGGTCAATGTGAAGGCCCAAGGGATACAATAAACCTGCACTGGTGCATCGGAATCTAATACTGGTCTTCCAGGAGCCGCTCAAAGCACAAACTCTTTGAAGATTCACTCTTCTTGTACTTCAGATGGCATTGTACCTTTTGTATTTAATCCCGATGCAATTTCTGTGTTTCATGGTCAATGTGAAGGTCCAAGGGATTCAATAAACCTGCACTGGTGCATCGGAAGCTAATACTGGTCTCCCAGGAGCCGCTCAAAGCACAAACTCTTAGAAGATTCACTCTTCTTGTACTTCAGTCGGCATTGTGCCTTTTGTATTTAATCCCGATACAATTTCTGTGTTTCATGGTCAATGTGAAAATCCAAGGGATACAATAAACCTGCACTGGTGCATCGGAAGCTAATACTGGTCTCCCAGGAGCCGCTCAAAGCACAAACTCTGAGTAGATTCACTCCTCTTTTACTTCAGTCGGCATTGTGACTTTTCTATTTAATCCCGATGCAATTTCTGTGTTTCATGGTCAATGTGCAGGTCCAAGGGATACCTTAAACCTGCACTGGTGCATCGGAAGCTAATACTGGTCTCCCAGGAGCCGCTCAAAGCACAAACTCTTAGAACATTCACTCTTCTTGTACTTCAGTCGGCATTGTGCCGTTTGTATTAAATCCCGATGCAATTTCTGTGTTTCATGGTCAATGTGAAGGTCCAAGGGATTCAATAAACCTGCACTGGTGCATCGGAAGCTAATACTGGTCTCCCAGGAGCCGCTCAAAGCACAAACTCTTAGAAGATTCACTCTTCTTGTACTTCAGTCGGCATTGTGATTTTTCTATTTAATCCCGATGCAATTTCTGTGTTTCATGGTCAATGTGCAGGTCCAAGGGATACAGTAAAGCTGCACTGGTGCATCGGAAGCTAATACTGGTCTCCCAGGAGCCGCTCAAAGCACAAACTCTTAGAACATTCACTCTTCTTGTACTTCTGTCGGCATTGTGCCTTTTGTATTTAATCCCGATGAAATTTCTGTGTTTCATGGTCAATGAGGAGGTCCAAGGGATACAATAAACATGCACTGGTGCATCGGAAGCTAATACTGGTCTCCCAGGAGCCGCTCAAAGCACAAACTCTTAGAAGATTCACTCTTCTTGTACTTCAGTCGGCATTGTGCCTTTTGTATTTAATCCCGATACAATTTCTGTGTTTCATGGTCAATGTGAAGGTCCAAGGGATACAGTAAACCTGCACTGGTGCATCGGAATCTAATACTGGTCTCTCAGGAGCCGCACAAAGCACAAACTTTTAGCAGATTCACACTTCTTGTACTTCAGTCGGCATTGTGCCTTTTGTATTTAATCCCGATACAATTCTTGTGTTTCATGGTCAATGTGAAGGACCAAGGAATACAGCAAACCTGCACTGGTGCATCGGAAGCTAATACTGGTCGACCAGGAGCCGCTCAAAGCACAAACTCTTAGAAGATTCACTCTTCTTGTACTTCAGTCGGCATTGTGCTTTTTGAATTTAATCCCGATGCAATTTCTGTGTTTCATGGTCAATGTTAAGGTCCAAGGGATACAATAAACCTGCACTGGTGTATCGGAAGCTAATACTGGTCTCCCAGGAGCCGCTCAAAGCACAAACTCTTAGAAGATTCACTCTTCTTGTACTTCAGTCGGCATTGTGCCTTTTGTATTTAATCCCGATGCAATTTCTGTGTTTCATGGTCAATGTGAAGCTCCAAGGGATACAATAAACCTGCACTGGTGCATCGGAAGCTAATACTAGTCTCCCAGGAGCCGCTCAAAGCACAAACTCTTAGAAGATTCACTCTTCTTGTACTTCAGTCGGCATTGTGCCTTTTGTATTTAATCCCGAGGCAATTTCTGTGTTTCATGGTCAATGTGATGGTCCAAGGGATACAATAAACATGCACTGGTGCATCGGAAGCTAATACTGGTCTCCCAGGAGCCGCTCAAAGCACAAACTCTTAGAAGATTCACTCTTCTTGTACTTCAGTCGGCATTGTGCTTTTTGAATTTAATCCCGATGCAATTTCTGTGTTTCATGGTCAATGTGAAGGTCCAAGGGATACAATAAACCTGCACTGGTGTATCGGAAGCTAATACTGGTCTCCCAGGAGCCGCTCAAAGCACAAACTCTTAGAAGATTCACTCTTCCTGTACTTAAGTTGCAATTGTGCCTTTTGTATTTAATCCCGATGCAATTTCTGTGTTTCATGGTCAATGTGAAGGTCCAAGGGATACAATAAACCTGCGCTGGTGCATTGGAAGCTAATACTGGTCTCCCAGGAGCCGCTCAAAGCACAAACTCTTAGAAGATTCACTCTTCTTGTACTTCAGTCGGCATTGTGCCTTTTGTATATAATCCCGATGCAATTTCTGTGTTTCATGGTCAATGTGAAGGTCCAAGGGAAACAATAAACCTGCACTGGTGCATCGGAAGCTAATACTGGTCTCCCAGGAGACGCTCAAAGCACAAACTCTGAGAAGATTCACTCTTCTTGTACTTCAGTCGGCATTGTGACTTTTCTATTTAATCCCGATGCAATTTCTGTGTTTCATGGTCAATGTGCAGGTCCAAGGGATACAGTAAAGCTGCACTGGTGCATCGGAAGCTAATACTGGGCTCCCAGGAGCCGCTCAAAACACAAACTGTTAGAACATTCACTCTTCTTGTACTTCAGTCGGCATTGTGCCTTTTGTATTTAATCCCGATGAAATTTCTGTGTTTCATGGTCAATGAGGAGGTTCAAGGGATACAATAAACATGCACTGGTGCATCGGAAGCTAATACTGGTCTCCCAGGAGCCGCTCAAAGCACAAACTCTTTGAAGATTCACTCTTCTTGTACTTCAGTCGGCATTGTGCCTTTTGTATTTAATCCCGATACAATTTCTGTGTTTCATGGTCGATGTGAAGGTCCAAGGGATACAGTAAACCTGCACTGGTGCATCGGAATCTAATACTGGTCTCCCAGGAGCCGCACAAAGCACAAACTCTTAGAAGATTCACTCTTCTTGCACATCAGTCGGCATTGTGCCTTTTGTATTTAATCCCGATACAATTTCTGTGTTTCATGGTCAATGTGAAGGTCCAAGGGATACAGTAAACCTGCACTGGTGCATCGGAATCTAATACTGGTCTCCCAGGAGCCGCTCAAAGCACAAACTCTTAGGAGATTCACTCTTCTTGTACTTCAGTCGGCATTGTGCCTTTTGTATTTAATCCCGGTCAATGTCTGTGTTTCATCTTCAATGTGAAGGTCCGAGGGATACAGTAAACCTGCACTGGTGCATCGGAAGCTAATACTGGTCTCCTAGGAGCCGCTCAAAGCACAAACTCTTAGAAGATTCACTCTTCTTGTACTTCAGTCGGCATTTTGCTTTTCGTATTTAATCCCGATGCAATTTCTGTGTTTCATGGTCAATGCTAAGGTCCAAGGGATACAGTAAACCTGCACTGGTGCATCGGAATCTAATACTGGTCTCTCAGGAGCCGCTCAAAGCACAAACTCTTAGCAGATTCACACTTCTTGTACTTCAGTCGGCATTGTGCCTTTTGTATTTAATCCCGATACAATTCCTGTGTTTCATGGTCAATGTGAAGGACCAAGGAATACAGCAAACCTGCACTGGTGCATCGGAAGCTAATACTGGTCGACCAGGAGCCGCTCAAAGCACAAACACTTAGAAGATTCACTCTTCTTGTACTTCAGTCGGCATTGTGCTTTTTGAATTTAATCCCGATGCAATTTCTGTGTTTCATGGTCAATGTTAAGGTCCAAGGGATACAATAAACCTGCACTGGTGTATCGGAAGCTAATACTGGTCTCCCAGGAGCCGCTCAAAGCACAAACTCTTAGAAGATTCACTCTTCTTGTACTTCAGTCGGCATTGTGCCTTTTGTATTTAATCCCGATGCAATTTCTGTGTTTCATGGTCAATGTGAAGCTCCAAGGCATACAATAAACTTGCACTGGTGCATCGGAAGCTAATACTAGTCTCCCAGGAGCCGCTCAAAGCACAAACTCTTAGAAGATTCACTCTTCTTGTACTTCAGTCGGCATTGTGCCTTTTGTATTTAATCCCGAGGCAATTTCTGTGTTTCATGGTCAATGTGAAGGTCCAAGGGATACAATAAACCTGCACTGGTGCATCGGAAGCTAATACTGGTCTCCCAGGAGCCGCTCAAAGCACAAACTCTTAGAAGATTCACTCTTCTTGTACTTCAGTCGGCATTGTGCTTTTTGAATTTAATCCCGATGCAATTTCTGTGTTTCATGGTCAATGTTAAGGTCCAAGGGATACAATAAACCTGCATTGGTGTATCGGAAGCTAATACTGGTCTCCCAGGAGCCGCTCAAAGCACAAACTCTTAGAAGTTTCACTCTTCTTGTACTTCAGTCGGCATTGTGCCTTTTGTATTTAATCCCGATGCAATTTCTGTGTTTCATGGTCAATGTGAAGCTCCAAGGGATACAATAAACCTGCACTGGTGCATCGGAAGCTAATACTAGTCTCCCAGGAGCCGCTCAAAGCACAAACTCTTAGAAGATTCACTCTTCTTGTACTTCAGTCGGCATTGTGCTTTTTGTATTTAATCCCGATACAATTTCTGTGTTTCATGGTCAATGTGAAGGTCCAAGGGATACAATAAACCTGCACTGGTGCATCGGAAGCTAATACTGGTCTCCCAGGAGCCGCTCAAAGCACAAACTCTTAGAAGATTCACTCTTCTTGTACTTCAGTCGGCATTGTGCCTTTTGTATTTAATCCCGATACAATTCCTGTGTTTCATGGTCAATGTGAAGGACCAAGGAATACAGCAAACCTGCACTGGTGCATCGGAAGCTAATACTGGTCGACCAGGAGCCGCTCAAAGCACAACACTTAGAAGATTCACTCTTCTTGTACTTCAGTCGGCATTGTGCTTTTTGAATTTAATCCCGATGCAATTTCTGTGTTTCATGGTCAATGTTAAGGTCCAAGGGATACAATAAACCTGCACTGGTGTATCGGAAGCTAATACTGGTCTCCCAGGAGCCGCTCAAAGCACAAACTCTTAGAAGATTCACTCTTCTTGTACTTCAGTCGGCATTGTGCCTTTTGTATTTAATCCCGATGCAATTTCTGTGTTTCATGGTCAATGTGAAGCTCCAAGGCATACAATAAACTTGCACTGGTGCATCGGAAGCTAATACTAGTCTCCCAGGAGCCGCTCAAAGCACAAACTCTTAGAAGATTCACTCTTCTTGTACTTCAGTCGGCATTGTGCCTTTTGTATTTAATCCCGAGGCAATTTCTGTGTTTCATGGTCAATGTGAAGGTCCAAGGGATACAATAAACCTGCACTGGTGCATCGGAAGCTAATACTGGTCTCCCAGGAGCCGCTCAAAGCACAAACTCTTAGAAGATTCACTCTTCTTGTACTTCAGTCGGCAATGTGCTTTTTGAATTTAATCCCGATGCAATTTCTGTGTTTCATGGTCAATGTTAAGGTCCAAGGGATACAATAAACCTGCATTGGTGTATCGGAAGCTAATACTGGTCTCCCAGGAGCCGCTCAAAGCACAAACTCTTAGAAGTTTCACTCTTCTTGTACTTCAGTCGGCATTGTGCCTTTTGTATTTAATCCCGATGCAATTTCTGTGTTTCATGGTCAATGTGAAGCTCCAAGGGATACAATAAACCTGCACTGGTGCATCGGAAGCTAATACTAGTCTCCCAGGAGCCGCTCAAAGCACAAACTCTTAGAAGATTCACTCTTCTTGTACTTCAGTCGGCATTGTGCTTTTTGTATTTAATCCCGATACAATTTCTGTGTTTCATGGTCAATGTGAAGGTCCAAGGGATACAATAAACCTGCACTGGTGCATCGGAAGCTAATACTGGTCTCCCAGGAGCCGCTCAAAGCACAAACTCTTAGAAGATTCACTCTTCTTGTACTTCAGTCGGCATTGTGCCTTTTGTATTTAATCCCGATGCAATTTCTGTGTTTCATGATCAATGTGAAGGTCCAAGGGATACAGTAAACCTGCACTGGTGCATTGGAAGCTAATACTGGTCTCCCAGGAGCCGCTCAAAGCACAAACTCTTAGAAGATTCACTCTTCTTGTACTTCAGTCGGCATTGTGCCTTTTGTATTTAATCCCGGTGCAATTTCTGTGTTTCATGGTCAATGTGAAGGTCCAAGGGATACAATAAACCTGCACTGGTGAATCGGAAGCTAATACTGGTCTCCCAGGAGCCGCTCAAAGCACAAACTCTTAGAAAATTCACTCTTCTTGTACTTAAGTTGCAATTGTGCCTTTTGTATTTAATCCCGATGCAATTTCTGTGTTTCATGGTCAATGTGAAGGTCCAAGGGATACAATAAACCTGCACTGGTGCATTGGAAGCTAATACTGGTCTCCCAGGAGCCGCTCAAAGCACAAACTCTTAGAAGATTCACTCTTCTTGTACTTCAGTCGGCATTGTGCTTTTTGTATATAATCCCGATGCAATTTCTGTGTTTCATGGTCAATGTGAAGGTCCAAGGGATACAATAAACCTGCACTGGTGCATCGGAAGCTAATACTGGTCTCCCAGGAGCCGCTCAAAGCACAAACTCTGAGAAGGTTCACTCTTCTTGTACTTCAGTCGGCATTGTGACTTTTCTATTTAATCCCGATGCAATTTCTGTGTTTCATGGTCAATGTGCACGTCCAAGGGATACAGTAAACCTGCACTGGTGCATCGGAAGCTAATACTGGTCTCCCAGGAGCCGCTCAAAGCACAATCTCTTAGGAGATTCACTCTTCTTGTACTTCAGTCGGCATTGTGCCTTTTGTATTTAATCCCGATGAAATTTCTGTGTTTCATGGTCAATGAGGAGGTCCAAGGGATACAGTAAACCTGCACTGGTGCATCGGAAGCTAATACTGGTCTCCTAGGAGCCGCTCAAAGCACAAACTCTTAGAAGATTCACTCTTCTTGTACTTCAGTCGGCATTGGGCATTTCGTATTTAATCCCGATGCAATTTCTGTGTTTCATGGTCAATGCGAAGGTCCAAGGGATACAGTAAACATGCACTGGTGCATCGGAATCTAATACTGGTCTCTCAGGAGCCGCTCAAAGCACAAACTCTTAGCAGATTCACACTTCTTGTACTTCAGTCGGCATTGTGCCTTTTGTATTTAATCCCGATACAATTTCTGTGTTTCATGGTCAATGTGAAGGACCAAGGAATACAGCAAACCTGCACTGGTGCATCGGAAGCTAATACTGGTCGACCAGGAGCCGCTCAAAGCACAAACTCTTAGAAGATTCACTCTTCTGGTACTTCAGTCGGCATTGTGCTTTTTGAATTTAATCCCGATGCAATTTCTGTGTTTCATGGTCAATGTGAAGGTCCAAGGGATACAATAAACCTGCACTGGTGTATCGGAAGCTAATACTGGTCTCCCAGGAGCCGGGCAAAAGCACAAACTCTTAGAAGATTCACTCTTCTTGTACTTCAGTCGGCATTGTGCCTTTTGTATTTAATCCCGATGCAATTTCTGTGTTTCATGGTCAATGTGAAGGTCCAAGGGAAACAATAAATCTGTACTGGTGCATCGGAAGCAAATACTGGTCTCCCAGGAGCCGCTTAAAGTACAAACTCTTAAAAGATTCACTCTTCTTGTACTTCAGTCTTCATTGTGACTTTTGTATTTAATCCCGATGCAATTTCTGTGTTTCATGGTCAATTTGAAGGTCCAAGGGATACAATAAACATGCACTGGTGCATCGGAAGCTAATACTGGTCTCCCAGGAGCCGCTCAAAGCACAAACTGTTGTGTCGATTCCCTAAAGTCTCGACACAATGAGTGGCTCGAAGCACGCGAAACTAACGCAGACGGGCGTAAATTCTGAAACAGGAGACTGGATGAAAAACTATAAAGAAAAGAAGAGAGAATGTCATATACTTAACTTTACTGAGTTCTTCTTGTTGAAATACATCTCGTGAGTAGTAGTAAGCAATTAGCACTGATACAAATGGCGCCTTGCTAGGTAGTAGCGATGGACTAGCTGAAGGCTATTTAATCTGTCTCTCGGCAAATGAGAGGAAGACTTGATACTTCTGGTCGCAAGCTATGTCGTCCGTACAACTGGGGCGAGGTCAAGTCCGTGTCTTGTGACCTGCCATGTGGTGGCGCTAGGTTTGCGATTACACAGTGGCGACACGCGGGTCCGACATGTACTACAGGACCGCGGCCGATTTAAGTTACCACCTAGCAAGTGTGGTGTCTAGCGGTGACACCACATTCCTCCCCCGCAAATCGGCGAACGGTCGTGAGATAAGGCTTCCGCCCGCCGTGGGGAGGACCCCATGTTGACGTATGCGATGAGGTGGGGAGCCTAACAACAGGCGAGGCTGTGCCACCCGCACCCGGCCATTCGGTCCGAGGGGAGCTAGGAAACGCCTGCAAACCTAGTCCAGGGTGCACGTCAACATGAGGTGTATGCGCACGTAATGATAGAGGGTCCGCAGGGTCGACCTCCATGTGGTCGGAGCACCCGACGGGCGAAGACGACATCCGGTCCGGAGCGGGCAAGAGGTCCATGGCGGAGGACGGCTGGTCACGGGAAGCAAGCGGCGGCGCGTGACCCAGGGAGGCGCGAGGCGGCTGCAGCGAAGCGTCCGCTGCTGGCGGCGCCGGCGGCGGCTGCGGCGGCGCGACGCCATGAGGCAAAATGGAAGGCAGCGTCGGCAACACCTGGGGATGAGGCGAGCCAGTAGATGGGTCCCCAAGGCGCTGACCTGACGGCTCCGTCGCTGAAAGCAGACGGGGAGCGGCAGAACCCAGGCGACGACAGAGGCGCAGCTGATTGAGATGCCGACGCACCTCACCAGAGGCCCCCAAAACCAAATACATCGCGCGGCCGAGGCAGCGAAGAATGCGCCCTGCGAGCCAACGCTGGGAACCGCGATAGTTGCGATAATAGACAACGTCGCCAGGAGCAAAAGCAGGAGTCTGCCGCTGCACAGGAACCTGATGTGGCGGATGCAGCAAAGACATCAGAGTTCGATGAGAACGACCATGGAGCAACTCAGCCGGCGAGCGACCATCGCGAGGCTGAGAGCGATATGAAGACAAAAAGAGCAACAAAGCGTCCTCCCGAGAATGCGACTCTTTCAACTTCAACATCTGCGACTTGAAAGTCCGGACCAATCGTTCAGCGGCACCGTTTGACTGAGGCGAAAACGGCGCGGATGTCAGATGTTGAATACCATTGGCCTTGCAGAACGACTGAAATTCTGCGGACATGAATTGTGGGCCATTGTCGGAAACAATAGTCTGCGGAAGACCTTCAATGCAAAAGATAGCAGACAAGGCTTGGATGGTGGCAGAAGACGTCGTGGAAGACATCCGGACAACAAAAGGAAAATTACTGAAAGCATCGACCACAACCAACCATCGAGCATTCCAGAATGGACCAGCAAAATCGATGTGCAAGCGTTGCCAAGTGGAAGTGGCTTTCGGCCATGCAAAGAATTTCCGCGGCGGTGCGGATTGGTGTTCGGCACACGCCACGCAAGAGGAGCACATATTCGTAATCGCAGCATCGATTCCGAACCAAGTACAGTGCTGACGAGCAAGTTGTTTCGTACGCACTATACCCCAATGTCCTTGGTGAAGAAGCTTTAAGACAGAGGACTGCAACGAACGTGGGACCACGACTCGGGATTGATCATTATCGGAACGCAACAACAAAACACCACGTCGGACAAAAAGTCTCTCCTTGTGAGCAAAAAAACAGCGAACCAAAGGATCCTCGATCCGTGACTTTGACAAGGGCCATTGCGTAGCAACAAAACGCAAAACGGGAGCAAGGACAGGGTCAGCAGCTGTGGCAGTAGCTACACGACGAAAATCAATCGGAAACGATGCGACCACGTCATCGGCTTCCGAATCAATGAACATGCAAGCAAGTTCGGAAGAATCGAATGCTTGATCCTCAGCAACAGGCAAACGGGACAACGCATCAGCGTTGCCGTGCTTAGCAGTGGACCGATACAAGATATCGTAGCGGTACTGCGAGAGAAAAAGTGACCAGCGAATGAATTTCTGCGCTGTACGTGGAGGTACAGGCTTGTTCGGATGAAAAAGTGATGTCAACGGTTTGTGGTCCGTGATGATGGTAAAGTGACGACCATACAAGAAGTCATGGAACTTTGAAACACCAAACACGAGAGCTAAAGCTTCTTTCTCTATCTGTGAATAATTTATTTGCGCAGATGAGAGCAATTTGGACGCAAAGGCAATAGGGCGATCATGCGAGCCATCCTTGTGCGCAAGCACAGCACCGATCCCGAAATCCGATGCATCTACCATCAACAAAAGGGGTTTTCGGGGATCGAATGGCGTAAGGCAAGTATTTGAAAGTAACGCCGATTTCAACTGGCGAAAGGCGCGTTCGCATTCCGTCGTCCAGACGAACGGAACACCTTTACGGCGTAAGCGATGAAGCGGAGCTGAAATGGAAGAAGCATTGCGCACAAACTTTGAATAATAAGTAATTTTACCCAGCACACTCTGTAGCTGTTTTAAGTTCTGCGGAGCAGGTAAGTCCTGTATGGCACGGAGGTGCTCTGGACTCGGATGTATACCTTGGGCATTTATGACATGCCCCAGGTAGGGTAAGTCCCGAGCAAAAAAAACACATTTGTCCTTCCTCAAGCGAAGACCATTCTGACGCAATACCTGAAATAATGTTCGGAGATTGTGCAAATGTTCTGCTTCTGTCTTCCCTGAGATGACAATATCGTCCAGATAGTTCGCAGCAGTAGGGACCGACGCACAAATAGTTTGTAAATATTGCTGAAACAAAGCAGGGGCGGATGCACACCCGAATGGCAGTCTTTTGAAGCGATACAAGCCAAGATGCGTGTTTACCACCAAGACGCGCTGGGAGTCTTCGTCCACAGGTATCTGCAAGTACGCATCTGCTAGGTCCAATTTTGAAAAATATTTTCCCGGGCACAGTTTGTCAAAAAGATCTTCCGGGCGGGGCAAAGGAAAAGTAGCAGTCACAAGTTGTGGATTCACAGTGGCCTTGAAGTCCACACAAAGTCTCAATTTTCCGGAAGGTTTTGGCAAAATTACTAAGGGTGAGGCCCAGAGAGAAGCCTGCACACGTTCAATTACACCTTGAGATTCTAACTCGGCCAATGTTCTTGCGACCTCATCACGCAATGCGTGGGGAACATTGCGCGCTCTGAAAAATTTCGGTTGCGCGTTGTCTTTCAATTCCAAATGTGCAGCATAGTTCTTAGCGCAACCAAGGACCGGTGCAAAAATGTCTGCAAATTCTTCACAAAGACTAGAAACACTGGCGGAAGGCACAGTCTGATTCACTGATAGGACCTGATTTACTATAGACAAATTAAACAATTGAAACAAATCTAAGCCAAACAAGTTCACTGCACTAGAAGAACGAAGAACGTAAAATGATACAAGTTTTGTTTGTCCCTTGTATGTTGCAATAAGGCTGCACTGTCCTAACACAGGGATCGGCTGTCCTGAGTAACTAGTTAACTTAACATTTGCGGCACGCAATGGCGGTTTGCCCAGTTGTTTGTACGTGTCGTGATTGAGCAATGAAACTGCAGCTCCGGTATCGAGCTGGAATGGGATCACTTTGCCTTCAAAGTCTAAGTCCACAAAAAGTTTATTGTCCTGCTGACGACAAGAGCGAGTGTCACGTGCAAATTGAACTGATACAGGTACAGAAGCACTTGCGACTTTACGGGATTTCCTGCGACGTCGACACACACTTTGGGTGGGACGAACACAGTCACTGTTAGCTAAAGTGTCACTGGACGGGTGGGAATGAACTACATTAATGTCCATGGGCGAAGGTCCACGAGCCTGATTGTCCTGGGTTCGATTCCGGCGCGAAGCAAAAGGCCTGGAATTATTGCGATTGTCTGATCTAAGCTTTTTCTGGCAAACACTTTGAACATGTCCCTTCTTTTGACAGTAAAAGCAAATAGCTTGGCGTGACGGGCAAGTTTCACGCGAATGTCTAGTTGCACACCGCGGGCATGATTTCACTGCAGTTGCTTGCTTACGCGGCGCACGTGTTTGCGAGCGATGCTGCGACGGGCGCGAGGGCCGCTTAGCGTCCCGTGCAGCGGGCCCGGCGGGCTGATTAATGTGACACACTGCTGGCGAAGTTTCAAATGAGTCCTGAGCAAAGTCAAGTGTGTCTTGCCTATCCAATATGTCTATCACTTGTTGAAGGGAGGGATTTACGAGTTTCAAAATCTGTTCCCGTATGCGAACATCAGAAACGTTCTGTGCTATTGCATCACGCACCATTGTATCGGAATATGGGAGGCCACATTCACAGGCAAACGCGCAGTCTCTAGTAAGGCCTTGCAAAGTTGCAACCCACTCCCTATTAGTCTGACCGGCCGTACGTTTTGTACGAAAGAACGTATACCGTTTTGCAACTACATTTACTGTTTCTTTGAAATAGGCATCTAAAGCCGACAAAATTTCTTCGTAGGACAGAGTTGCTACGTCGCGTCGGGGAAACAATTTCACTATCACACGGTAGGTAGACACACCGACACAAGAAAGCAAAAACGGCTGCCGCTCGTTACCTTGAATTCCATATGCTGCTAGGTGGAACCGGAACTGATCGGCCCACTCAGTCCAGCTTTCGTTCTGGGCCTCAAAGGGCCTAAATGGCGGTGCGACAGCGTTGTGTGGCTGCGGTAGCGATGAAGCGGCTGCCGCCGCATCGGTGTGCAGCGCACGTTGACCCTGGACGAGCTGTCCAAGGGCTTCCAATAACGCCTGCGTCTGCTGATTCTGCAAGCGAAAAAATGCGGACAGTACATCTGGAGATTGCGGCGAAGCCATGACACAAGCAAAATAATACAAACGCTTTTCCTCGTCGCCAAAATATGTTGTGTCGATTCCCTAAAGTCTCGACACAATGAGTGGCTCGAAGCACGCGAAACTAACGCAGACGGGCGTAAATTCTGAAACAGGAGACTGGATGAAAAACTATAAAGAAAAGAAGAGAGATTGTCATATACTTAACTTTACTGAGTTCTTCTTGTTGAAATACATCTCGTGAGTAGTAGTAAGCAATTAGCACTGATACAAATGGCGCCTTGCTAGGTAGTAGCGATGGACTAGCTGAAGGCTATTTAATCTGTCTCTCGGCAAATGAGAGGAAGACTTGATACTTCTGGTCGCAAGCTATGTCGTCCGTACAACTGGGGCGAGGTCAAGTCCGTGTCTTGTGACCTGCCATGTGGTGGCGCTAGGTTTGCGATTACACAGTGGCGACACGCGGGTCCGACATGTACTACAGGACCGCGGCCGATTTAAGTTACCACCTAGCAAGTGTGGTGTCTAGCGGTGACACCACACAAACTCTTAGAAGATTCACTCTTCTTGTACTTCAGTCGGCATTGTGCCTTTTGTATTCAATCCCGATGCAATATCTGTGTTTCATGGTCAATGTGAAGGTCCAAGGGATACAATAAACCTGCACTGGTGCATCGGAAGCTAATACTGGTCTCCCAGGAGCCGCTCAAATCACAAACTCTTAGCAGATTCACTCTTCTTGTACTTCAGTCGGCATTGTGCCTTTTATATTTAATCCCGATACTCATTCTGTGTTTCATGGTCAATGTGAAGGTCCAAGGGATACAGTGAACCTGCACTGATGCATCGGAATCTAATACTGGTCTCCCAGGAGCCGCTCAAAGCACAAACTCGTAGAAGATTCACTCTTCTTGTACTTCAGTCGGCATTGTGCCTTTTGTATTTAATCCCGATGCAATTTCTGTGTTTCATGGTCAATGTGAAGGCCCAAGGGATACAATAAACCTGCACTGGTGCATCGGAATCTAATACTGGTCTTCCAGGAGCCGCTCAAAGCACAAACTCTTAGAAGATTCACTCTTCTTGTACTTCAGATGGCATTGTACCTTTTGTATTTAATCCCGATGCAATTTCTGTGTTTCATGGTCAATTTGAAGGTCCAAGGGATTCAATAAACCTGCACTGGTGCATCGGAAGCTAATACTGGTCTCCCAGGAGCCGCTCAAAGCACAAACTCTTAGAAGATTCACTCTTCTTGTACTTCAGTCGGCATTGTGCCTTTTGTATTTAATCCCGATACAATTTCTGTGTTTCATGGTCAATGTGAAGTTCCAAGGGATACAATAAACCTGCACTGGTGCATCGGAAGCTAATACTGGTCTCCCAGGAGCCGCTCAAAGCACAAACTCTGAGTAGATTCACTCCTCTTTTACTTCAGTCGGCATTGTGACTTTTCTATTTAATCCCGATGCCATTTCTGTGTTTCATGGTCAATGTGCAGGTCCAAGGGATACCTTAAACCTGCACTGGTGCATCGGAAGCTAATACTGGTCTCCCAGGAGCCGCTCAAAGCACAAACTCTTAGAACATTCACTCTTCTTGTACTTCAGTCGGCATTGTGCCTTTTGTATTAAATCCCGATGAAATTTCTGTGTTTCATGGTCAATGAGGAGGTCCAAGGGATACAGTAAACCTGCACTGGTGCATCGGAACCTAATACTGGTCTCCCAGGAGCCGCTCAAAGCACAAACTCTTAGAAGATTCACTCTTCTTGTACTTCAGTCGGCATTGTGCCTTTTGTATTCAATCCCGATGCAATATCTGTGTTTCATGGTCAATGTGAAGGTCCAAGGGATACAATAAACATGCACTGGTGCATCGGAATCTAATACTGGTCTCCCAGGAGCCGCTCAAAGCACAAATTCTTAGAAGATTCACTCTTCTTGTACTTCAATGGGCATTGTGCCTTTTGTATTTGATCCCGATCAATTTCTGTGATTCATGTTCAATGTGAAGGTCCAAGGGATACAGTAAACCTGCACTGGTGCATCGGAAGGTAATACTGGTCTCCCAGGAGCCGCTCAAAGCACAAACTCTTAGCAGATTCACTCTTCTTGTACTTCAGTCGGCATTGTGCCTTTTGTATTTAATCCCGATACTCATTCTGTGTTTCATGGTCAATGTGAAGGTCCAAGGGATACAGTGAACCCGCACTGGTGCATCGGAATCTAATACTGGTCTCCCAGGAGCCGCTCAAAGCACAAACTCTTAGAAGATTCACTCTTCTTGTACTTCAGTCGGCATTGTGCCTTTTGTATTTAATCCCGATGCAATTTCTGTGTTTCATGGTCAATCTGAAAGTCCAAGGCATACAGCAAACCTGCACTGGTGCATCGGAAGCTAATACTGGTCTCCCAGGAGCAGCTCAAAGCACAAGATTCACTCTTCTTGTACTTCAGTCGGCATTGTGCTTTTTGAATTCAATCCCGATACACATTCTGTGTTTCATGGTCAATGTTAAGGTCCAAGAGATACAGTGAACCTGCACTGGTGCATCGGAATCTAATACTGGTCTCCCAGGAGCCGCTCAAAGCACAAACTCTTAGAAGATTCACTCGTCTTGTACTTAAGTCGGCATAGTGCCTTTTGTATATAATCCCGAAGCAATTTCTGTGTTTCATGGTCAATGTGAAGGTCCAAGGGATACAATAAACTTGCACTGGTGCATCGGAAGCTAATACTGGTCTCCCAGGAGCCGCTCAAAGCACAAACTCTTAGAAGATTCACTCTTCTTGTACTTGAGTCGGCATTGTGCCTTTTGTATTCAATCCCGATGCAATATCTGTGTTTCATGGTCAATGTGAAGGTCCAAGGGATACAATAAACCTGCACTGGTGCATCGGAAGCTAATACTGGTCTCCCAGGAGCCGCTCAAAGCACAAACTCTTAGCAGATTCACTCTTCTTGTACTTCAGACGGCATTGTGCATTTTTGTATTTAATCCCGATACTCATTCTGTGTTTCATGGTCAATGTGAAGGTATAAGGGATACAGTGAACCTGCACTGATGCATCGGAATCTAATACTGGTCTCCCAGGAGCCGCTCAAAGCACAAGCTCGTAGAAGATTCACTCTTCTTGTACTTCAGTCGGCATTGTGCATTTTGTATTTAATCCCGACGCAATTTCTGTGTTTCATGGTCAATGTGATGGTCCAAGGGATACAATAAACCTGCACTGGTGCATCGGAAGCTAATACTGGTCTTCCAGGAGCCGCTCAAAGCACAAACTCTTAGAAGATTCACTCTTCTTGTACTTCAGTTGGCATTGTGCCTTTTGTATTTAATCCCGATGCAATTTCTGTGTTTCATGGTCAATGTGAAGGTCCAAGGGATTCAATAAACCTGCACTGGTGCATCGGAAGCTAATACTGGTCTCCCAGGAGCCGCTCAAAGCACAAACTCTTAGAAGATTCACTCTTCTTGTACTTCAGTTGGCATTGTGCCTTTTGTATTTAATCCCGATGCAATTTCTGTGTTTCATGGTCAATGTGAAGGTCCAAGGGATTCAATAAACCTGCACTGGTGCATCGGAAGCTAATACTGGTCTCCCAGGAGCCGCTCAAAGCACAAACTCTTAGAAGATTCACTCTTCTTGTACTTCAGTCGGCATTGTGCCTTTTGTATTTAATCCCGATACAATTTCTGTGTTTCATGGTCAATGTGAAGGTCCAAGGGATACAGTAAACTTGCACTGGTGCATCGGAATCTAATACTGGTCTCCCAGGAGCCGCTCAAAGCACAAACTCTTAGAAGATTCACTCTTCTTGCACTTCAGTCGGCATTGTGCCTTTTGTATTTAATCCCGATACAATTTCTGTGTTTCATGGTCAATGTGAAGGTCCAAGGGATACAGTAAACCTGCACTGGTGCATCGGAATCTAATACTGGTCTCCCAGGAGCCGCTCAAAGCACAAACTCTTAGGAGATTCACTCTTCTTGTACTTCAGTCGGCATTGTGCCTTTTGTATTTAATCCCGGTCAATGTCTGTGTTTCATCTTCAATGTGAAGGTCCAAGGGATACAGTAAACCTGCACTGGTGCATCGGAAGCTAATACTGGTCTCCTAGGAGCCGCTCAAAGCACAAACTCTTAGAAGATTCACTCTTCTTGTACTTCAGTCGGCATTGTGCCTGTTGTATTTAATCCCGATGCAATTTCTGTGTTTCATGGTCAATGTGAATGTCCAAGGGATACAGCAAACCTGCACTGGTGCATCGGAAGCTAATACTGGTCTCCCAGGAGCTGCTCAAAGCACAAGATTCACTCTTCTTGTACTTCAGTCGGCATTGTGCCTTTTGTATTCAATCCCGATACACATTCTGTGTTTCATGGTCAATGTTAAGGTCCAAGAGATACAGTGAACCTGCACTGGTGCATCGGAATCTAATACTGGTCTCCCAGGAGCCGCTCAAAGCACAAACTCTTAGAAGATTCACTCGTCTTGTACTTAAGTCGGCATTGTGCCTTTTGTATTTAATCCCGATGCAATTTCTGTGTTTCATGGTCAATGTGAAGGTCCAAGAGATACAATAAACCTGCACTGGTGCATCGGAAGCTAATACTGGTCTCCCAGGAGCCGCTCAAAGAACAAACTCTTAGAAGATGCACTCTTCTTGTACTTCAGTTGGCATTGTGCATTTTGTATTTAATCCCGATGCAATTACTGTGTTTCATGGTCAATGTGAAGGTCCAAGGGATACAATAAACCTGCACTGGTGCATCGGAAGCTAATACTGGTCTCCCAGGAGCCGCTCAAAGCACAAACTCTTAGAAGATTCACTCTTCTTGTACTTCAGTCGGCATTGTGCCTTTTGTATTCAATCCCGATGCAATATCTGTGTTTCATGGTCAATGTGAAGGTCCAAGGGATACAATAAACCTGCACTGGTGCATCGGAAGCTAATACTGGTCTCCCAGGAGCCGCACAAAGCACAAACTCTTAGCAGATTCACTCTTCTTGTACTTCAGTCGGCATTGTGCTTTTTGTATTTAATCCCGATACTCATTCTGTGTTTCATGGTCAATGTGAAGGTATAAGGGATACAGTGAACCTGCACTGATGCATCGGAATCTAATACTGGTCTCCCAGGAGCCGCTCAAAGCACAAACTCGTAGAAGATTCTCTCTTCTTGTACTTCAGTCGGCATTGTGCCTTTTGTATTTAATCCCGATGCAATTTCTGTGTTTCATGGTCAATGTGAAGGTCCAAGGGATACAATAAACCTGCACTGCTGCATCGGAAGCTAATACTGGTCTTCCAGGAGCCGCTCAAAGCACAAACTCTTAGAAGATTCACTCTTCTTGTACTTCAGCTGGCATTGTGCCTTTTGTATTTAATCCCGATGCAATTTCTGTGTTTCATGGTCAATGTGAAGGTCCAAGGGATTCAATAAACCTGCACTGGTGCATCGGAAGCTAA
Organism: Schistocerca nitens; assembly: GCF_023898315.1. Classification (NCBI taxonomy): domain Eukaryota; kingdom Metazoa; phylum Arthropoda; class Insecta; order Orthoptera; family Acrididae; genus Schistocerca; species Schistocerca nitens. The sequence goes on along the minus strand of NC_064624.1, from coordinate 35,853,794 downwards.
TACTGGTCTCCCAGGAGCCGCTCAAAGCACAAACTCTTAGAAGATTCACTCTTCTTGTACTTCAGTTGGCATTGTGCCTTTTGTATTTAATACCGATGCAATTTCTGTGTTTCATGGTCAATGTGAAGGTCCAAGGGATACAGTAAACCTGCACTGGTGCGTCGGAATCTAATACTGGTCTCCCTGGAGCCGCTCAAACCACAAACTCTTAGGAGATTCACTCTTCTTGTACTTCAGTCGGCATTGTGCCTTTTGTATTTAATCCCGGTCAATGTCTGTGTTTCATCTTCAATGTGAAGGTCCAAGGGATACAGTAGACCTGCACTGGTGCATCGGAAGCTAATACTGGTCTCCTAGGAGCCGCTCAAAGCACAAACTCTTAGAAGATTCACTCTTCTTGTACTTCAGTCGGCATTGTGCCTTTTGTATTTAATCCCGATGCAATTTCTGTGTTTCATGGTCAATGTGAAGGTCCAAGGGATACAGCAAACCTGCACTGGTGCATCGGAAGCTAATACTGGTCTCCCAGGAGCTGCTCAAAGCACAAGATTCACTCTTCTTGTACTTCAGTCGGCATTGTGCCTTTTGTATTCAATCCCGATACACATTCTGTGTTTCATGGTCAATGTTAAGGTCCAAGAGATACAGTGAACCTGCACTGGTGCATCGGAATCTAATACTGGTCTCCCAGGAGCCGCTCAAAGCACAAACTCTTAGAAGATTCACTCGTCTTGTACTTAAGTCGGCATTGTGCCTTTTGTATTTAATCCCGATGCAATTTCTGTGTTTCATGGTCAATGTGAAGGTCCAAGAGATACAATAAACCTGCACTGGTGCATCGGAAGCTAATACTGGTTTCCCAGGAGCCGCTCAAAGAACAAACTCTTAGAAGATGCACTCTTCTTGTACTTCAGTTGGCATTGTGCATTTTGTATTTAATCCCGATGCAATTACTGTGTTTCATGGTCAATGTGAAGGTCCAAGGGATACAATAAACCTGCACTGGTGCATCGGAAACTAATACTGGTCTCCCAGGAGACGCTCAAAGCACAAACTCTTAGAAGATTCACTCTTCTTGTACTTCAGTCGGCATTGTGCCTTTTGTATTCAATCCCGATGCAATATCTGTGTTTCATGGTCAATGTGAAGGTCCAAGGGATACAATAAACCTGCACTGGTGCATCGGAAGCTAATACTGGTCTCCCAGGAGCCGCTCAAAGCACAAACTCTTAGCAGATTCACTCTTCTTGTACTTCAGTCGGCATTGTGCCTTTTGTATTTAATCGCGATACTCATTCTGTGTTTCATGGTCAATGTGAAGGTCCAAGGGATACAGTGAACCTGCACTGATGCATCGGAATCTAATACTGGTCTCCCAGGAGCCGCTCAAAGCACAAACTCGTAGAAGATTCACTCTTCTTGTACTTCAGTCGGCATTGTGCCTTTTGTATTTAATCCCGATGCAATTTCTGTGTTTCATGGTCAATGTGAAGGTCCAAGGGATACAATAAACCTGCACTGGTGCATCGGAAGCTAATACTGGTCTTCCAGGAGCCGCTCAAACCACAAACTCTTAGAAGATTCACTCTTCTTGTACTTCAGTTGGCATTGTGCCTTTTGTATTTAATCCGGATGCAATATCTGTGTTTCATGGTCAATGTGAAGGTCCAAGGGATTCAATAAACCTGCACAGGTGCATCGGAAGCTAATACTGGTCTCCCAGGAGCCGCTCAAAGCACAAACTCTTAGAAGATTCACTCTTCTTGTACTTCAGTTGGCATTGTGCCTTTTGTATTTAATCCCGATGCAATTTCTGTGTTTCATGGTCAATGTGAAGGTCCAAGGGATACAGTAAACCTGCACTGGTGCATCGGAATCTAATACTGGTCTCCCAGGAGCCGCTCAAAGCATAAACTCTTAGGAGATTCACTCTTCTTGTACTTCAGTCGGCATTGTGCCTTTTGTATTTAATCCCGGTCAATGTCTGTGTTTCATCTTCAATGTGAAGGTCCAAGGGATACAGTAAACCTGCACTGGTGCATCGGAAGCTAATACTGGTCTCCTAGGAGCCGCTCAAAGCACAAACTCTTAGAAGATTCACTCTTCTTGTACTTCAGTCGGCATTGTGCCTTTTGTATTTAATCCCGATGCAATTTCTGTGTTTCATGGTCAATGTGAAGGTCCAAGGGATACAGCAAACCTGCACTGGTGCATCGGAAGCTAATACTGGTCTCCCAGGAGCTGCTCAAAGCACAAGATTCACTCTTCCTGTACTTCAGTCGGCATTGTGCCTTTTGTATTCAATCCCGATACACATTCTGTGTTTCATGGTCAATGTTAAGGTCCAAGAGATACAGTGAACCTGCACTGGTGCATCGGAATCTAATACTGGTCTCCCAGGAGCCGCTCAAAGCACAAACTCTTAGAAGATTCACTCGTCTTGTACTTAAGTCGGCATTGTGCCTTTTGTATTTAATCCCGATGCAATTTCTGTGTTTCATGGTCAATGTGAAGGTCCAAGAGATACAATAAACGTGCACTGGTGCATCGGAAGCTAATACTGGTTTCCCAGGAGCCGCTCAAAAAACAAACTCTTAGAAGATGCACTCTTCTTGTACTTCAGTTGGCATTGTGCATTTTGTATTTAATCCCGATGCAATTACTGTGTTTCATGGTCAATGTGAAGGTCCAAGGGATACAATAAACCTGCACTGGTGCATCGGAAACTAATACTGGTCTCCCAGGAGCCGCTCAAAGCACAAACCCTTAGAAGATTCACTCTTCTTGTACTTCAGTCGGCATTGTGCCTTTTGTATTCAATCCCGATGCAATATCTGTGTTTCATGGTCAATGTGAAGGTCCAAGGGATACAATAAACCTGCACTGGTGCATCGGAAGTTAATACTGGTCTTCCAGGAGCCGCTCAAAGCACAAACCCTTAGAAGATTCACTCTTCTTGTACTTCAGTCGGCATTGTGCCTTTTGTATTTAATTCCGATGAAATTTCTGTGTTTCATGGTCAATGTGAAGGTCCAAGGGATACAATAAACCTGCACTGGTGCATCGGAAGCTAATACTGGTCTTCCAGGAGCCGCTCAAAGCACAAACTCTTAGAAGATTCACTCTTCTTGTACTTCAGTTGGCATTGTGCCTTTTGTATTTAATCCGGATGCAATTTCTGTGTTTCATGGTCAATGTGAAGGTCCAAGGGATTCAATAAACCTGCACTGGTGCATCGGAAGCTAATACTGGTCTCCCAGGAGCCGCTCAAAGCACAAACTCTTAGAAGATTCACTCTTCTTGTACTTCAGTTGGCATTGTGCCTTTTGTATTTAATCCCGATGCAATTTCTGTGTTTCATGGTCAATGTGAAGGTCCAAGGGATTCAATAAACCTGCACTGGTGTATCGGAAGCTAATACTGGTCTCCCAGGAGCCGCTCAAAGCACAAACTCTTAGAAGATTCACTCTTCTTGTACTTAAGTCGGCATTGTGCCTTTTGTATTTAATCCCGATACAATTTCTGTGTTTCATGGTCAATGTGAAGGTCCAAGGGATACAATAAACCTGCACTGGTGCATCGGAAGCTAATACTGGTCTCCCAGGAGCCGCTCAAAGCACAAACTCATAGAAGATTCACTCTTCTTGTACTTCAGTCGGCATTGTGCGTTTTGTATTTAATCCCGATGCAATTTCTGCGTTTCATGATCAATGTGAAGGTCCAAGGGATACAATAAACCTGCACTGGTGCATTGGAAGCTAATACTGGTCTCCCAGGAGCCGCTCAAAGCACAAACTCTTAGAAGATTCACTCTTCTTGTACTTCAGTCGGCATTGTGCCTTTTGTATATAATCCCGATGCAATTTCTGTGTTTCATGGTCAATGTGAAGGTCCAAGGGATACAATAAACCTGCACTGGTGAATCGGAAGCTAATACTGGTCTCCCAGGAGCCGCTCAAAGCACAAACTCTTAGAAAATTCACTCTTCTTGTACTTAAGTTGGCATTGTGCCTTTTGTATTTAATCCCGATGCAATTTCTGTGTTTCATGGTCAATGTGAAGGTCCAAGGGATACAATAAACCTGCACTGGTGCATCGGAAGCTAATACTGGTCTTCCAGGAGCCGCTCAAAGCACAAACTCTTAGAAGATTCACTCTTCTTGTACTTCAGTTGGCATTGTGCCTTTTGTATTTAATCCGGATGCAATTTCTGTGTTTCATGGTCAATGTGAAGGTCCAAGGGATTCAATAAACCTGCACTGGTGCATCGGAAGCTAATACTGGTCTCCCAGGAGCCGCTCAAAGCACAAACTCTTAGCAGATTCACTCTTCTTGTACTTCAGTCGGCATTGTGCCTTTTGTATTTAATCCCGATACTCATTCTGTGTTTCATGGTCAATGTGAAGGTCCAAGGGCTACAGTGAACCTGCACTGATGCATCGGAATCTAATACTGGTCTCCCAGGAGCCGCTCAAAGCACAAACTCGTAGAAGATTCACTCTTCTTGTACTTCAGTCGGCATTGTGCCTTTTGTATTTAATCCCGATGCAATTTCTGTGTTTCATGGTCAATGTGAAGGTCCAAGGGATACAATAAACCTGCACTGGTGCATCGGAAGCTAATACTGGTCTTCCAGGAGCCGCTCAAAGCACAAACTCTTAGAAGATTCACTCTTCTTGTACTTCAGTTGGCATTGTGCCTTTTGTATTTAATCCGGATGCAATTTCTGTGTTTCATGGTCAATGTGAAGGTCCAAGGGATTCAATAAACCTGCACTGGTGCATCGGAAGCTAATACTGGTCTCCCAGGAGCCGCTCAAAGCACAAACTCTTAGAAGATTCACTCTTCTTGTACTTCAGTTGGCATTGTGCCTTTTGTATTTAATCCCGATGCAATTTCTGTGTTTCATGGTCAATGTGAAGGTCCAAGGGATTCAATAAACCTGCACTGGTGCATCGGAAGCTAATACTGGTCTCCCAGGAGCCGCTCAAAGCACAAACTCTTAGAAGATTCACTCTTCTTGTACTTAAGTCGGCATTGTGCCTTTTGTATTTAATCCCGATACAATTTCTGTGTTTCATGGTCAATGTGAAGGTCCAAGGGATACAATAAACCTGCACTGGTGCATCGGAAGCTAATACTGGTCTCCCAGGAGCCGCTCAAAGCACAAACTCTTAGAAGATTCACTCTTCTTGTACTTCAGTCGGCATTGTGCCTTTTGTATTTAATCCCGATGCAATTTCTGCGTTTCATGATCAATGTGAAGGTCCAAGGGATACAATAAACCTGCACTGGTGCATTGGAAGCTAATACTGGTCTCCCAGGAGCCGCTCAAAGCACAAACTCTTAGAAGATTCACTCTTCTTGTACTTCAGTCGGCATTGTGCCTTTTGTATATAATCCCGATGCAATTTCTGTGTTTCATGGTCAATGTGAAGGTCCAAGGGATACAATAAACCTGCACTTGTGAATCGGAAGCTAATACTGGTCTCCCAGGAGCCGCTCAAAGCACAAACTCTTAGAAAATTCACTCTTCTTGTACTTAAGTTGGCATTGTGCCTTTTGTATTTAATCCCGATGCAATTTCTGTGTTTCATGGTCAATGTGAAGGTCCAAGGGATACAATAAACCTGCACTGGTGCATCGGAAGCTAATACTGGTCTTCCAGGAGCCGCTCAAAGCACAAACTCTTAGAAGATTCACTCTTCTTGTACTTCAGTTGGCATTGTGCCTTTTGTATTTAATCCGGATGCAATTTCTGTGTTTCATGGTCAATGTGAAGGTCCAAGGGATTCAATAAACCTGCACTGGTGCATCGGAAGCTAATACTGGTCTCCCAGGAGCCGCTCAAAGCACAAACTCTTAGAAGATTCACTCTTCTTGTACTTCAGTTGGCATTGTGCCTTTTGTATTTAATCCCGATGCAATTTCTGTGTTTCATGGTCAATGTGAAGGTCCAAGGGATTCAATAAACCTGCACTGGTGCATCGGAAGCTAATACTGGTCTCCCAGGAGCCGCTCAAAGCACAAACTCTTAGAAGATTCACTCTTCTTGTACTTAAGTCGGCATTGTGCCTTTTGTATTTAATCCCGATATAATTTCTGTGTTTCATGGTCAATGTGAAGGTCCAAGGGATACAATAAACCTGCACTGGTGCATCGGAAGCTAATACTGGTTTCCCAGGAGCCGCTCAAAGCACAAACTCTTAGAAGATTCACTCTTCTTGTACTTCAGTCGGCATTGTGCCTTTTGTATTTAATCCCGATGCAATTTCTGCGTTTCATGATCAATGTGAAGGTCCAAGGGATACAATAAACCTGCACTGGTGAATCGGAAGCTAATACTGGTCTCCCAGGAGCCGCTCAAAGCACAAACTCTTAGAAAATTCACTCTTCTTGTACTTAAGTTGGCATTGTGCCTTTTGTATTTAATCCCAATGCAATTTCTGTGTTTCATGGTCAATGTGAAGGTCCAAGGGATACAATAAACCTGCACTGGTGCATCGGAAGCTAATACTGGTCTCCCAGGAGCCGCTCAAAGCACCATCTCTTAGAAGATTCACTCTTCTTGTACTTCAGTCGGCATTGTGCCTTTTGTATTTAATCAAGATGAAATTTCTGTGTTTCATGGTCAATGAGGAGGTCCAAGGGATACAATAAACATGCACTGGTGCATCGGAAGCTAATACTGGTCTCCCAGGAGCCGCTCAAAGCACAAACTCTTAGAAGATTCACTCTTCTTGTACTTCAGTCGGCATTGTGCCTTTTGTATTTAATCCCGATACAATTTCTGTGTTTCATGGTCAATGTGAAGGTCCAAGGGATACAGTAAACCTGCACTGGTGCATCGGAATCTAATACTGGTCTCCCAGGAGCCGCTCAAAGCACAAACTCTTAGAAGATTCACTCTTCTTGCACTTCAGTCGGCATTGTGCCTTTTGTATTTAATCCCGGTCAATGTCTGTGTTTCATCTTCAATGTGAAGGTCCATGGGATACAGTAAACCTGCACTGGTGCATCGGAAGCTAATACTGGTCTCCTAGGAGCCGCTCAAAGCACAAACTCTTAGAAGATTCACTCTTCTTGTACTTCAGTCGGCATTGGGCTTTTCGTATTTAATCCCGATGCAATATCTGTGTTTCATGGTCAATGTGAAGGTCCAAGGGAGACAGTAAACCTGCACTGGTGCATCGGAATCTAATACTGGTCTCTCAGGAGCCGCTCAAAGCACAAACTCTTAGCAGATTCACTCTTCTTGTACTTCAGTCGGCATTGTGCCTTTTGTATTTAATCCCGATACAATTTCTGTGTTTCATGGTCAATGTGAAGGACCAAGGAATACAGCAAACCTGCACTGGTGCATCGGAAGCTAATACTGGTCTCCCAGGAGCCGCTCAAAGCACAAACTCTTAGAAGATTCACTCTTCTTGTACTTCAGTCGGCATTGTGCTTTTTGAATTTAATCCCGATGCAATTTCTGTGTTTCATGGTCAATGTTAAGGTCCAAGGGATACAATAAACCTGCACTGGTGTATCGGAAGCTAATACTGGTCTCCCAGGAGCCGCTCAAAGCACAAACTCTTAGAAGATTCACTCTTCTTGTACTTCAGTCGGCATTGTGCCTTTTGTATTTAATCCCGAAGCAATTTCTGTGTTTCATGGTCAATGTGAAGGTCCAAGGGATACAATAAACCTGCACTGGTGCATCGGAAGCTAATACTGGTCTCCCAGGAGCCGCTCAAAGCACAAACTCTTAAAAGATTCACTCTTCTTGTACTTCAGTCGGCATTGTGCCTTTTGTATTTAATCCCGAGGCAATTTCTGTGTTTCATGGTCAATGTGAAGGTCCAAGGGATACAATAAACCTGCACTGGTGCATTGGAGGCTAATACTGGTCTCCCAGGAGCCGGTCAAAGCACAAACTCTTAGAAGATTCACTCTTCTTGTACTTCAGTCGGCATTGTGCCTTTTGTATTTAATCCCGATGCAATTTCTGTTTTTCATGGTCAATGTGAAGGTCCAAGGGAAACAATAAACCTGTACTGGTGCATCGGAAGCTAATACTGGTCTCCCAGGAGCCGCTCAAAGTACAAACTCTTAAAAGATTCACTCTTCTTGTACTTCAGTCGGCATTGTGACTTTTGTATTTAATCCCGATGCAATTTCTATGTTTCATGGTCAATGTGCAGGACCAAGGGATACAGTAAAGCTGCACTGGTGCATCGGAAGCTAATACTGGTCTCCCAGGAGCCGCTCAAAGCACAAACTCTTAGCAGATTCACTCTTCTTGTACTTCAGTCGGCATTGTGCCTTTTGTATTTAATATCGATACTTATTCTGTGTTTCATGGTCAAAGTGAAGGTCCAAGGGATACAGTGAACCCTCACTGGTGCATCGGAATCTAATACTGGTCTCCCAGGAGCCGCTCAAAGCACAAACTCTTAGAAGATTCACTCTTCTTGTACTTCAGTCGGCATTGTGCCTTTTGTATTTAATCCCGATGCAATTTCTGTGTTTCATGGTCAATGTGAAGGTCCAAGGGATACAGCAAACCTGCACTGGTGCATCGGAAGCTAATACTGGTCTCCCAGGAGCCGCTCAAAGCACAAGATTCACTCTTCTTGTACTTCAGTCGGCATTGTGCCTTTTGTATTCAATCCCGATACACATTCTGTGTTTCATGGTCAATGTTAAGTTCCAAGAGATACAATAAACCTGCACTGGTGCATCGGAATCTAATACTGGTCTCCCAGGAGCCGCTCAAAGCACAAACTCTTAGAAGATTCACTCGCCTTTACTTAAGTCGGCATTGTGCCTTTTGTATTTCCTCCCGATGCAATTTCTGTGTTTCATGGTCAATGTGAAGGTCCAAGGGATACAATAAACCTGCACTGGTGCATCGGAAGCTAATACTGGTTTCCCAGGAGCCGCTCAAAGCACAAACTCTTAGAAGATGCACTCTTCTTGTACTTCAGTTGGCATTGTGCATTTTGTATTTAATCCCGATGCAATTTCTGTGTTTCATGGTCAATGTGAAGGTCCAAGGGATACAATAAACCTGCACTGGTGCATTGGAAGCTAATACTGGTATCCCAGGAGCCGCTCAAAGCACAAACTCTTAGAAGATTCACTCTTCTTGTACTTCAGTCGGCGTTGTGCCTTTTGTATTTAATCCCGATACTCATTCTGTGTTTCATGGTCAATGTGAAGGTCCAAGGGATACAATAAACCTGCACTGGTGCATTGGAAGCTAATACTGGTATCCCAGGAGCCGCTCAAAGCACAAACTCTTAGAAGATTCACTCTTCTTGTACTTCAGTCGGCGTTGTGCCTTTTGTATATAATCGCGATGCAATTTCTGTGTTTCATGGTCAATGTGAAGGTCCAAGGGATACAATAAACCTGCACTGGTGTGTCGGAAGCTAATACTGGTCTCCCAGGAGCCGCTCAAAGCACAAACTCTTAGAAAATTCACTCTTCTTGTACTTCAGTTGGCATTGTGCATTTTGTATTTAATCCCGATGCAATTTCTGTGTTTCATGGTCAATGTTAAGGTCCAAGGGATACAATAAACCTGCACTGGTGTATCGGAAGCTAATACTGGTCTCCCAGGAGCCGCTCAAAGCACAAACTCTTAGAAGATTCACTCTTCTTGTACTTCAGTCGGCATTGTGCCTTTTGTATTTAATCCCGAAGCAATTTCTGTGTTTCATGGTCAATGTGAAGGTCCAAGGGATACAATAAACCTGCACTGGTGCATCGGAAGCTAATACTGGTCTCCCAGGAGCCGCTCAAAGCACAAACTCTTAGAAGATTCACTCTTCTTGTACTTCAGTCGGCATTGTGCCTTTTGTATTTAATCCCGAGGCAATTTCTGTGTTTCATGGTCAATGTGAAGGTCCAAGGGATACAATAAACCTGCACTGGTGCATTGGAGGCTAATACTGGTCTCCCAGGAGCCGGTCAAAGCACAAACTCTTAGAAGATTCACTCTTCTTGTACTTCAGTCGGCATTGTGCCTTTTGTATTTAATCCCGATGCAATTTCTGTGTTTCATGGTCAATGTGAAGGTCCAAGGGAAACAATAAACCAGTACTGGTGCATCGGAAGCTAATACTGGTCTCCCAGGAGCCGCTCAAAGTACAAACTCTTAAAAGATTCACTCTTCTTGTACTTCAGTCGGCATTGTGACTTTTGTATTTAATCCCGATGCAATTTCTGTGTTTCATGGTCAATGTGCAGGACCAAGGAATACAGTAAAGCTGCACTGGTGCATCGGAAGCTAATACTGGTCTCCCAGGAGCCGCTCAAAGCACAAACTCTTAGCAGATTCACTCTTCTTGTACTTCAGTCGGCATTGTGCCTTTTGTATTTAATATCGATACTTATTCTGTGTTTCATGGTCAATGTGAAGGTCCAAGGGATACAGTGAACCCTCACTGGTGCATCGGAAGCTAATACTGGTCTCCCAGGAGCCGCTCAAAGCACAAACTCTTAGAAGATTCACTCTTCTTGTACTTCAGTCGGCATTGTGCCTTTTGTATTTAATCCCGATGCAATTTCTGTGTTTCATGGTCAATGTGAAGGTCCAAGGGATACAGAAAACCTGCACTGGTGCATCGGAAGCTAATACTGGTCTCCCAGGAGCCGCTCAAAGCACAAGATTCACTCTTCTTGTACTTCAGTCGGCATTGTGCCTTTTGTATTCAATCCCGATACACATTCTGTGTTTCATGGTCAATGTTAAGGTCCAAGAGATACAATAAACCTGCACTGGTGCATCGGAATCTAATACTGGTCTCCCAGGAGCCGCTCAAAGCACAAACTCTTAGAAGATTCACTCGCCTTTACTTAAGTCGGCATTGTGCCTTTTGTATTTCCTCCCGATGCAATTTCTGTGTTTCATGGTCAATGTGAAGGTCCAAGGGATACAATAAACCTGCACTGGTGCATCGGAAGCTAATACTGGTTTCCCAGGAGCCGCTCAAAGCACAAACTCTTAGAAGATGCACTCTTCTTGTACTTCAGTTGGCATTGTGCATTTTGTATTTAATCCCGATGCAATTTCTGTGTTTCATGGTCAATGTGAAGGTCCAAGGGATACAGTGAACCTGCACTGATGCATCGGAATCTAATACTGGTCTCCCAGGAGCCGCTCAAAGCACAAACTCGTAGAAGATTCACTCTTCTTGTACTTCAGTCGGCATTGTGCCTTTTGTATTTAATCCCGATACTCATTCTGTGTT